>NC_041390.1:78037415-78109791 GCF_002162155.2 Triticum dicoccoides
GAGGAGAGGTGGGGATCGTGCGGGTGAGTGGGGGAGGGGGTTAGGGTTTCGTCGCGCAGTCGGGCCATATAGGCCAGGGAGGGGTGCTGGGAATGGGCCGGCCTGACTGGTGGCCAGGTTGGCCGGCTGGGCCACGAAGCCCACTGGGGAAGGGGGGGTTTCTGTTTTCTTTTCTTGTTTTTTTTATTTATAGTTCATGTTTTCATATTAGTTTTACTTTATTTTTAGTTTTATAAAATATACCACTAGCCCCTAAATTAGTATTTATAAATACTCTATTGCCACATGAATTTCTCCTACCTAATAAAATAGTTTAATGTTTTAATAATTATAAAATGCATTTAATTATTTGTTTAAGCCACTGTTTTATTTAGTTTAGTGCTTTTAATTATTTTATAAAAATGTGATCCTCCACCATAATTACCTAAGCATTATTTGCCACCTCTAGAACATTTTAATTTTAATGTTTGAAAACTTTACCGTTTGACTTGATTTTGAATCTTGAATTCGAACGAGATTGAATCATCGTGAGATTTACAACAGTAAGAGTGGTGACGTGGCATCATTAGCAAAGGTTACTGTAGCTTGATTATCCGGGCGTCACATGGTGTCTCTGGGGTGGCTTTCCGTGGCCTCCGGAATTAGGAGATCTTCGCCAATTTTGGCCACCTGCCGGAGTATCCAACATGCTCTAAGGCTGTGTGTTGGTGTGGCGTCCTCTGTACTGTGAATTTTATAGGGTCCATTAAGCCATCCTTCCAATACGGTTCCATGCCCTGTAGAGGGTTTTTGCTTTTTGGTGTTTGACCCAAGTGTCTGGCGATGATGCACCCTTTTATTTCGGACTTGATTTGTATTCAGGGCCGGATCGTCCCAAAATTTTATTTCGGTTTTCCAGGCACTTTCCATCACACAGTACTTTCGTACAATGGACGCCAAGTCAGCGAAGCGTGTAATATCACGGCGACTTATGGCGTTGAGGATTCCCTTGTCCGTGCAATTATTGCAGAAGATTGAGATTGCGTCTTCCTCGCGGCAGTCCCTTATCCTTTTCCTAACCAGGAGGAATCTGGCCCAGTAATGATGTATTGTTTCTACGGGCTCTTGCCTGATTTGGGATAGATCGCTTATGTTCGGGTGGGTGGGTGGAATTAAATCCGAAGCCTCACCCAATCTGAGGCTCAGAGGCTGAGGAATTTCCGAACTCGAAAATTTGGATTCCTGGATATTGTCCATTGAATCCAGCCCGTCACCTCACTCTAAGTTCAGGTCTTGAGTGATATCCTCCCCTCCGCGGGTATCCGGCTTGGAGGGATCGGGAATCAGGACGTAGCTAGTCCTTAAGATAGATGAAGGTTCGCCGCACTGTCCCTCTACCACGACAACATGATGGGTGACTTGGGGAGAGTTAATCTCTCTCAGATAGGGTTTAGGCCCAATCTGGTCGTAATCCGTAGCGACTCCCAGGGCAGCGATGCGATCCAAGAGCTCATTTATGGAGGAGAGTTCCATTGGATCTAACTGCTCGGCAAGTTCCGAGCTGACATGAAGATTGTTTTGGATGGCTAGAGAGGTCATCGTCGGCGCATAAGCCGAACAGGCGGTCATAAGAAAACCACCTAACCGGAGGGTTTGGCCGACAGCCAAAGCTCCCTTAGCAACGGTGCCGTCTTTAAAGATAGGGCGAGGCATCCTTCCTGATGGCGACAACACAGAGGAACTCTCAATGAAAGCACCAATGTCGGTGTCAAAACCGGCGGATCTCGGGTAGGGGATCCCGAACTGTGCGTCTAGGCTGGATGGTAACAGGAGGCAAGGGACACGAAGTTTTACCTAGGTTCGGGCCCTCTTGATGGAGGTAAAACCCTACGTCCTGCTTGATTAATATTGATGATATGGGTAGTACAAGAGTAGATCTACCAAGAGATCGGAGAGGCTAAACCCTAGAAGCTAGCATATGGTATGATTGCTGTTCTGTATGTTGTCCTACGGACTAAAACCCTCTGGTTTATATAGACACCGGAGAGGGTTAGGGTTACATAGAGTCGGTTACAATGGTAGGAGATCTACATATCCGTATCGCCAAGCTTGCCTTCCACGCCAAGGAAAGTCCCTTCCGGACATGGGATGAAGTCTTCAATCTTGTATCTTCATAGTCTAGGAGTCTGGCTGAAGGTATAGTCCGGCTATCCGAACACCCCCTAATCCAGGACTCCCTCAATGCCGCTACCCATCTAAATAGCTTCGTTGATTTGTGTGACATGCAAAAGAAGAAAGATGTGGATAATGATATTTTTAAATTGAAGCTATTTCCTTTTTCGCTTAGAGATCGTGCTAAAGCTTGGTTTTCGTCTTTTCCTAAAAATAGTATTGATTCATGAAATAAGTGCAAAGATGCTTTTATCTCTAAGTATTTTCCTCCCGCTAAGATTATCTCTCTTAGAAACGATATTATGAATTTTAAGCAACTTGATCATGAACATGTTGCACAAGCTTGGGAGAGAATGAAATTAATGATACGTAATTGCTGTACTCATGGTTTAAATTTGTGGATGATTATACAAAATTTTATGCCGGATTGAATTTTGCTTCTAGAAATCTTTTAGATTCGGCCACGGGAGGCACTTTTATGGAAATCACTTTAGGAGAAGCTACTAAACTCCTAGATAATATTATGGTTAATAATTCTCAATGGCACAGTGAAAGATCTACTAATAAAAAGGTGCACGCGATAGAAGAAATTAATGTTTTGAGTGGAAAGATGGATGAACTTATGAAATTATTTGCTAATAAGAGTGTTTCTTCGGATCCTAGTGATATGCCCTTGTCTACTTTGATTGATAATAATGATGAATCTATGGATGTGAATTTTGTTGGTAGGAATAATTTTGGTAACAACACGTATAGAGGAAATTCCAATCCTAGGCCTTATACTAGTAATCCCTCTAATAATTATGGTAATTCCTACAACAATTCTTATGGAAATTATAATAAGATGCCCTCTGATTTTGATTCTAATACTAAAGAATTTATTACTTTGCAAAAGAATTTAATGCTACGATTGAAGAAAAATTGCTTAAGAATGATGATTTGGCTAGGAACGTTGATATAATTGCTCTGGATGTTGATTCTTTGGAACTTAGATATATTCCACCTAAGCATGATATCAATGAGTCTCTCAAAGCCATGAGAATTTCCATTGATGAGTGCAAAGAAAGAACCGCTAGGATGCGTGCTAAGAAAGATGCCTTTATAAAAGCATGTTCTTCTAGTTCCTATGAAAATAATGATGAAGATATAAAAGTTATTGATGTGTCCCCTATTAAATATTTGTTTTGCAATATGAATTTAGACAATGATGGGATTGAATATGATCCACCTTTACCTAGAAGGCGTTCCAAGAATTCTGAATCTTTTGATCTTGATGCTAAATTTGATAAAAGTGGGATTGAAGAAATTAAAACCCTAGATGTTGCTAAACACACTATTATGGATTTCAAGGTATTTAACTATGAAAATTGCTCTTTGATTGATTGTATTTCCTTGTTGCAATCCGTGCTAAATTCTCCTCATGCTTATAGTCAAAATAAAGCGTTTACTAAACATATCGTTGATGCCTTGATGCAATCTTATGAAGAAAAACTTGAATTGGAAGTTTCTATCCCTAGAAAACTTTATGATGAGTGGGAACCAACTATTAAAATTAAAATTAAAGATCATGAATGCTATGCTTTATGTGATTTGGGTGCTAGTATTTCCACGATTCCAAAGACTTTGTGTGATTTGTTAGGTTTCCGTGATTGTGATGATTGCTCTCTAAACTTGCACCTTGCGGATTCAACTATTAAGAAACCTATGGGAATAATTAATGATGTTGTTATTGTTGCAAATAGGAATTATGTGCCCGTAGATTTTATTGTTCTTGACATAGATTGCAATCCTTCATGTCCTATTATTCTTGGTAGACCTTTCCTTAGAACGATTGGTGCAATTATTTATATGAAGGAAGGAAATATTAGATTCCAATGTCCATTAAAGAAAGGCATGGAACACTTTCCTAGAAAGAAAATTAAATTACCTTATGAATCTATTATGAGATCCACTTATGGATTGCCTACCAAAGATGGCAATACCTAGATCTATTCTTGCTTGTTATGCCTAGCTAGGGGCGTTAAACGATAGCGCTTGTTGGGAGGCAACCTAATTTTATTTTTATTCCTTGCTTTTTGCTCCTGTTTAGTACTAAATAAATTATCTAGCCTCTGTTTTGTTTGTGTTTTTTTGTGTTTAATTAGTGTTTGTGCCAAGTAGAACCGTTGGCAAGACTTGGGGAAAGTCTTGTTGAACTTGCTGTAAAAAACAGAAACTTTAGCGCTCACGAGAACTGCTGTCATTTTTATTTGGAAAGTGCTATTTAGTTAATTATTTTTGCAGACGATTAATAGATAAATTCCTCACGTCGAGCAATGTATTTTAGAATTTTTGGAGTTCCATATCTTGCGCTAGCTACAGATTACTACAGACTGTTCTGTTTTTGAAAGATTCTGTTTTTCGTGTGTTGTTCGCTTATTTTGATGAATCTATGGTTAGTAAAATAGTTTATAAACTATAGAGAAGTTGGAATAGAGTAGATATAACACCCATATAAATAAAGAATGAGTTCATTACAGTACCTTGAAGTGGTCTTTTGTTTTCTTTCGCTAACGGAGTTCATGAGTTTTTCTACTTTAAGTTTTGTGTTGTGAAGTTTTCAAGTTTTGGGTAAAGATTTGATGGATTATGGAACAAGGAGTGGGAAGAGCCTAAGCTTGGGGATGCCCATGGCACCCCCAAGATAATCTAAGGTCACCTAAAAGCCAAAGCTTGGGGATGCCCCGGAAGGCATCCCCTCTTTCGTCTACTTCTATCGGTAACTTTACTTGGAGCTATATTTTTATTCGCCACATGATATGTGTTTTGCTTGGAGCGTCTTGTATGATTTGAGTCTTTGCTTGTTAGTTTACCACAATCATCCTTGCTGTACACACCTTTTGAGAGAGCCATAAATGATTTGGAATTTGTTAGAATACTCTATGTGCTTCGCTTATATCTTTTGAGTTATATAATTTCGCTCTAGTGCTTCACTTATATCTTTTAGAGCATGGTGGTGGATTTGTTTTATAGAAACTATTGATCTCTCATGCTTCACTTAGATTATTTTGAGAGTCTTAATAGCATAGTAATTTGCTTAAAATCCTAATATGCTTGGTATGCAAGATTAATAATAAAACTTTCTTATGAGTGTGTTGAATACTAAGAGAAGTTTGATGCTTGATGATTGTTTTGAGACATGGAGGTAATAATATCAAAGTCGTGCTAGTTGAGTAGTTGTGAAATTGAGAAATACTTGTGTTGAGGTTTGCAAGTCCCGTATCATGCACGTATGGTAAACGTTATGCAACAAATTTGAAACATGAGGTGTTATTTGAATGTCTTCCTTATGAGTGGCGGTCGGGGACGAGCGATGGTCTTTTCCTTCCAATCTACCCCCTAGGAGCATGCGCGTAGTACCGAGGTTTTTGATGACTAGTAGATTTTTGCAATAAGTTTGTGATTTCTTTATGACTAATGTTGAGTCCATGGATTATACGCACTCTCACCCTTCCATCCTTGCTAGCCTCTTCGGTACCGTGCATTGCCCTTTCTCACATTGAGAGTTGGTGCAAACTTCGCCGGTGCATCCAAACCCCGTGATATGATATGCTCTTTCACACATAAACCTAATTATATCTTCCTTAAAACAGCCACCACATCTACCTATTATGGCATTTCCATAGCCATTTCGAGATATATTGCCATGCAACTTTCCATCCTTCCGTTCATCATGACACATTCATCATTGTCATATTGCTTAGCATGGTCATGTAGTTGACATAGTATTTGTGGCAAAGCCACCGTTCATAATTCTTACATAAATGTCACTCTTGGTCCATTGCATATCCCGGTACACTGCCGGAGGCATTCATATAGAGTCATCTTTGTTCTAGTATCGAGTTGTAATAATTGAGTTGTAAATAAATAGAAGTATGATGATCATCATTTTCTAAAGCATTGTCCCAAGTGAGGAATATAAAAAAACAAAGGCCATAAAAAAGAGAAGGCCCCAAAAAAGAGAAAGGCCATAAAAAAGAGAAAGTCCCAAAAAAAGAGAAAAGAAAAAAATGAGAGAAAAATAGAGAAGGGACAATGTTACTATCCTTTGCCACACTTGTGCTTCAAAGTAGCACCATGATCTTCATAGTAGAGAGTCTCTCATGTCATCACTTTCATATACTAGTGGGAAATTTTCATTATAGAACTTGGCTTGTATATTCCTACAATGGGCCTCCTCAAGTGCCCTAGGTCTTCGTGGGCAAGCAAATTGGATTCACACCCACTAGTTTCTTTTGTTGAGCTTTCATACATTTATAGCTCTAGTGCATCCGTTGCATGGCAATCCCTACTCCTTGCATTAACATCAACCGGTGGGCATCTCCATAGCCCATTAATTAGCCTCGTTGATGTGAGACTTCCTCCTTTTTTGTCTTCTCCACATAACCCCCCTCATTATATTCTATTCCACCTATAGTGCTATGTCCATGGCTCGCGCTCATATATTGCGTGAAAGTTTATAGGTTTGAGATTACTAAAGTATGAAACAATTGCTTGGCTTGTCATCGAGGTTGTGCATGATGATAGCATTCTTATGTGATGAAAATGAAACATGACTAAACCATATGATTTTGGAGGGATGAACTTTCTTTAGCCATGTTATTTTTAGAGGACATAATTGCTTAGTTAGTATGCTTGAAGTATTATCACTTTTATGTCAGTATGAACTTTTGTCTTGAATCTTTTGTATCTGAATATTCATACCACAATTAAGAAGAATTACATTAAAAATTATGCCAAGTAGCACTCCGCATCAAAAATTCTGTTTTTATCAATTACCTACTCGAGGACGAGCATGAATTAAGCTTGGGATGCTTGATACGTATCCAACGTATCTATAATGTTTGATTGCTCCATGCTATATTATCTACTGTTTTGGACATTATTGGGCTTTATTATCCACTTTTATATTATTTTTGGGACTAACCTATTAACCGGAGGCCCAGCCCAGAATTGCTGTTTTTTGCCTGTTTTAGGGTTTCGAAGAAAAGGAATATCAAACGGAGTCCAAACGGAATGAAACCTTCGGGAACGTGATTTTCTCATTGAATACAAACTCAGGAGACTTGGACCCTACATGAAGACACGTAAGAGGAGGCCACAAGGTAGGGGGGCGCGCCTACCCCCCAGGCGCGCCCTCCACCCTCGTGGGCCCCCTGTTGCTCCACCGACGTACTTCTTCCTCCTATATATACCCATGTACCCCCAAACAATCAGGACGGGAGCCAAAACCCTAATTCCACCGCCGTAACTTTCTGTATCCACGAGATCCCATCTTGGGGCCTGTTCCGGAGCTCCGCCGGAGGGGGCATCGATCACGGAGGGCTTCTACATCAACACCGTAGCCCCTCCGATGAATTGTGAGTAGTTTACCTCAGACCTACGGGTCCATAGTTAGTAGCTAGATGGCTTCTTCTCTATTTTTGGATCTCAATACAATGTTCTCCCCCTCTCTTGTGGAGATCTATTCGATGTAATCTTCTTTTTGCGGTGTGTTTGTTAAGACCGATGAATTGTGGGTTTATGATCAAGTCTATCTACGAATAATATTTGAATCTTCTCTGAATTCTTTTATGTATGATTGGTTATGTTTGCAAGTCTCTTCGAATTATCAGTTTGGTTTGGCCTACTAGATTGATCTTTCTTGCAATGGGAGAAGTGCTTAGCTTTGGGTTCAATCTTGTCCTTTCCCGGTGACAGTAAGGGCAGCAAGGCATGTATTGTATTGTTGCCATCAAGGATAACAAATGGGGTTTTCTTCATATTGCATGAGTCTATCCCTCTACATCATGTCATCTTGCTTAAGGCGTTACTCTATTTTTAACTTAATACTCTAGATGCATGTTGGATAGCGATCGATGAGTGGAGTAATAGTAGTAGATGCAGGCAGGAGTCGGTCTACTTGTCTCGGACGTGATGCCTATATACGTGATCATACCTAGATATATTCATAACTATGCTCAATTCTGTCAATTGCTCAACAGTAATTTGTTCACCCACCGTAGAATACTTATGCTCTCGAGAGAAGCCACTAGTGAAACCTATGGCCCCCGGGTCTATCTTTATCACATCAATCTCCTACTACTTAGTTATTTACTTTGCTATTTACTTTGCCTTTATTTTACTTTGCATCTTTATCATAAAAATACCAAAATATTATCTTATCATATCTATCAGATCTCACTCTCGTAAGTGGCCCTATCGGGATTGACAACCCCTATTTGCGTTGGTTGCGAGGATTTATTTGTTTGGTGCAGGTGCGAGGGACTCACGCGTAGCCTCCTACTGGATTGATACCTTAGTTCTCCAAAACTAAGGGAAATACTTACGCTACTTTGCTGCATCATCCCTTCCTCTTCGGGGAAAACCAACGCAGTGCGAAAAGAGGTAGCATCCTCATTCTGGTCATCGGGGAGCTCCTGCCTATTAAGGTAGGCCAGAAATGGTTCGGTCCATGGAGCAATGACAGCCATGATTACATGGGCGGACGGTGTCATTTCGGTGCCCGAGCCCCCAATGATATCAGAATTCTATTCGACATCTGGGGGTATGATCGGCTCTGGACTATTATTTCCGCTCTCGTCCTGCCATACCACGGATGGCTTGAAGAGCCTTTCCACAAAGGTGTTAGGTGGGACGGGCTCGCGTTTAGCGCCCATTCGAGCAAGGATGTCCGCTGCCTGATTATTGTCTCGAGCAACATGATGGAACTCTGATACATCCATTTTGCATCATGCTTTTATATCGATATTATTGCATTATGGGCTGTTATTACACATTATGTCACAATACTTATGCCTTTTCTCTCTTATTTTACAAGGTTTACATGAAGAGGGAGAATGCCGGCAGCTGGAATCCTGGGCTGGAAAAGGAGCAAATATTAGAGACCTATTCTGCACAACTCCAAGATTCCTGAAACTCCACGAAAGTCAGTTTTGGAATATATTAAAAACATTGGGTGAAGACGGCACCAGAGGGGGCCCACCCACTGTCCACGAGGGTGGAAGGCGCGCCCTACCCCCTGGGCGCGCCCCCTGCCTCATGGGCCACCTGGAAGCCCCCCGATGCCCATCTTCTGGTATAAGGTGTCTTTTGCCTTGGAAAAAAATCAGAAGGAAGCTTTTGGGACGAAGCGCCGCCGTCTCGAGGCGGAACCAATCTAGGGCTCTGGCGGAGCTGTTCTGTTGGGGAAACATCCTTCCAGGGGGGGAATCGTCACCATCGTCATCACCATCGATCCTGTCACCGGGAGGGGGGTCAATCTCCATCAACATCTTCACCAGCACCATCTCCTCTCAAACCCTAGTTCATCTCTTGTATCTGATCTTTGTCTCAAAACCTCAGATTGGTACCTGTGGGTTGCTAGTAGTGTTGATTAATCCTTGTAGTTGATGCTAGTTGGTTTATTCGGTAGAAGATTATATGTTCAGAATCTTTATGCACATTAATACCCCTCTGATTATGAACATGAATATGATCTATGAGTAGTTACGTTTGTTCCTGAGGACATGGGAGAAGTCTTGTTATAAGTAGTCATGTGAATTGGTATTCGTTCGATATTTTGATGAGATGTATGTTGTCTTTCCTCTAGTGGTGTTATGTGAACATCGACTACATGACACTTCACCATTGTTTGGGCCTAGGGGAAGGCATTGGGAAGTAATAAGTAGAGGATGGGTAGCTAGTGTGACAGAAGCTTAAACCCTAGTTTATGCGTTGCTTCGTAAGGGGCTGATTTGGATCCATATGTTTCATGCTATGGTTAGGTTTACCTTAATTCTTATTTTGTAGTTGCGGATGCTTGTGAGGGGGGTTAATCATAAGTGGGATGCTTTCCCAAGGAAGGGCAGTACCCAAGCACCGGTCCACCCACATATCAAATTATCAAAGTAACGAACGCGAATCATATGAGCATGATGAAAACTAGCTTGATGATAATTCCCATATGTCCTCGGGAGTGCTTTCCTTTATATAAGAGTTTGTCCAGGCTTGTCCTTTGCTACAAAAGGATTGGTCCACCTTGCTGCACCTTGTTTACTTTTGTTACTTGTTACCCGTTATGAATTACCTTATCACAAAACTATCTGTTACCGATAATTTCAGTGCTTGCAGAGAATACCTTACTGAAAACTGCTTGTCATTTCCTTCTGCTCCTCGTTGGGTTCTACACTCTTACTTATCTAAAGGACTACGATAGATCCCCTATACTTGTGGGTCATCAAGACTCTTTTCTGGCACCGTTGTCGGGGAGTGAAACGCCTTTGGTAGGTGGAATTTGGTAAGGAAAAATTTATATAGTGTGCTGAAATTTACTGTCAGTTGTTACTATGGAAAATAATCCATTGAGGGGCTTGTTCGGGGTAGCTTCACCCCGACTAGTAGAGCAAAGAGTTGCTCCTCAACCTACTGAACCTACTGAAGATGTTTACTTTGAAATTCCTTCGGGTATGATATAGACACTACTAGCTAATCCTTTTACATGAGATGGAACATTACATCCTGATATGCACCTAATCTATGTGGATGAAGTTTGTGGATTATTTAAGCTTGCAGGTATGCCCAAGGATGTTATCAATAAGAAGGTCTTCCCTTTATCTTTGAAGGGAAAGGCATTGACATGATTTCGGCTATGTGATGATATTGGATCATGGAACTACAACCGATTGAAATTGGAATTTCATCAGAAGTTTTATCTTATGCATCTGGTTTGTCATGATCGTAATTATATATATAATTTTTGGCCTCACAAAGGAGAAAGTATCGCTCAAGCTTGGGGGAGGCTTAAGTCAATGTTATATTCATGCCCCAATCATGATCTCTCAAGAGAAATTATTATTCAAAATGTTTATGCTCGGCTTTCTCTCAATAATCGCTCCATGCTCGATACTTCTTGTACTGGTTCTTTTATGATCAAGACTATTGAATTCAGATGGGATTTATTGGAAAGAATTAAATGCAACTCTGAAGATTGGGAACTCGATGAAGGTAAGGAGTCAGGTATAACACCTAAGTTTGATTGTGTTAAATCTTGTATGGATACCGATGCTTTTCGTGAATTTAGCACTAAATATGGACTTGACTCTCAGATAGTAGCTTCTTTCTGTGAATCATTTGCTACTCATGTTGATCTCCCTAAGGAGAAGTGGTTTAAATATCATCCTCCCATTGAAGTAAAAGTAGTTGAACCTATTAAATTTGAAGAAAAGACTATCACTTATAATGTTGATCCTATTGTTCCTACCGCTTATATTGAGAAACCACCTTTTCCTATCAGAATAAATGATCATGCTAAAGCTTCAACTGTGGTTCGTAAGAGTAATGCTAGAACACCTACACCCTCTGAGAAAATTAAAGTTGACCTAGTATTGCTATGGTTAAGGATCTATTGGTCGATAATATTGATGGGCATGTTATTTACTTCTGTGATGAAGCTGCTAGAATTGCTAGACCTGATACTAAAAATAAACATAGACCTGTCGTTGGCATGCCTGTTGTTTCTATTGAAATATGAAATCATTGTTATCATGGCTTATGTGATATGGGTGCTAGTGTCAGTGCAATACCGTATCTATACCTACCAATAAAAGGGCTATCGCTTCTTACCACCGTAATTTCGTCCGTTTTTCGTCCGTCCAACCCATCAAGTTTTTTAATATCCGAAGTGGTACTAATAAAAGGCGGTACGTCGATGATGAATTTAGACCATAGAGCAACACCCCAGACAGACACGCTTTCTTATGGGCCAACAGTCAACAAATATTGCTCGTTGTGGGGATGAAGCCCATAACCTCACGAGCCATGTGCTAAGGCAGCGACCAACTCGGCTAGCACATCGGTTTGACAATGGAAAGGATATTTGCTTTGAATAGTCCCACCTCGCCTCCTTAGACTGATTCTCACCTATTCAAATACGTTCTGAATTTGTCTAGAATATCAACAAGCTGCTTTGGGAATAAACAAACAGACAGAAAAAACACATCAAACAGGAGTAGCACATACATGTGCAAGCAATGACGAACTAGCAGCTACTTGACAATTTCAAACGAGGAGTTGTGGTCTACCGTAATGCTGTCTAGCTAGACGAGAAGACGCATGTAAACACGGACGTGCCGATTAGCCGCTTGCAGGCTGCGAAGGCAGAGGGTACAAGGCGAGCGGGGCCGACAGTCATTTAGACTAGGTTTAGAGCACGGTTTAGATAAAATATGTCAAAATGCAATTAGCGTCCTCCAGTCCAGATGAAAAGCATCAGTTTTTGTCTAGAAGTTATTCAAGTATGAATTAATATGTATGGTTTGTCTAAATATCCCTCAATTTGTTCACTTTTGTCCAATTTCTTCCAAAATGCAACCGGATGCGGATAGCTAAGAGACTATTCCATGCACCTGTAAGATTCATATTGTATGTTTCTCTCCTCTAAAAGACTATTCCATGCATCACCACTCTTTCATTCGATGGAAGTGCAGAGCTTAAGTATGTGTCAATGAAGGATATTAGGGTAGCTTCTCACACCAACACTTCATGATCCAAATAAAGATAATTCAACCGGTGGCAACCCATCCGCATATGCACCTTATAGATATGAGGATAACCTTATTTCAAGGTTTGTCAGAATTGAATATAAGTGAACCGTAGTGGCATGTGAAGCAGGTTTTGTCAAATTTTTCGCCCGTTGCAACACATGGGCATATGTACTAGTACTTTATATAAAGAAATTATGCATGATATTGCACCTGCTGAGATAGAAGATATTGATGTTACTATTAAGCTTGCCAATAGAGATACTATTTCACCAGTTGGGATTGTTAGAGATGTTGAAGTCTTGTGTGCGAAAATTAAATATCCTACTGATTTTCTTGTTCTTGCTTCCCCATAAGATGACTTTTGTCCCATTATATTTGGTAGACCCTTCTTGAATACTGTTAATGCCAAGATAGACTGCGAAAAGGATATTGTTACTATTGGTTTAGGGGATATGTCTCATGATTTTAATTTTGCTAAATTTCATAGACAACCCCATGATAAAGAATTGCCTAGTAAAGATGAAATTATTGGTCTTGCTTCTATTGTCGTGCCTCCTAATCCTTTAGAACAATATTTGCTAGACCATGAAAATGATATGTTTTTGAATGAAAGAAGGGAAATAGATGAAGTATTCTTTAAATAGGGACCTATTTTGAAACACAACTTGCCTGTTGAAATTCTAGAGGATCCTCCTCCACCCAAGGGTGATCCCGTGTTTGAGCTTAAACCATTACCTGATACTCTTAAAGATGCTTATCTTGATGAAAAGAAGATATATCGTGTTATTATTAGTGCTAACCTTTCAGAGCGGGAAGAAGAGAAATTATTGAAAACTCTGAAGAAGCATTGTGCTGCTATTGGATATACTCTTGATGATCTTAAGGGCATTAGTCCCACTCTATGCTAGCAGAAAATAAAATTGGAGAAATACGCTAAACCGGTTGTTGATCACCAATGACGGTTAAATCCTAAGATGAAAGAAGTGGTAAGAAATGAAATACTAAAGCTTCTGGAGGCAGGTATAATTTATCATGTTGCTGATAGTCAGTGGGTAAGTCCTGTCCATTGTGTCCCTAAGAAGGGAGGTATTACTGTTGCTCCTAATGATAAAGACAAATTGATCCCACAAAGAATTGTTACAGGTTATAGAATGGTAATTGATTTCCGCAAATTAAATAGGGATAATTAGATTTATGCCCCTAGTTATGTCCCACTCGTCTGTTTTACCCCTAATTCCCAAAAGTCACCGGTTCTGTCCAAATCACTTTCCTCCTCTTATGCTTTTGCCCTTTTACCATTTGACTGTCAGTTTGAAAACTTCATAACTAATTCATACTAAATCAGAAAAATGCAAATAAGATACCAAAATGTTCAGAAAAACATCACCTATATGTCAGTGTCATTTGCATCCATGAAAAAAGTGTTGGAAAGTGCCCATCCGAGTTTTAGCTCTTATGCTACCACCATGAATAGTAAAATCTAAAAAAGTTCAAAAAAATTCAAAAATAATTTGGTGGCAAAGAATGACAAATGTTTTAAGTGTCTGCCAAGTTTCATCAGGGAATAACATTTGTGGGTGCCACGGCAAAAAAACAATGAGCACTCCAAAATAGATTATTTTTTGCCACGACTTCCAGAAATGTCATTCCCTAATGAAACTTGGCAACCACTTAGAACACTTGTCGTTCTTTGCCACCATATTTTTTTGATTTTTTTTTATTTTTTTAGAGTTTACTATTTATGGAGGTATCAAAAGAGCTAAAACTCGGATGTGCACTTTCCAACACTTTTTTCATGAATGCAAATGACACTAACATATAGGTGATGTTTTTCTAAACATTTTGGTATCTTATTTGCATTTTTTGATTTCGTATGAATTAGTTATGAAGTTTTCAAACTAACGATCAAACGGTCAAAGGGCAAAACCATAAGAGGATCAAAGTGACTTGGACAGAACCAGTGACTTTTGGGAATTAGGGGTAAAACAGACGAGTGGGACACAACTAGGGGCATAAATCTAATTATCCCAATTAAATAAAGCTACTAGAAAGGATCACTACTCGTGACCTTTTATTGATCAAATGCTAGAAAGATTATCCAGATATACACATTTTTGCTTTCTAGACGGCTATATATTCTGGTTTCTCTCAAATACCTGTGTCGAAAGAGGATCAGTAGAAGACAATTTTTACTTGCCCTTTCGGTACCTTTGCTTATAGATGTATGCCTTTTGGTTTATGTAATGCACATGCTACCTTTCAAAGATGTATGGCTGCTATATTCTCTGACTTCTGTGAAAAGATTGTTGAGGTTTTCATGGATGATTTCTCCGTGTATGGAACTTCTTTTGATGATTGCTTAAGCAACCTTGATCGAGTTTTGCAGAGATGTGAAGAAACTAATCTTCTCTTGAATTGGGAGAAGTGCCACTTTATGGTTAATGAAGGTATTGTCTTGGGGCATAAAATTTCTGAAAGAGGTATTGAAGTTGATAAAGCTAAAGTTGATGCTATTGAAAAGATGACGTGTCCTAAGGACATTAAATGTATAAGAAGTTTCCTTGGTCATGCTGGTTTTTATAGGAGGTTCATTGAAGACTTCTCAAAAAATTTAGGCCTCTGACTAATCTCTTACAAAAAGATGTTCCTTTTGACTTTGATGATGATTGTGTAGAAGCATTTGAAATACTTAAGAAAGCCTTGATTTCTGCACCTATTGTTCAGCCACCTGATTGGAATTTACCCTTTGAAATTATGTGTGATGCTAGTGATTATGCTATAGGTACTATTCTAGGACAAAAAGTTGATAAGAAATTAAATGTTATCCAATATTCTAGTAAAACTCTACACAGTGCCTAGAGAAATTATGTTACTACTGAAAAAGAATTTTTAGTTGTTGTATTTGCTTGTGATAAGTTCAGACCTTATATTGTTGATTCTAAAGTAACTGTTCACACTGATCATGCTGCTATTAAATACCTTATGGAAAATAAAGATACTGAACCTAGACTTATTAGATGGGTTCTCTTGCTACAAGAATTTGATTTGCATATTATTGATAGGAAGGGAGCTGAGAACCCCGTTACAGACAACTTGTCTAGGTTAGAAAATGTTCTTGATGACCCACTCCCTATTGATGATAGTTTTCCTGATGAACAATTAGCTGTCATAAACGCTTCTCGTACTGCTGCATGGTATGCTGATTATGCTAATTACATTTTTGCTAAATTTATACCACCTAGTTTCACATACCAGAAAAATAAAAAGGTTTTCTATGATTTAAGACATTACTTCTGGGATGACCCACACCTTTATAAAGAAGGAGTAGATGGTGTTATTAGACGTTGTGTACCCGAGCATGAACAGGAACATATTCTATGCAAGTGTCACTCCGAGGCTTATGGAGGACACCATGCTGGAGATAGAACTACACATAAGGTATTGCAATCTGGTTTTTATTGGCCTACTCTTTTCAAAGATGCCCGTAAGTTTGTCTTGTCTTGTGATGAATGTCAAAGAATTGGTAATATTAGTAGACGTCAAGAAATGCCTATGAACTATTCACTTGTTATTGAACCATTTGATGTTTGGGGCTTTGATTATATGGGACCGTTTCCTTCCTCTAATGGGTATACACATATTTTAGTTGTTGTTTATTACGTTACTAAGTGGGTAGAACCTATTCCAACTAGTAGTGCTGATCATAACACCTCTATTAAGATGCTTAAAGAAATTATTTTTCCGAGGTTTGGAGTCCCTAGATACTTAACGACTGATGGTGGTTCACATTTTATTCATGGTGCTTTTCGTAAAATGCTTGCTAAGTATGATGTTAATCATAGAATTGCATCTCCATACCACCCATAGTCTAGTGGTCAAGTAGAACTAAGTAATAGAGAGATTAAATTAATTTTGCACAAGACTGCTAATAGATCTAGAAAGAATTGGTCCAAGAAACTTGATGATGCATTATGGGCCTATAGAACTGCATATAAAAATCCTATGGGTATGTCTCCGTATAAAATGGTTTATGGAAAAGCATGTCACTTACCTCTCGAACTAGAACATAAGGCACATTGGGCCATTAAAGAGCTCAATTATGATTTCAAACTTGCCGATGAGAAGAGACTATTTGACATTAGCTCACTTGATGAGTGGAGAACCCAGGCCTATGAGAATGCTAAACTATTTAAAGAAAAAGTTAAAAGATGACATGACAAAAGGATACAAAAGCGTGAGTTTAATGTAGGTGATTATGTTCTGTTATACAACTCCCGTTTAAGATTTTTTGCAGGAAAACTCCTCTCTAAATGGGAAGGTCCTTATGTTATCGAGGAGGTCTATCACTCCGGTCATAAAAATCAAAAACTTTGAAGGCACAAATCCAAAGGTGGTGAACGGTCAAAGAATCAAACATTATTTCTTACGTAATCCCATAAATGTTGAAACCAATATTGTTGACACCGTAACCCCGGAGGAGTACATAAGGGACACTTTCCAGAATGTTTCAGACTCCGAAAAGGAATAGGTATGTGGTACGATAAGTAAATCGACTCCAAAACAATTCTAATAGCAGTTTTTCTCCGTTTTGGAATACTTAAGAAAATAGGAAAAATAAGAAGTTGTCCGGAAAGGACACGAGGCATCCACGAGGTTGGAGGGAGCGCCCTACCCCCTAGGCGTTCCCCCTGCCTCGTGGACACCGCGTGTGCCCTCCGGACTCCGTTTTCTTGCACGATACTTCTTTTGGTTGGTAAAAATTCATTATATAATCTCCCGAAGGTTTTGACCACGGTACCATGACAAATCCTCTGCTTTTGTGTAACATCCCAAATTTTCAATTTGGAATGTTATACACTAGATCATCATTGCATATCATATTTTATTGCATTTTGGTTGATCCAGAAATTTCACGCAACTCAAGGACCCTCGGAGAGAGTTGGGGATTTCGTTATTTTCATATTTGAGTTTTCCTCAAATTTTGAAAATAGGATCATTTGATTTTATTTATTTTATCTTCAGTTATTTCTATCATAAAAATATGAGAGAGGGAATAAAATGACTTTCCCAAAATAAAGAAATATTGGGGATTTAATTATAAAATCAAATAAGATTTTATTTTGGTTTTATTTGCTATTTATTTGAATTTAGGAAAAATGCGCGTTTTTCAAAATTGCATTTAGGCCCCAACTAAATGTTCATCCTGTGCGGCTTGATTTTAGAAGCCGGGAAAATTTTATTTCGGGATTTTTGGAGTCCGTTTAGTATTCCTTTTGTTTTTTTCTAAGCATAATTATTAAAAAACGCGAACCGACCTACGGGCCGTATCCGGCCCGGACTCCTCCGAGGAGGAAGCTTTATATAGCGAGCGCCCGGGCCGCCTCCAGCTCAAGCCGCCGCGCCCCGCAAACCCTAGCCGCCCGCAGCAGACGCCGCCGCCGCCCGCGCCGCCGCCGACGAGGTCGAAACCGCCGCCGCCCGCCAGTTTTTTTAAAAAACTGTTGGTTTTCACCAGTTTTTTCAATTTTTTAGATTTTTTTTAGATAGATCAGTTTTTTTCTCGGTTTAGTTAATTAGCGAGCGTTCGCTCGTTCGTTCGATTTAACGAACGCGTTCATCGTTTAGATCCAGATAACGAACGTTCGTTCGTTAATCTGTTCATCGTTTTCTTTTTCTTAGATTAAATCCGATTGTTCTGATCGCAATTTCTGATCCGATTTTCGTTCTAGTATAACTTTTGGCTCGTTTATCGGAATCAGGCGATTCAAGTGCCTGGAGTTTCATCTACGAAACCCTCTTTCCGTTTAACCAACTCAAACAAGTTTTTGCCTCTGTAAAATTTGACCTAGATCCAGAATAGTAAACGAAGCCTGTTTCTTTTGCCGTTTGTCTTTCGTCGCTTCGCTCGATTTGATTCTTTTTGTCAACCGGAGTTCTTTAGTTGAACTTTCTGGTTAGATCTCTAATTTGAGTTTTACCTGTGCATTAGTCGAGTACTTATTGTATGCTTGTTTGTTTGCGATAGAGTACCCGGAGTGCGCCGCTTGCTACTTCGAATCGCTAGGTTTCATGGATCATCAGCAATGCAAGTAACACTTTGATCATACTTCCTATTACCCACTTTATTGCATTAGATCAACCCTCACACATTGCATGATTATGATCTAATTAAATTGTGGGTTTGGAAAGTAGATGAGGTAGCACCTAATACCTGTTTTATATTCAAACCATTGGGAGTTACTTCTATGTTTTCTTATTATGCCATGCTATGCAAGTAGACATGGATTGGGTGAGTGAATCCATGACAGATGTGAGTTTGTTAAATTAATGGTTTATCTAAGGTGGCAACTTAAATACACATCTGGGTGGATTGAGGCACCTGGGTATTCCAGCGATTGCCTGTTTTTCTTTTGGACCGCCACCCAGGCTCAAAGGGATCATGAGATTATTCATACTAGAAACTTCTATGTGCAGCCACAACCTACTATGGGCTCTAGCATAGTTGACTAAGTCGTGCGAACTCTTACAGTGGTAGACTAGCAGATGTAGGGGTTGTAGGTTGGTACAGTCTACCCGTTCGTAAGGTGCAAGCGCTTCTGAAAGACTATGTCTCGGTCATCCGTTTCTCAAACATCATGTAGTGCGAAAATCCCAACGAAGGAGATTGAGTCTTGTTGGGAAAAGTGTGCAAACCTCTGCAGAGTGTATAAACTAATCATAGTTAGCCATGTCCCCGGTTATGGACATCTTGAGTATCTAGTACTTGGATTATCATGTGAATCTCATCATGTTACTCTAATTAATTTTGTTGGGTTTTAATGATGTTACTTAATTGGGATTGAGAATGCTGTCAACCATTCTCAATGTTTAACAACCACCATCATAGTTAATTAAAATGTATTCCTTTGCAGTAGGGAAAAATTGGCTTTACGCAAAACTGTAACCATAGAGCTTTCCACCAGCCAAATATGCATGTAGTATAGTTTTATCCTTTCATTGCTCTCTATGTGTTACATTGCCAGCATATGCCATGTGCTGACCCGTTTCGGGCTGCAATGTTCATGTTGCAGACTTTTCAAACGATGAGTAAGGTGTTTTTAGGTCATGGTTCTATACTCAGTGATGCCGTTGGAGTTGATGGACTCACTTATCTTCCAAGCCTTCCGCTGTTATCGTTATTAGATGGCCTTAAGCCATATTTATTGTATAAGTTCTCTTTTGAGACACTCGATGTAATAAGTGTGTGATTGCTACTCTATTATAAATCCTTCAAGTAATGTGTGGTGTCAGCATTACTGATCCAGGGATGACACCGGAGCACAGAGATTGGACCGTTTGAGGTCTGGTCGCTACAAGATGGTAGCAGAGCACACGCTGACTGTAGGACACGACCACTAAGCTAAAGCCCTAGATCACTATTCACTCTTCTCATTCTGACTCGTCATCTTTCTACTCTTTTAGGATGGCGGATGCAAGGAACAAGTTCACACAACCGGATGAAGATACACCCTTTGGACGTCACATGAAGGAAGTCACTAGATATCTGAACATAGGAGTACCAAGCTTCACCAGAACCTACAATGCCACTTTACCAGAAGAGGAGCGCTGGATGATTCAAGTTCAAGTTCCAGGAAGGACGTTCATGCCAGTCACCGAGCCCATAGAGTTTTCCTTTGATGCACCAACCTGGAGTCTAGGAAAGAGCATGGCAGCTCACATCGCCATGGGACGCATTGGAGAAGTTTACCGCAATGATCTCAAGGATACTATCTACCAGATTTGTGGGCGCCGAGATGAGCACTGGGAGATGATCAGCACCAGGAAGGATAGATCAATTTCAGCTTTTATCCAGGAGTTAAACCAGCACACTCGATGTCAGGAAAATCAGATGTGCGCAGACATGATAGATCTGAAGAAGGCAAGAACAAGAATCAAGGAACTAGAGGAAGAACTCAAGGCTACACGTGAAGATTATGAAGAGGAAATCGAAGTACTAGTGGACAAGAATGCCGACCTAACAATGAAGACCAGAATATTTATGGGAGGCCCTACACTAGTAGAAGAAGACGAAGAACCCAAAGAGATTCGCCTGGAAGACTACATCATCATTCGCGACACAGATTCGGATCCAGGTGATAGCGATGATGACTATGTTGATGAAGCTGGAGAAGATGTCATGGAGTCTGCAACCGAATAATATTTCTAGTAGACCACCTCATCAGTAGTAGTAGTCCACCATGTAAATATAGTAGTCCGAGCACTTTTGCGATAGTTAGATCGATTGTATGCCCTTGTTTGATTGAATGAAGTGAATTGTTTGCTTTTGCCTCATGTGCATATGGGTAGTGTTTCTCTCTAGACCCCTCTCTATTCTTAAATCTCATCTTTTCTAAACCCTCAGATGCCTCCAAGACATGACCCCGGATTTACCTTCCCACTAGAGCTCACTCAGTTGATCCAGCAGCAGAACACATTGATGCAGTTGCTAGTCCAGAATCAGAATCAGGGGAACAACAACAACAACCCACCACCACCACCACCTATTGACCACTTAGCCCGTTTTCTTAGGCTGAATCCGTCGGTGTTTTCCAGTAGCACCGAACCGATAGTAGCAGATGATTGGCTCCGCAAGACAGCAAGGGAGTTGACCACGGCAGGATGCACAGATGCGGAAAAGGTGAAGTTCGCTGCACATCAGCTTGACGGACCCACAGCATCATGGTGGGAGAATTTCACAGCCACTTTCCCTATTGACACTGTCACATGGGACCAGTTTCAGCAGGCTTTCCGTACTGCCCATGTTTCAGCAGGGGCTATGGCCATGAAGAAGCGTGAGTTTCACAACTTGCGCCAAGGAGGACGGACAGTTGGCCAGTATGTGGAGGACTTTAGTAAGCTAGCACGTTATGCCCCAGATGACGTTGCTACGGATGCAGCTAAGCAGGACAAGTTTCTGGAAGGACTGAATGATGAGTTGAGCATGCAGTTGATGGTAGCAACCTTCAACAACTACCAGGAGTTTTTAGATCATGCTCTTATGATTGAAGGGAAGCAGCAGCAGATTGAGAATCACAAGAGGAAGTATGGACAAGGGAAGTACAACTCAGGAGCTCAACAGAAGCCACGTTTTACCCCTAGACTGGGAGGACATTTTCAGCATACCCATGGAGGAGGTAGCTTGCACAATCATAATGGCCTCAAGAATGGTAATGGGAATGGAGGAAGCAACAGCCAAAACCGTACCAACCCATCAACCCCAGCCAGGAGAGACCTGAACCAAGTCACTTGTTTTAAGTGCCAGAAGACCGGACATTATGCCAATGAATGTCCTGAAGCCCAGAATGGAAATGGCAATGGAAGCTCTGGGAAGAAGCCGAACCCTTTCAACAGGGGACAGGTGAACCACGTTAACGTGGAGGAGGTTGAAGAGCAGCCCGATGCAGTAATCGGTAAGTTTTTGGTTAAGTCATTTACTGCACTCGTTCTTTTGATACTGGTGCATTGCATTCATACATCCCAAGGGGATTTGTGGATAAGTATGAATTACCATCCCAAGCCCTTAGGTCACCCATGTTAGTAACCTCACCTGGAGCAGAGTATATGGCTAGTCTATGGTGTGATCGGTTACCATTGAGGATTGGTAACTACGTATTTCCCTCAGACCTAATAGTATTGAAATCTCAAGGATTGGATGTGATATTAGGCATGGATTGGTTATCGAAGTATGAAGGGAATATTGAATGCGCCACTAAGACAATTTTGCTTACAACGCCAGAAGGAAGAAGGATCAAGTATGTATCCTGGCATGTGCCTAAAAGGACTCAAGTAAATTCCCTAACAGGAGTTGTGCAGGAGGAAGTATCAGTAGTGAAGGATTTCCCTGATGTATTTCCAAACGAGTTGCCAGGCATGCCACCGCATAGAGATATTGAGTTTTTGATTGAGCTTTTGCCAGGCATAGGGCCAATATCTAAGAGACCATACAGGATGCCCGCAAAGAATTTTGAGGAGATTAAGAAGCAGATTAAGGAGTTACTGGATAAAGGATATATTCACCCAAGTTCTTCGCCTTGGGGATCGCCAGTACTTCTAGTGGAGAAGAAGGATGGATCGTTAAGGATGGTTGTTGATTATCGAGGATTGAATGAAGTAACCATCAAGAACAAGTACCCACTACCGATGATCAATGATCTGTTTGATCGATTGCAAGGAGCTAAGGTATTTTCCAAGATCGATCTGCGATCAGGGTACCATCAGTTGAAGATTCGAGAACAGGATATACCTAAGACAGCTTTTACCACCAGGTATGTGCTGTACAAGTATACCATTATGTCATTTGGTCTGACTAATGCACCTGCATATTTTATGAACATGATGAACAAAGTGTTTATGGAGTTTTTGGATAAGTCCGTCGTAGTGTTCATTGATGATATCCTGGTTTACTCAAAGAATGAAGAGGAGCATAAGGAGCATTTGTGTTTGGTGCTTGGTAAACTCAGAGAACATCAGTTATATGCCAACTTTAGCAAATGTGAATTTCGGTTGAAGGAAGTTGGATTTCTCGGACACGTTATATCCGAAGGTATAGCAGTGGATCTCACCAAGGTTGACACTATGACAAATTGGGAAGCCCCAACAACAGTTGGAGAGATCCGGAGTTTTCTTGGACTTGTAGGATACTACCGGAGATTCATTGAAAATTTCTCGAAGATTGCGAAGCCTATGACAGAGTTGTTCAAGAAGGATACCAAGTTCATATGGACCGAGGAATGTGAGGACAGTTTACAGGAGTTGAAGAAACGTCTGGTTACATCACCAGTGTTGATTTTGGCAGACCAGACCAAGGATTATGAGGTGTATTGCGACGCTTCACGCCGAGGACTTGGAGCAGTGCTTATGCAGGAAGGAAGAGTCGTTTCATATGCCTCACGACATCTTAAGCCTCATGAGTTGAATTATGCTACGCATGATTTCGAGTTAGCAGCCGTAGTGCATGCGTTGAAGACTTGGAGACATTTTCTCATTGGAAATCATTGCGATGTGTACACGGATCACAAGAGTCTGAAGTACATTTTCATGAAGAAAGAGTTAAATCTTAGGTAGAGGAGATGGTTGGAGCTCATCAAGGATTATGATATGAGATTGCATTATCACCCCGGAAAGGCTAACGAAGTAGCCGATGCGTTGAGTCGTTAAAGCCATGTCAACACCTTAATGATGGGAGATGTACCAAGAGAGTTAGCTGAGAATCTTCGTGAGCTATGTTTGGAGATAGTTCCGAGAGGCTATGTAGCAACATTGGAGATTCAGTCTACTTTGATGGATAAAATAGGAGAAGCTCAAAGGACTGACAAGGAGATTGCTTCTATTAAGGAGAAAATGAGCAAAGGAAAAGCTAAAGGATTTCGTGAGGATGAGCACAATACCCTGTGGTTTGAAGACCGTGTTTATGTGCCCAATGACCCGGAGATCAGGAAGTTAATTCTGCAGGAAGCCCATGATTCACCATATTTGATTGACACAGGAAATACCAAGATGTATTTGGATTTGAAGGATATTTTCTGATGGACCGGAATGAAGAAGGATATTGGGGAGTATGTAGAAGTTTGTGATGTATGTCAGAGAGTAAAGGCAGAGCATCAGAAGCCAGCCGGATTATTACAACCATTGCCGATACCCGAATGGAAGTGGGATAAGTTAGGCATGGATTTCATTACAGGATTGCCCAGAACTCGTTCAGGCTATGACTCGATTTGGGTTGTAGTCGATCGCTTGACAAAGGTAGCTCATTTCATTCCAGTGAAGACTACCTATACTAGTGCCAAGTTGGCGAAGATATACATGACCAGGATCATATGTCTGCATGGAGTTCCAAGGAGTATTGTATCAGATAGAGGAACCCAGTTTACCTCAAAATTCTGGAATCAGTTGCAGGAAACCTTGGGTACCAGGCTAGAGTTCAGTACAGCTTTCCATCCGCAGACTGATGGACAGACCGAGAGAGTCAATCAGATTTTGGAGGATATTCTGAGAGCTTGTGCGCTAGATTATGGATATAGTTGAGACGATAACTTGCCATATGCAGAGTTCTCTTACAACAACACCTATCAATCCAGTTTCAAGATGGACCCTTTTGAAGACTTGTACGGAAGGAGGTGCAGGACCCCATTGTCATGGGATGAAGTTGGAGACCGCTAGTTGTTTGGACCGGATCTGATTAAAGAGTCTGAATAGAAAGTGAAATTGATTCGCGATAGGCTCAAGGTAGCCCAGTCCAGGTAGAAGAGCGATGCAGATTCTAAACGCAAGGAGACAGTTTACGAAGTAGGAGACAGAGTTTATCTTCGAGTATCTCAACTTCGAGGAGTTAAGTGCTTTGGAGTTAGAGGAAAGTTAGCGCCACGTTTTGTAGTACCATACAAGGTTTTGGAGTGTATGGGAGAAGTAGCCTACAAGTTGGAATTGCCTGAAGGATTGTCAGGAGTTCACGACGTGTTCCACGTTTCCCAGTTGAAGAAGTGCCACGCGGAGATGGCCGATATACCGCTGAGAGATACCGTACCGCTGGAAGCGATTCAGTTGGACAGTGATTTTACCTATGAGGAGAAACCAGTTAAGATTTTTGAGTATGCCAGCCGAGTCACCCGCAGCAAGGTTATTAAGTGTTGCCAACTTCAATGGAGCCACCACACGGAGGATGAAGCCACCTGGGAACGAGAGGAAGAATTGCTCAAAGACCACCCTCACCTATTTTCTAGCCAACCCGAATCTCGAGGGCGAGATTCATCTTAAGGGGGGTAGGTTTGTAACATCCCAAATTTTCAATTTGGAATGTTATACAATAGATCATCATTGCATATCATATTTTATTGCATTTTGGTTGATCCAGAAATTTCACGCAACTCAAGGACCCTCGGAGAGAGTTGGCGATTTTGTTATTTTCATATTTGAGTTTTCTTCAAATTTTGTAAATAGGATCATTTGATTTTATTTATTTTATCTTCAATTATTTCTATCATAAAAATATGAGGGAGGGAATAAAATGACTTTCCCAAAATAAAGAAATATTGAGGATTTAATTATAAAATCAAATAATATTTTATTTTGGTTTTATTTGCTATTTTATTTGAATTTAGGAAAAATGCGCGTTTTCCAAAATTGCATTTAGGCCCCAAATAAATGTTCATCCTATGCGCCTTAATTTTAGAAGCGGGGAAAATTTATTTCGGGATTTTTGGAGTCCGTTTAGTATTCCTTTTGTTTTTTTCTGAGCGTAATTATTTAAAAAACGCGAACCGACCTACAGGCCGTATCCGGCCCGGACTCCTCCGGGGAGGAGGCTTTATATCGCGAGCGCCCAGGCCGCCTCCAGCCCAAGCCACCGTGCTCCGCAAACCCTAGCCGCCGCCGCCGCCCGCGCCGCCGCCGGAGCTCGCCGACGACGAGGTCGAAACCGCCGCCGCCCGCTGGTTTTTTTAGAAAACCGTTGGTTTTCACCGGTGTTTTGTCGGTTTTTTTAGATTCGTTTTTTGATAGATCGGTTTTTTTCTCGGTTTAGTTAATTAGCGAGCGTTCGCTCGTTCGTTCATTTTAACGAACGCGTTCATCATTTAGATCCAGATAACAAACGTTCGTTCGTTAATCTGTTCGTTGTTTTCTTTTTCTCGGATTAAATCCGCGATTGTTCTGATCGCGATTTCTGATCCGATTTTCGTTTTAGTATAACTTTTCGCTCGTTTATCGGAATCAGGTGATTCAAGCACCTGGAGTTTCGTCTCAAAACCTTCTTTCCGTTTAACCAACTCAACAAGTTTTTGCCTCTGTAAAATTTGACCTAGATCCAAAATAGTAAATGAAGCTTGTTTCTTTTGCCATTTGTCTTTCGTCGCTTCGTTTGATTTGATTCTTTTTGCCAACCGAAGTTCTTAAGTTGAACTTTCTAGTTAGATATCTTATTTGAGTTTTACCTATGCATTAGTAGAGTACTTATTGTATGCTTGTTTGTTTGCGATAGAGTACCCGGAGTGCGCCGCTTGTTACTTCGAATCACTAGGTTTCGCGGATCATCAGCAAGGCAAGTAACACTTTGATCATACTTCCTATTACCCAGTTTTTATTGCATTAGATCAACCCTCACACATTGCATGATTAGGATCTAATTAAATTGTGGGTTTGGGAAGTAGATGAGGTAGCACCTAATACATGTTTTATATTCAAACCATTGGGAGTTACTTCTACGTTTGCTTCTTATGCCATTCTATGCTAGTAGACGTGGATTGGGTGAGTGAATCCATGACAGATGTGAGTTTGTTAAATTAATGGTTTATTTAAGGTGGCAACTTAAATACACATCTGGGTGGATTGAGGCACCTGGGTATTCCAGTGATTGCATGTTTTTCTTTTGGACCGCCACCCAGGCTCAAAGGGATCATGAGATTATTCATACTAGAAACTTCCGTGTGCAGCCACAAGCTACTATGGGCTCTAGCATAGTTGACTAAGTTGTGTGAACTCTTACAGTGGTAGACTAGCAAATGTAGGGGTTGTAGATTGGTACGGTCTACACGTTCGTAAGGTGCAAGCGCTTCTGAAAGACTATGTCTCGGTCATCCGTTTCCCAAACATCATGTAGTGCGAGAATCCCAACGGAGGAGATCGAGTCTTGTGGGGAAAAGTGCGCAAACCTCTGTAGAGTGTATAAACTAATCATGGTTAGCCGTGTCCCCGGTTATGGACATCTTGAGTATCTAGTACTTGGATTATCATGTGAATCTCATCATGTTACTCTAATTAATTTTGTTGGGTTTTAATGATGTTACTTAATTGGGATTGAGAATGCTGTCAACCATTCTCAATGTTTAACAACCGCCATGATAGTTAATTAAAATGTATTCCTTTGCAGTAGGGAAAAATTGGCTTTACGCAAAACTGTAACCATAGAGCTTTCCACCATCCAAATATGCATGTAGTATAGTTTTATCCTTTCATTGCTCTCTATGTGTTACATTTCCAGCATATTTCATGTGCTGACCTGTTTCGGGCTGCC
Source organism: Triticum dicoccoides (assembly GCF_002162155.2). Classification (NCBI taxonomy): domain Eukaryota; kingdom Viridiplantae; phylum Streptophyta; class Magnoliopsida; order Poales; family Poaceae; genus Triticum; species Triticum dicoccoides. Next base: position 78,065,175 of record NC_041390.1, read on the forward strand.
ACGTTCATGTTGCAGACTTTTCAGACGACGAGTAAGGTGTTTTTAGGTCATGGTTCTATACTCAGTGATGCCATTGGAGTTGATGGACTCACTTATCTTCCAAGGCTTCTGCTGTTATCGTTATTAGATGGCCTTAAGCCATATTTATTGTATAAGTTCTCTTTTGAGACACTCGATGTAATAAGTGTGTGATTGCTACTCTGTTATAAATCCTTCAAGTACTGTGTGGTGTCAGCATTACTGATCCAGGGATGACACCGGAGCATAGAGATTGGACCGTTTGAGGATTGGTCGCTACATTTTGTTTCGAGCTGTTTTTTTGACAGATCTAGATCACCATGACATATTCAAGCGCCCCCAAGGACAAATATTTTTAGAAGGTCATCAACCCCTACCTCGTGGAGGTGCTGCAACACCTTAAAACCATTGAGATGCGTGATGGGGTGGTGCACATCCACGATGTTGAGGGACCAAGGAGGACCGGAAGCGTGGAGACAAGACTCGAAGCAATGTAGCAACAAGTTTTCAAGTGCCAGGGGATGGTGGAACGCGGACTCAATGCCAACCACATGATGATCGCGGAGTTCACCAACAACCACAAGCTAGATGCCAAGAACATTGGGGAGACCATCTTCAAGCTTCACGAGAAAATCGAGCACCTCCAAGCCCAGATCTATGACCTGCAAAACTAGAACTGTGAGTATGAATATAGATTCAAGAGAATGAGTTTGTCTGTAGATTTGAGGATGCCAGAGACTCGATGATCCTTCTATGATGGTGAGCCTATGTGTCGGTGTCAAAACCGGCGGATCTCGAGTAGGGGGTCCCGAACTGTGCGTCTAGGCAGATGGTAACAGGAGACAAGGGACACGATGTTTTTACCCAGGTTCGGGCCCTCTCGATGGAGGTAAAACCCTACGTCCTGCTTGATTAATATTGACGATATGGGTAGTACAAGAGTAGATCTACCACGAGATCAGAGAGGCTAAACCCTAGAAGCTAGCCTATGGTATGATTGTATGTTCGTCCTATGGAATAAAACCTTCCGGTTTATATAGACACCGGAGAGGGCTAGGGTTACACAGAGTCGGTTACAATGGTAGGAGATCTACATATCCATATCGCCAAGCTTGCCTTCCACGCCAAGGAATGTCCCTTCCGGACATGGGACGAAGTCTTCAATCTTGTATCTTCATAGTCCAGGAGTCCGGCCAAAGGTATAGTCCGGCTATCTGGACACCCCCTAATCCAGGACTCCCTCAGTAGCCCCTGAACCAGGCTTCAATGACGACGAGTCCGGCGCGCAGATTGTCTTCGGCATTGCAAGGAGGGTTCCTCCTCCAAGTACTTCATAGAAGATTTTGAACACAAAGGTAGTGTCCGGCTCTGCTAAATAAGTTTCCACATATTGCCATAGAGAGAATAATATTTACACAAATCTAATCTACTAACGTATTCCGTAGCATGACATCACACCACGGCCAAATCTTTATTCAAATTGTTTTACTGTTCCACCTCAGCGCGTTTACACTACAAGAAATATGACAACTTATGACCACCACTATTGGTCACTGAAAGGTCACAAATTTCCATTTATGACCTTTTTGTGACCAAAAACATAAGGTCAAAAGCTGGGCGTCGTAAACTGACTATAGCGACCTTTCTTCTGGAATGGTCGCAAACGTTTATGACCAAAATACGTCTACTATGGCGTTTTGGTCACTAGCAACCTCCCTAGGCCACGTAAGCATCCAGCGTGGCAATCTGACGTGGCACAAGATTCAGCCCGGTCCAATTCGATGTTTATATGGGCCGAGCCCATTAATTCAGCCCATTTATATTTTTTTCTGTGAATTTTTGGTCAGCTTCATGGACCAAGCCCAACATTGCAGCCTTTTTATTTTTGGCCCATGGCCTTTTTGTCTCAACAGTTTCATTTTTTTCTTTTTTTATAAATTGGGTTCACTAGTCAGGTGGGTCCCCATTGTCAGGTTCTAGTACTGGGTCCTAGCCATTAGGGCAATATTCTTCATTTTTTTTATTTCACGCAAATAAATACCTGGTATTTAAATTGGCACACAGAAAACACACGAAATACTTCAAATATTATCAACCATCAAAGTGCTACATCATATAACACACATACAAATGTGATCAGCATCAAGTTTACAATCAGATAACAAGCTCCACAAGTGTACAATCACATGAGCCAGGTTCTGCTACATCATACACACATACAAATAGGAGCAGCATAAAGGGCTTCATTAATGCAAAACTTGACACTTGACAGCAATGTTAGAACTATGCTTCCTCCGACTTCTTTGTCCTGATGCTCACGAAGAAACATGAAAGCCCAGCATCTGCATGTTACAGAACAAAATGTTTAGGAACAAAATAGAAGTAAATCTAATAGCATATTTAACAATAAATAACAGAATAATGAAGTTAACGAGACATTTTAAAATCAACTTGACAGTTGACAGCAATTTTTGCATTGGACACATCCAAAACTAAAATTATACATAAATGCCTAAATTCCAATGCCCAATGCCTCAGTTTAGTAAACACTAAGCATGGTACATAGTAAATATTGGACACAACCAAAACTGAAATCATTTACTCTATCAAGCAACAATGATGCAACACACAAGAAAAGAGAGATGCACAACGGAGCAGCATCATATATCACACAATATGGACACTGCTAGCTCACCGAAGAACTTGTGGTCGCCGCCGTACACAGCCACCATAATGCCGGTCACCTCGTTGATCTTGTCCTGGAAGTTCTCTAACTCCAGGTTGTTCCACTGCAGCTCGGTATTTTCTCAACCGTATGTGTACATGCATCATGTCATACATAAAATATTCTAGTCAATATTCTCAGCTAACTTTGATGTAATGAAAATAATTACTTAAGGACTTGGGGTAAAAATTGATATTAGACATCAAAATTAGCAGCGCTCATTTCAACCATGTTCAGACTAACTTGAGGTAAATTAGCAGTAATGATATTAGTTACAAGCTAGGTGTGTAACTGCTGTCAACACCACCACCACCAGAGACACGCAAGATAAGCATCAACACCACCATGATTTTGATATCAGCCACTCCATATCACCAGAGCATCACAGGGGCACATATGTAAAGCAAGTACACGTGGGCAGCTACTGACAGACCCTAGAACCACATGAATTTATCACCAAAGAGCTCCAGTAGGAGTTGATGCTTGGTTACAGCATCTAGCAGCAACTAGTACAGCCCCATGTCCAACCCAAATCATGGCCAAGGCCATGCAGGAGCTACATCAGAGAAGAAGGAATGGGGAGGAGCTCACTAGAGGGACATTGTAGCCGTAGCAGAGGCTCAGCCAGATCACGGCTGTGGTGTGACCATCACCACATCCAGGAGAGGGTCTGGAAGCCGCCAAAGCACCACCGCGGTGACCAGGGCAAGCGTCGGTGGCGCCACCCCAGGGACATCACCGCATGGACATCACCGGCCTCGCCCTGTTTCAAGAAATGTTCAGAACAACTTTGTCAGACTCGATCAATTCTGAAGAAACCAACTTCGTCGTCAGACACATACATACATACAGGAAGCAAAAGAAGAAGAAACAGAGCTCTACATAATGTTTATATCAAATGAGCAAGACACAGGAAGCAAGACACAGAAGAATTTTAGCTTTACATAATGTTTACAAGAACAGGACACCAATACAAGATTTAACTTATCCTCAACACTGTTAACAAGGTACTGAAAGTAGCTATGTGCATCAGCCACACCAAGTCTTATCATGAATTGGTTGCTTTTACAAACTATAATATATTTCTGGACAACAAACTAAATAGATGGCTGCCCTCAAACCGTACATCCAAACGAAGCAAACAAGTACTCTATGGAAACCTTAGAACATGCTTTATTCAGCTAATTTACAGATCAGTTGTGTACTGTCTACGAAAATAAACATTTTGGTACCCCAAAGTTGCAGATCGTGTATGATTGCCTAGTTTAAGAGCAGAATTCCAATGGAGACAATGCACATGTAGCAGGTACGTAAAAGACATTTTTCAGGAAGTTTATGAATGAGAATATTAGCCTAGTAGTAGCAGTAGCTGTGGAACTACCGCGCTAAGATATTACTCCAGATGGTTGGATGAGGTTCTGGTTTGACAACATCTCTGAAATCAAAGGTGAACAAAACCGTAGGTGTAAGCTGCCCATGGATGAGGTTCTGGTTTGACAACATCTAGCACCAAATCAGTAGCTAGATGACCACCAACAACACAAACCAGCTCGAACAAATCAACAGTCAGTCAGTCAGTTAGGTGTAAGCTGCCCATGTGTACAGAAACAAGAACATATGGATCAATATGCATTAGCAGCAACAGAAATTGACCCTAGCTAATTCGGTTGTAGCTCATCCATGGCAGGGAACCACATCACATGTCAGTCAAGGGAAATATTAGAACAGATGAGTAGTACAAACTATCAATGATTTTCCACTTTAGAACAGGGCACATGCATCAATTTTTATAGTCAGGAACAAAGAAGACAATGATTTTCCACTTTAGTACAGTTATGGTTATCTCAAAGAATTTGTGCCTCATAAACATCCATGGAATTTCTATCTCAAAGAAGTATACATATTTATCTTGTTTAATTAGGCCAGCAGCACAAAACAACCATGCAGAAATGTCAGGGCAACAGAGCAGCAAGGTATCATGCATACCAACATAGTTAGACTGCAGATATGTTAGACCAAAAGATGTGAGCGACGATAGACTACACCAACACTAACTAGGTAACAGAATTACTTAACACTATAGCTCAGGAATTCGTTATCCACGCTAATATAAAATTCGCTCAAATGGAGCCTTGGAAACACCCTTTCCCAAGTAGTGAGATACATATATCGGCCCTCGGTTCCAAAGTTCATAAAGACCTACAGAAGAGGGATGATTCAGACAAGATTAGTTCAACAAAAATAATACAATAACATTCAATAAATAATGATATAAACAAGAGTTTGTGCGTTCACTAGTCAGGAACTCAGGAACCAAACCAAATTTTAAGGTTGAAAAGGAGAGAGCGACGATAATAACAAAATGCATGACAAGCAGGCAGCGTCCGACAGTTCCTCGAAGCTGCAGATTTAGCAGACTAGAAAACACAAGAAATGTATGGTTGGTTTGCCTAATCAAACTAGTAGAATCCACTGTTGACATATGAAGCACGGAGCGGAGGCGTACGAGGCTAAACATAATGATAGAGCTACGGAACTTGCTATTACAACAAGATAATACACAGGTGCCTGGATGTATCCAAAGAATCATGCAGGTCTTTAAAGTCTGCACATTCTAGTAAGAGAAGTGACAAAATTGATGGGAAAAGTGTATACTTTCAGTCCAAACTGATTGTTTCTATTTCACTCACTGAATCGTAACTTCGCCTGAAATCATAACTTGCATATTCCCAGATACCAAGCATTCGAGCCTACCCCAGATTTGCATGCTCAACTGCCTAGAATATAGATGATGGGAAAATGTGGCAAGCAATCTATCCTATTTCTACATAGAGATCCCAGACCGAATGCTGGGGTCACCGATTGATAGGCAAGAGAACGAATCATATGCAGAAGAAAACTTGAGCGACTGAAACCATACGCTGTTGGCATTTGCCGTTCTTCGATACAGCGTGCTCCCATGGAATTCCCAGACTGGCCGAGGGGCAGCTGTAATCCGCATCCTACCAACCTACCGGCCCACCCACCCAAAACACCTCGAATCTAGCGTGTCAGAAACCTAGGCCCGGCGACGACCGAATCACCAGATCGAAAACAAGCCATTGCTGTGTACGCCCTCCCTACCAGATCTAATCGAACCGGACCACAACGTACAGATCGGGGAGATGGACGGGGGATGGGCACGTGCGGCGTACCTCGACGGTGGGTTTGCCGCGGCTGTCGAAGATCTGGCGGGACATCACGGACTGGATCGTCCCAGCCATGGCCGGGGCCGAAGCTTGGAGAAGAAGAAGCCATGGTAGCTACCACCTGAGTAGTACAGGCATCCTCATCGTCGGTGAGGATCCATCTTTGCCTTCATGGGTGCCTGCAGAGAGAGAGATTCAGATAGAGAAATCATGAGAAATAGAGAGTAGGGGAAGAGAGAGAGGCGGCCAGATCCGGCGAACGAAGCGGGCGGCGCGAGCTTGGGCTGGCCGGTCATGGCAGCGTGCTGGACGGTCGAGGCGGAGGAGGGGGCCGGGGCGAGGGAGGAGGGCCAGCAGGGAGAGCAACAGGGGGCAGAGGTTGTGTGCACGCGGGCAGCAGAGAGGCTCGCCGGCGGAGGGGATGGGGTAAACTCAAGACCCTGCGGGAGAGGGTGGAGCAGCTTCGCTTGGGGGTGGGGGTCGAGCTCCGCCGGAGCGAGGTGGCCGACGCGCGTAGGAATGGAGATGGAGGCCGGGGGCTCTGATTTGGATTGGATCTGGGAGGGAGAAGGCGGCAGCGGCGATTGGGAGAAGGGGGCTAGGGTTTCGTCGGTGGACGAGGGTGAGAGGGATACGTGGTGATTCAGGAGGGGGTGAGAGCGACGGGGGGGGAGGGGGTGTGGGCTGCCGTTGGATCCGGGCGCATCCGACGGTGCTTAATCCATGATCCGCGTGAGCTGATTTTAGACCAATCAGAACACAGTATCCCCTTTGATGATGTTAAGACTATTTAAATTGGTCGTAATCGATTGAAAACAAGATTTTGAATCATGTCTGCTATTTGACCACCTAAGAAATTTAAAAAATATAGAAATAAAAAAACCTTCGCATTATGTCACCAAGTGTGACCTACTCCCTCCGTCTCATAATATAAGAACGTTTTTAACACTAGTGTAGTGTCAAAAACATTCTTATATTATGGGACGGAGGGAGTACTTTTCAGTAAAAATAACAAACTTTGAATAATGTTAATATCATTAAAAAAAGTGCATCTTGGAATTCCAAACATTGTTCCCTAAGGGAGTTTTCATTTTCTTTGCATGGAAAATTCATTTCCATTTTCCGAGTGCCCGAAATGAGTTCTTTTTGTGAAGGACCTACCATATATTTGTTGCAAAATTGGACCAAATCATTTTTCGAAAATACTAGGCCATATTTTATTCACAATTGAAAAAATGGTTGGGTGTCAAAAGTTTTGATCCACCTCTGGTGAAAAAGACAAATTCCCGCCGATTCAGTAGGAAGTGGGTCAAATTTGAACTGGAGCTGCCTCATAGTTTGCTCTTTATTTTTTCAAAAAATCATTTCAAGGTACATAAGTATCTACTTAATCAGAGAAACACCAAAAAAATTCCAAGATTCAACCACTAGCTAGGAACGGTCATTCCCGCCGTTTTGACCGCATTTTGATACGGGCATCAAAAATTCAAAAAAATCAAAAAATTGGGAAACCTTCGCATTGTGTCATTATATGTGGCCAAGTTACCAGGAAAAATAACAAACTTGCAATACGGCAATTATTTTAAAAAAGTGTTCTCAGAAATAAGCTATCATGCGTGAAGATTCATGGCTTTCAAGCCAAATGATCAATCTTATGGCCACATTCTTGGCATAGTTTGTTCAAATGATCTCATATTGTGCAAAAGGGTGCATCTTGGAATGGCAAACAATGTTTCCTAAGGAAGTTTTCATTTTCGTTGGACGAAAAAACCATTTTCCATTTTTCGAGTGCCTGAAAGGAGGTTTTTCTGTGAAGGAACTACCAAATAATTGTTGCAAAATTGGACCAAATCATTTTTATAAAATACTAGGCCATATTTAATGCACAATTGACAAAATGGTTGGGAGTAAAATTTTTTGATTCACCTCTCATGAAAAAGACAAATTTCCGCCGATTCAGTTGGAAGCGGGTCAAATTTGAACTGCAGCTGCCTCATAGTTTGCTATTTATTTTTTCCAAAAATCATTTCTAGTTACATAAGGACCTATTTAATCAGAGAAACACCAAAAAAATTCCAAGATTCAACCACTAGCTAGGAACGGTTATTCCCGCCGTTTTGACCGCATTTTGAAACGGGTATAAAAAATTCAAAAAAATCAAAAAATTGGGAAACCTTCGCATTGTGTCATCATATGTGGCCAAGTTCCTAGGAAAAATAACAAACTTGTAATACAGCAATTATTTTAAAAAAGTGTTCTCAGAAACGAGCTATCATGTGTGGAGATCAATGGCTTTCAAGGCAAATGATCAATCTTATGGCCATATTCATGGCATAGTTTGTTCAAATGATCTCATATTGTGCACAAGGGTGCATATTGGAATGGCAAACAATGTTTCCTAAGGAAGTTTTCATTTTCGTTGGATGAAAAAACCATTTTCCATTTTTCGAGTGCCCGAAAGGAGGTTTTTTTGTGAAGGAACTACCAAATAATTGTTGCAAAATTGGACCGAATCATTTTTATAAAATACTAGGCCATATTTAATGCAAAATTGACAAAATGGTTGGGTGTAAAAAATTTTGATCCACCTCTCGTGAAAAAGGCAAATTTCCGCCGATTCAGCTGGAAGCGGGTCAAATTTGAACTGCAGCTGCCTCATAGTTTGCTACTTATTTTTTTTCAAAAATCATTTCTAGGTACATAAGTATCTATTTAATCAGAGAAACACCAAAAAATTCCAAGATTCAACCACTAGCTAGGAACGGTCATTCCCGCCGTTTTGACCGCATTTTGAAACGGATATAAAAAATTCAAAAGAAAATCAAAAAAATGGGAAACCTTCGCATTGTGTCATCATATGTGGCCAAGTTCCTAGGAAAAATAACAAACTTGTAATACGGCAATTATTTTTAAAAAGTGTTCTCAGAAACGAGCTATCATGTGTGGAGATCAATGGCTTTCAAGCCAAATGATCAATCTTATGGCCACATTCATGGCATAGTTTGTTCAAATGATCTCATATTGTGCACAAGGGTGCATATTGGAATGGCAAACAATGTTGCCTAAGGAAGTTTTCATTTTCGTTGGACGAAAAAACCATTTTCCATTTTTTGAGTGCCCGAAAGGAGGTTTTTTTGTGAAGGAACTACCAAATAATTGTTGCAAAATCGGACCGAATCATTTTTATAAAATACTAGGCCATATTTAATGCACAATTGACAAAATGGTTGGGTGTAAATTTTTTTGATCCACCTCTCGTGAAAAAGGCAAATTTCCGCCGATTCAGTTAGAAGCGGGTCAAATTTGAACGGCAGCTGCCTCATAGTTTGCTATTTATTTTTTTTCAAAAATCATTTCTAGGTACATAAGTATCTATTTAATCAGAGAAACACCAAAAAAATTCCAAGATTCAACCACTAGCTAGGAACGGTCATTCCCGCCGTTTTGACCGCATTTTGAAACGGGTATAAAAAATTCAACAAAAATCAAAAAAATGGGAAACCTTCGCATTGTGTCATCATATGTGGCCAAGTTCCTAGGAAAAATAACAAACTTGTAATACGGCAATTATTTTAAAAAAATGTTCTCAAAAACGAGCTATCGTGTGTGGAGATCAATGGCTTTCAAGCCAAATGATCAATCTTATGGCCACATTCATGGCATAGTTTGTTCAAATGATCTCATATTGTGCACAAGGGTGCATATTGGAATGGCAAACAATGTTGCATAAGGAAGTTTTCATTTTCGTTGGACGAAAAAACCATTTTCCATTTTTCGAGTGTGCGAAAGGAGGTTTTTTTGTGAAGGAACTACCAAATAATTGTTGCAAAATTGGACTGAATCATTTTTATAAAACACTAGGCCATATTTAAAGCACAATTGACAAAAAGGTTGGGTGTAAAAAATTTTGATCCACCTCTCGTGAAAAAGGCAAATTTCCGCCGATTCAGCTGGAAGCGGGTCAAATTTGAACTGCAGCTGCCTCATAGTTTGCTACTTATTTTTTTCAAAAATCATTTCTAGGTACATAAGTATCTATTTAATCAGAGAAACACCAAAAAAATTCCAAGATTCAACCACTAGCTAGGAACGGTCATTCCCGCCGTTTTGACCGCATTTTGAAACGGATATAAAAAATTCAAAAGAAAATCAAAAAAATGGGAAACCTTCGCATTGTGTCATCATATGTGGCCAAGTTCCTAGGAAAAATAACAAACTTGTAATACGGCAATTATTTTTAAAAAGTGTTCTCAGAAACGAGCTATCATGTGTGGAGATCAATGGCTTTCAAGCCAAATGATCAATCTTATGGCCACATTCATGGCATAGTTTGTTCAAATGATCTCATATTGTGCACAAGGGTGCATATTGGAATGGCAAACAATGTTGCCTAAGGAAGTTTTCATTTTCGTTGGACGAAAAAACCATTTTCCATTTTTCGAGTGCCCGAAAGGAGGTTTTTTGTGAAGGAACTACCAAATAATTGTTGCAAAATCGGACTGAACCATTTTTATAAAATACTAGGCCATATTTAATGCACAATTGACAAAATGGTTGGGTGTAAAAAATTTTGATCCACCTCTCGTGAAAAAGGCAAATTTCCGCCGATTCAGCTGGAAGCGGGTCAAATTTGAACTGCAGCTGCCTCATAGTTTGCTACTTATTTTTTTTCAAAAATCATTTCTAGGTACATAAGTATCTATTTAATCAGAGAAACACCAAAAAAATTCCAAGATTCAACCACTAGCTAGGAACGGTCATTCCCGCCGTTTTGACCGCATTTTGAAACGGATATAAAAAATTCAAAAGAAAATCAAAAAAATGGGAAACCTTCGCATTGTGTCATCATATGTGGCCAAGTTCCTAGGAAAAATAACAAACTTGTAATACGGCAATTATTTTAAAAAAGTGTTCTCAGAAACGAGCTATCATGTGTGGAGATCAATGGCTTTCAAGCCAAATGATCAATCTTATGGCCACATTCATGGCATAGTTTGTTCAAATGATCTCATATTGTGCACAAGGGTGCATATTGGAATGGCAAACAATGTTGCCTAAGGAAGTTTTCATTTTCGTTGGACGAAAAAACCATTTTCCATTTTTCGAGTGCCCGAAAGGAGGTTTTTTATGAAGGAACTACCAAATAATTGTTGCAAAATCGGACCGAATCATTTTTATAAAATACTAGGCCATATTTAATGCACAATTGACAAAATGGTTGGGTGTAAAAATTTTTGATCCACCTCTCGTGAAAAAGGCAAATTTCCGCCGATTCAGCTGGAAGCGGGTCAAATTTGAACTGCAGCTGCCTCATAGTTTGCTACTTATTTTTTTTCAAAAATCATTTCTAGGTACATAAGTATCTATTTAATCAGAGAAACACCAAAAAAATTCCAAGATTCAACCACTAGCTAGGAACGGTCATTCCCGCCGTTTTGACCTCATTTTGAAACGGATATAAAAAATTCAAAAAAATCAAAAAATTGGGAAACCTTCGCATTGTGTCATCATATGTGGCCAAGTTCCTAGGAAAAATAACAAACTTGTAATACGACAATTATTTTTAAAAAGTGTTCTCAGAAACGAGCTATCATGTGTGGAGATCAATGGCTTTCAAGCCAAATGATCAATCTTATGGCCACATTCATGGCATAGTTTGTTCAAATGATCTCATATTGTGCACAAGGGTGCATATTGGAATGGCAAACAATGTTGCCTAAGGAAGTTTTCATTTTCGTTGGACGAAAAAACCATTTTCCATTTTTCGAGTGCCCGAAAGGAGGTTTTTTGTGAAGGAACTACCAAATAATTGTTGCAAAATCGGGCCGAATCATTTTTATAAAATACTAGGCCATATTTAATGCACAATTGACAAAATGGTTGGGTGTAAAAAAATTTGATCCACCTCTCGTGAAAAAGGCAAATTTCCGCCGATTCAGCTGGAAGCGGGTCAAATTTGAACTGCAGCTGCCTCATAGTTTGCTACTTATTTTTTTTCAAATATCATTTCTAGGTAGATAAGTATCTATTTAATCAGAGAAACACCAAAAAAATTCCAAGATTCAACCACTAGCTAGGAACGGTCATTCCCGCCGTTTTGACCTCATTTTGAAACGAGTATAAAAAATTCAAAAAAATCAAAAAATTGGGAAACCTTCGCATTATGTCATCATATGTGGCCAAGTTCCTAGGAAAAATAACAAACTTGTAATACGGCAATTATTTTTAAAAAGTGTTCTCAGAAACGAGCTATCATGTGTGGAGATCAATGGCTTTCAAGCCAAATGATCAATCTTATGGCCACATTCATGGCATAGTTTGTTCAAATGATCTCATATTGTGCACAAGGGTGCATATTGGAATGGCAAACAATGTTGCCTAAGGAAGTTTTCATTTTCGTTGGACGAAAAAACCATTTTCCATTTTTCGAGTGCCTGAAAGGAGGTTTTTTTGTGAAGGAACTACCAAATAATTGTTGCAAAATTGGACCGAATCATTTTTATAAAATACTAGGCCATATTTAATGCAAAATTGACAAAATGGTTGGGTGTAAAAATTTTTGATCCACCTCTCGTGAAAAAGGCAAATTTCCGCCGATTCAGTTGGAAGCGGGTCAAATTTGAACTGCAGCTGCCTCATAGTTTGCTACTTATTTTTTTCAAAAATCATTTCTAGGTACATAAGTATCTATTTAATCAGAGAAACACCAAAAAAATTCCAAGATTCAACAACTAGCTAGGAACGGTCATTCCCGCCGTTTTGTCCGCATTTTGAAACGGATATAAAAAATTCAAAAGAAAATCAAAAAAATGGGAAACCTTCGCATTGCGTCATCATATGTGGCCAAGTTCCTAGGAAAAATAACAAACTTGTAATACGGCAATTATTTTTAAAAAGTGTTCTCAGAAACGAGCTATCATGTGTGGAGATCAATGGCTTTCAAGCCAAATGATCAATCTTATGGCCACATTCATGGCATAGTTTGTTCAAATGATCTCATATTGTGCACAAGGGTGCATATTGGAATGGCAAACAATGTTGCCTAAAGAAGTTTTCATTTTCGTTGGACGAAAAAACCATTTTCCATTTTTCGAGTGCCCGAAAGGAGGTTTTTTTGTGAAGGAACTACCAAATAATTGTTGCAAAATTGGACCGAATCATTTTTATAAAATACTAGGCCATATTTAATGCAAAATTGACAAAATGGTTGGGTGTAAAATTTTTTGATCCACCTCTCGTGAAAAAGGCAAATTTCCGCCGATTCAGCTGGAAGCGGGTCAAATTTGAACTGCAGCTGCCTCATAGTTTGCTACTTATTTTTTTAAAAAATCATTTCTAGGTACATAAGTATCTATTTAATCAGTGAAACACCAAAAAAATTCCAAGATTCAACCACTAGCTAGGAACGGTCATTCCCGCCGTTTTGACCGCATTTTGAAACGGATATAAAAAATTCAAAAGAAAATCAAAAAAATGGGAAACCTTCGCATTGTGTCATCATATGTGGCCAAGTTCCTAGGAAAAATAACAAACTTGTAATACGGAAATTATTTTTAAAAAGTGTTCTCAGAAACGAGCTATCATGTGTGGAGATCAATGGCTTTCAAGCCAAATGATCAATCTTATGGCCACATTCATGGCATAGTTTGTTCAAATGATCTCATATTGTGCACAAGGGTGCATATTGGAATGGCAAACAATGTTGCCTAAGGAAGTTTTCATTTTCGTTGGACGAAAAAACCATTTTCCATTTTTCGAGTGCCCGAAAGGAGGTTTTTTTGTGAAGGAACTACCAAATAATTGTTGCAAAATTGGACCGAATCATTTTTATAAAATACTAGGCCATATTTAATGCAAAATTGACAAAATGGTTGGGTGTAAAAAAGTTTGATCCACCTCTCGTGAAAAAGGCAAATTTCCGCCGATTCAGCTGGAAGCGGGTCAAATTTGAACTGTAGCTGCCTCATAGTTTGCTACTTATTTTTTTCAAAAATCATTTCTAGGTACATAAGTTTCTATTTAATCAGAGAAACACCAAAAAAATTCCAAGATTCAACCACTAGCTAGGAACGGTCATTCCCGCCGTTTTGACCGCATTTTGAAACGGATATAAAAAATTCAAAAGAAAATCAAAAAAATGGGAAACCTTCGCATTGTGTCATCATATGTGGCCAAGTTCCTAGGAAAAATAACAAACTTGTAATACGGCAATTATTTTTAGAAAGTGTTCTCAGAAACGAGCTATCATGTGTGGAGATCAATGGCTTTCAAGCCAAATGATCAATCTTATGGCCACATTCATGGCATAGTTTGTTCAAATGATCTCATATTGTGCACAAGGGTGCATATTGGAATGGCAAACAATGTTGCCTAAGGAAGTTTTCATTTTCGTTGGACGAAAAAACCATTTTCCATTTTTCGAGTGCCCGAAAGGAGGTTTTTTGTGAAGGAACTACCAAATAATTGTTGCAAAATCGGACCGAATCATTTTTATAAAATACTAGGCCATATTTAATGCACAATTGACAAAATGGTTGGGTGTAAAAAATTTTGATCCACCTCTCGTGAAAAAGGCAAATTTCCGCCGATTCAGCTGGAAGCGGGTCAAATTTGAACTGCAGCTGCCTCATAGTTTGCTACTTATTTTTTTTCAAAAATCATTTCTAGGTACATAAGTATCTATTTAATCAGAGAAACACCAAAAAAATTCCAAGATTCAACCACTAGCTAGGAACGGTCATTCCCGCCGTTTTGACCTCATTTTGAAACGGGTATAAAAAATTCAAAAAAATCAAAAAATTGGGAAACCTTCGCATTGTGTCATCATATGTGGCCAAGTTCCTAGGAAAAATAAAAAACTTGTAATACGGCAATTATTTTTAAAAAGTGTTCTCAGAAACGAGCTATCATGTGTGGAGATCAATGGCTTTCAAGCCAAATGATCAATCTTATGGCCACATTCATGGCATAGTTTGTTCAAATGATCTCATATTGTGCACAAGGGTGCATATTGGAATGGCAAACAATGTTGCCTAAGGAAGTTTTCATTTTCGTGGGACGAAAAAACCATTTTCCATTTTTCGAGTGCCCGAAAGGAGGTTTTTTTGTGAAGGAACTACCAAATAATTGTTGCAAAATTGGACCGAATCATTTTTATAAAATACTAGGCCATATTTAATGCAAAATTGACAAAATGGTTGGGTGTAAAAATTTTTGATCCACCTCTCGTGAAAAAGGCAAATTTCCGCCGATTCAGCTGGAAGCGGGTCAAATTTGAACTGCAGCTGCCTCATAGTTTGCTACTTATTTTTTTCAAAAATCATTTCTAGGTACATAAGTATCTATTTAATCAGAGAAACACCAAAAAAATTCCAAGATTCAACCACTAGCTAGGAACGGTCATTCCCGCCGTTTTGACCGCATTTTGAAACGGATATAAAAAATTCAAAAGAAAATCAAAAAAATGGGAAACCTTCGCATTGTGTCATCATATGTGGCCAAGTTCCTAGGAAAAATAACAAACTTGTAATACGGCAATTATTTTTAAAAAGTGTTCTCAGAAACGAGCTATCATGTGTGGAGATCAATGGCTTTCAAGCCAAATGATCAATCTTATGGCCACATTCATGGCATAGTTTGTTCAAATGATCTCATATTGTGCACAAGGGTGCATATTGGAATGGCAAACAATGTTGCCTAAGGAAGTTTTCATTTTCGTTGGACGAAAAAACCATTTTCCATTTTTCGAGTGCCCGAAAGGAGGTTTTTT
Source organism: Triticum dicoccoides (assembly GCF_002162155.2). Taxonomy (NCBI): domain Eukaryota; kingdom Viridiplantae; phylum Streptophyta; class Magnoliopsida; order Poales; family Poaceae; genus Triticum; species Triticum dicoccoides. The sequence continues at coordinate 78,080,875 of NC_041390.1, forward strand.
GTGAAGGAACTACCAAATAATTGTTGCAAAATCGGACCGAATCATTTTTATAAAATACTAGGCCATATTTAATGCACAATTGACAAAATGGTTGGGTCTAAAAAAATTTGATCCACCTCTCGTGAAAAAGGCAAATTTCCGCCGATTCAGCTGGAAGCGGGTCAAATTTGAACTGCAGCTGCCTCATAGTTTGCTACTTTTTTTTTTCAAAAATCATTTCTAGGTACATAAGTATCTATTTAATCAGAGAAACACCAAAAAAATTCCAAGATTCAACCACTAGCTAGGAACGGTCATTCCCGCCATTTTGACCTCATTTTGAAACGGGTATAAAAAATTCAAAAAAATCAAAAAATTGGGAAACCTTCGCATTGTGTCATCATATGTGGCCAAGTTCCTAGGAAACATAACAAACTTGTAATACGGCAATTATTTTTAAAAAGTGTTCTCAGAAACGAGCTATCATGTGTGGAGATCAATGGCTTTCAAGCCAAATGATCAATCTTATGGCCACATTCATGGCATAGTTTGTTCAAATGATCTCATATTGTGCACAAGGGTGCATATTGGAATGGCAAACAATGTTGCCTAAGGAAGTTTTCATTTTCGTTGGACGAAAAAACCATTTTCCATTTTTCGAGTGCCCGAAAGGAGGTTTTTTGTGAAGGAACTACCAAATAATTGTTGCAAAATCGGACCGAATCATTTTTATAAAATACTAGGCCATATTTAATGCACAATTGACAAAATGGTTGGGTGTAAAAAATTTTGATCCACCTCTCGTGAAAAAGGCAAATTTCCGCCGATTCAGCTGGAAGCGGGTCAAATTTGAACTGCAGCTGCCTCATAGTTTGCTACTTATTTTTTTCAAAAATCATTTCTAGGTACATAAGTATCTATTTAATCAGAGAAACACCAAAAAAATTCCAAGATTCAACCACTAGCTAGGAACGGTCATTCCCGCCGTTTTGACCTCATTTTGAAACGGGTATAAAAAATTCAAAAAAATCAAAAAATTGGGAAACCTTCGCATTGTGTCATCATATGTGGCCAAGTTCCTAGGAAAAATAACAAACTTGTAATACGGCAATTATTTTTAAAAAGTGTTCTCAGAAACGAGCTATCATGTGTGGAGATCAATGGCTTTCAAGCCAAATGATCAATCTTATGGCCACATTCATGGGATAGTTTGTTCAAATGATCTCATATTGTGCACAAGGGTGCATATTGGAATGGCAAACAATGTTGCCTAAGGAAGTTTTCATTTTCGTTGGACGAAAAAACCATTTTCCATTTTTCGAGTGCCCGAAAGGAGGTTTTTTGTGAAGGAACTACCAAATAATTGTTGCAAAATCGGACCGAATCATTTTTATAAAATACTAGGCCATATTTAATGCACAATTGACAAAATGGTTGGGTGTAAAAAATTTTGATCCACCTCTCGTGAAAAAGGCAAATTTCCGCCGATTCAGCTGGAAGCGGGTCAAATTTGAACTGCAGCTGCCTCATAGTTTGCTGCTTATTTTTTTTCAAAAATCATTTCTAGGTACATAAGTATCTATTTAATCAGAGAAACACCAAAAAAATTCCAAGATTCAACCACTAGCTAGGAACGGTCATTCCCGCCGTTTTGACCTCATTTTGAAACGGGTATAAAAAATTCAAAAAAATCAAAAAATTGGGAAACCTTCGCATTGTGTCATCATATGTGGCCAAGTTCCTAGGAAAAATAACAAACTTGTAATACGGCAATTATTTTTAAAAAGTGTTCTCAGAAACGAGCTATCATGTGTGGAGATCAATGGCTTTCAAGCCAAATGATCAATCTTATGGCCACATTCATGGCATAGTTTGTTCAAATGATCTCATATTGTGCACAAGGGTGCATATTGGAATGGCAAACAATGTTGCCTAAGGAAGTTTTCATTTTCGTTGGACGAAAAAACCATTTTCCATTTTTGAGTGCCCGAAAGGAGGTTTTTTGTGAAGGAACTACCAAATAATTGTTGCAAAATCGGACCGAATCATTTTTATAAAATACTAGGCTATATTTAATGCACAATTGACAAAATGGTTGGGTGTAAAAAAATTTGATCCACCTCTCGTGAAAAAGGCAAATTTCCGCCGATTCAGCTGGAAGCGGGTCAAATTTGAACTGCAGCTGCCTCATAGTTTGCTACTTATTTTTTTCAAAAATCATTTCTAGGTACATAAGTATCTATTTAATCAGAGAAACACCAAAAAAATTCCAAGATTCAACCACTAGCTAGGAACGGTCATTCCCGCCGTTTTGACCTCATTTTGAAACGGGTATAAAAAATTCAAAAAAATCAAAAAATTGGGAAACCTTTGCATTGTGTCATCATATGTGGCCAAGTTCCTAGGAAAAATAACAAACTTGTAATACGGCAATTATTTTTAAAAAGTGTTCTCAGAAACGAGCTATCATGTGTGGAGATCAATGGCTTTCAAGCCAAATGATCAATCTTATGGCCACATTCATGGGATAGTTTGTTCAAATGATCTCATATTGTGCACAAGGGTGCATATTGGAATGGCAAACAATGTTGCCTAAGGAAGTTTTCATTTTCGTTGGACGAAAAAACCATTTTCCATTTTTCGAGTGCCCGAAAGGAGGTTTTTTGTGAAGGAACTACCAAATAATTGTAGCAAAATCGGACCGAATCATTTTTATAAAATACTAGGCCATATTTAATGCACAATTGACAAAATGGTTGGGTGTAAAAAATTTTGATCCACCTCTCGTGAAAAAGGCAAATTTCCGCCGATTCAGCTGGAAGCGGGTCAAATTTGAACTGCAGCTGCCTCATAGTTTGCTGCTTATTTTTTTTTCAAAAATCATTTCTAGGTACATAAGTATCTATTTAATCAGAGAAACACCAAAAAAATTCCAAGATTCAACCACTAGCTAGGAACGGTCATTCCCGCCGTTTTGACCTCATTTTGAAACGGGTATAAAAAATTCAAAAAAATCAAAAAATTGGGAAACCTTCCCATTGTGTCATCATATGTGGCCAAGTTCCTAGGAAAAATAACAAACTTGTAATACGGCAATTATTTTTAAAAAGTGTTCTCAGAAACGAGCTATCATGTGTGGAGATCAATGGCTTTCAAGCCAAATGATCAATCTTATGGCCACATTCATGGCATAGTTTGTTCAAATGATCTCATATTGTGCACAAGGGTGCATATTGGAATGGCAAACAATGTTGCCTAAGGAAGTTTTCATTTTCGTTGGACGAAAAAACCATTTTCCATTTTTCGAGTGCCCGAAAGGAGGTTTTTTGTGAAGGAACTACCAAATAATTGTTGCAAAATCGGACCGAATCATTTTTATAAAATACTAGGCCATATTTAATGCACAATTGACAAAATGGTTGGGTGTAAAAAATTTTGATCCACCTCTCGTGAAAAAGGCAAATTTCCGCCGATTCAGCTGGAAGCGGGTCAAATTTGAACTGCAGCTGCCTCATAGTTTGCTACTTATTTTTTTCAAAAATCATTTCTAGGTACATAAGTATCTATTTAATCAGAGAAACACCAAAAAAATTCCAAGATTCAACCACTAGCTAGGAACGGTCATTCCCGCCGTTTTGACCTCATTTTGAAACGGGTATAAAAAATTCAAAAAAATCAAAAAATTGGGAAACCTTCGCATTGTGTCATCATATGTGGCCAAGTTCCTAGGAAAAATAACAAACTTGTAATACGGCAATTATTTTTAAAAAGTGTTCTCAGAAACGAGCTATCATGTGTGGAGATCAATGGCTTTCAAGCCAAATGATCAATCTTATGGCCACATTCATGGGATAGTTTGTTCAAATGATCTCATATTGTGCACAAGGGTGCATATTGGAATGGCAAACAATGTTGCCTAAGGAAGTTTTCATTTTCGTTGGACGAAAAAACCATTTTCCATTTTTCGAGTGCCCGAAAGGAGGTTTTTTGTGAAGGAACTACCAAATAATTGTTGCAAAATCGGACCGAATCATTTTTATAAAATACTAGGCCATATTTAATGCACAATTGACAAAATGGTTGGGTGTAAAAAATTTTGATCCACCTCTCGTGAAAAAGGCAAATTTCCGCCGATTCAGCTGGAAGCGGGTCAAATTTGAACTGCAGCTGCCTCATAGTTTGCTGCTTATTTTTTTTCAAAAATCATTTCTAGGTACATAAGTATCTATTTAATCAGAGAAACACCAAAAAAATTCCAAGATTCAACCACTAGCTAGGAACGGTCATTCCCGCCGTTTTGACCTCATTTTGAAACGGGTATAAAAAATTCAAAAAAATCAAAAAATTGGGAAACCTTCGCATTGTGTCATCATATGTGGCCAAGTTCCTAGGAAAAATAACAAACTTGTAATACGGCAATTATTTTTAAAAAGTGTTCTCAGAAACGAGCTATCATGTGTGGAGATCAATGGCTTTCAAGCCAAATGATCAATCTTATGGCCACATTCATGGCATAGTTTGTTCAAATGATCTCATATTGTGCACAAGGGTGCATATTGGAATGGCAAACAATGTTGCCTAAGGAAGTTTTCATTTTCGTTGGACGAAAAAACCATTTTCCATTTTTCGAGTGCCCGAAAGGAGGTTTTTTCGTGAAGGAACTACCAAATAATTGTTGCAAAATTGGACCGAATCATTTTTATAAAATACTAGGCCATATTTAATGCAAAATTGACAAAATGGTTGGGTGTAAAATTTTTTGATCCACCTCTCGTGAAAAAGGCAAATTTCCGCCGATTCAGCTGGAAGCGGGTCAAATTTGAACTGCAGCTGCCTCATAGTTTGCTACTTATTTTTTTAAAAAATCATTTCTAGGTACATAAGTATCTATTTAATCAGAGAAACACCAAAAAAATTCCAAGATTCAACCACTAGCTAGGAACGGTCATTCCCGCCGTTTTGACCGCATTTTGAAACGGATATAAAAAATTCAAAAGAAAATCAAAAAAATGGGAAACCTTCGCATTGTGTCATCATATGTGGCCAAGTTCCTAGGAAAAATAACAAACTTGTAATACGGCAATTATTTTTAAAAAGTGTTCTCAGAAACGAGCTATCATGTGTGGAGATCAATGGCTTTCAAGCCAAATGATCAATCTTATGGCCACATTCATGGCATAGTTTGTTCAAATGATCTCATATTGTGCACAAGGGTGCATATTGGAATGGCAAACAATGTTGCCTAAGGAAGTTTTCATTTTCGTTGGACGAAAAAACCATTTTCCATTTTTCGAGTGCCCGAAAGGAGGTTTTTTGTGAAGGAACTACCAAATAATTGTTGCAAAATCGGACCGAATCATTTTTATAAAATACTAGGCCATATTTAATGCACAATTGACAAAATGGTTGGGTGTAAAAATTTTTGATCCACCTCTCGTGAAAAAGGCAAATTTCCGCCGATTCAGCTGGAAGCGGGTCAAATTTGAACTGCAGCTGCCTCATAGTTTGCTACTTATTTTTTTTCAAAAATCATTTCTAGGTACATAAGTATCTATTTAATCAGAGAAACACCAAAAAAATTCCAAGATTCAACCACTAGCTAGGAACGGTCATTCCCGCCGTTTTGACCTCATTTTGAAACGGGTATAAAAAATTCAAAAAAATCAAAAAATTGGGAAACCTTCGCATTGTGTCATCATATGTGGCCAAGTTCCTAGGAAAAATAACAAACTTGTAATACGTCAATTATTTTTAAAAAGTGTTCTCAGAAACGAGCTATCATGTGTGGAGATCAATGGCTTTCAAGCCAAATGATCAATCTTATGGCCACATTCATGGCATAGTTTGTTCAAATGATCTCATATTGTGCACAAGGGTGCATATTGGAATGGCAAACAATGTTGCCTAAGGAAGTTTTCATTTTCGTTGGACGAAAAAACCATTTTCCATTTTTGAGTGCCCGAAAGGAGGTTTTTTGTGAAGGAACTACCAAATAATTGTTGCAAAATCGGACTGAATCATTTTTATAAAATACTAGGCCATATTTAATGCACAATTGACAAAATGGTTGGGTGTAAAAAATTTTGATCCACCTCTCGTGAAAAAGGCAAATTTCCGCCGATTCAGCTGGAAGCGGGTCAAATTTGAACTGCAGCTGCCTCATAGTTTGCTACTTATTTTTTTCAAAAATCATTTCTAGGTACATAAGTATCTATTTAATAAGAGAAACACCAAAAAAATTCCAAGATTCAACCACTAGCTAGGAACGGTCATTCCCGCCGTTTTGACCTCATTTTGAAACGGGTATAAAAAATTCAAAAAAATCAAAAAATTGGGAAACCTTCGCATTGTGTCATCATATGTGGCCAAGTTCCTAGGAAAAATAACAAACTTGTAATACGGCAATTATTTTTAAAAAGTGTTCTCAGAAACGAGCTATCATGTGTGGAGATCAATGGCTTTCAAGCCAAATGATCAATCTTATGGCCACATTCATGGCATAGTTTGTTCAAATGATCTCATATTGTGCACAAGGGTGCATATTGGAATGGCAAACAATGTTGCCTAAGGAAGTTTTCATTTTCGTTGGACGAAAAAACCATTTTCCATTTTTCGAGTGCCCGAAAGGAGGTTTTTTGTGAAGGAACTACCAAATAATTGTTGCAAAATCGGACCGAATCATTTTTATAAAATACTAGGCCATATTTAATGCACAATTGACAAAATGGTTTGGTGTAAAAAAATTTGATCCACCTCTCGTGAAAAAGGCAAATTTCCGCCGATTCAGCTGGAAGCGGGTCAAATTTGAACTGCAGCTGCCTCATAGTTTGCTGCTTATTTTTTTTCAAAAATCATTTCTAGGTACATAAGTATCTATTTAATCAGAGAAACACCAAAAAAATTCCAAGATTCAACCACTAGCTAGGAACGGTCATTCCCGCCGTTTTGACCTCATTTTGAAACGGGTATAAAAAATTCAAAAAAATCAAAAAATTGGGAAACCTTCGCATTGTGTCATCATATGTGGCCAAGTTCCTAGGAAAAATAACAAACTTGTAATACGGCAATTATTTTTAAAAAGTGTTCTCAGAAACGAGCTATCACGTGTGGAGATCAATGGCTTTCAAGCCAAATGATCAATCTTATGGCCACATTCATGGCATAGTTTGTTCAAATGATCTCATATTGTGCACAAGGGTGCATATTGGAATGGCAAACAATGTTGCCTAAGCAAGTTTTTATTTTCGTTGGACGAAAAAACCATTTTCCATTTTTCGAGTGCCCGAAAGGAGGTTTTTTTGTGAAGGAACTACCAAATAATTGTTGCAAAATTGGACCGAATCATTTTTATAAAATACTAGGCCATATTTAATGCAAAATTGACAAAATGGTTGGGTGTAAAATTTTTTGATCCACCTCTCGTGAAAAAGGCAAATTTCCGCCGATTCAGCTGGAAGCGGGTCAAATTTGAACTGCAGCTGCCTCATAGTTTGCTACTTATTTTTTTCAAAAATCATTTCTAGGTACATAAGTATCTATTTAATCAGAGAAACACCAAAAAAATTCCAAGATTCAACCACTAGCTAGGAACGGTCATTCCCGCCGTTTTGACCGCATTTTGAAACGGATATAAAAAATTCAAAAGAAAATCAAAAAAATGGGAAACCTTCGCATTGTGTCATCATATGTGGCCAAGTTCCTAGGAAAAATAACAAACTTGTAATACGGCAATTATTTTTAAAAAGTGTTCTCAGAAACGAGCTATCATGTGTGGAGATCAATGGCTTTCAAGCCAAATGATCAATCTTATGGCCACATTCATGGCATAGTTTGTTCAAATGATCTCATATTGTGCACAAGGGTGCATATTGGAATGGCAAACAATGTTGCCTAAGGAAGTTTTCATTTTCGTTGGACGAAAAAACCATTTTCCATTTTTCGAGTGCCCGAAAGGAGGTTTTTTGTGAAGGAACTACCAAATAATTGTTGCAAAATCGGACCGAATCATTTTTATAAAATACTAGGCCATATTTAATGCACAATTTACAAAATGGTTGGGTGTAAAAAATTTTGATCCACCTCTCGTGAAAAAGGCAAATTTCCGCCGATTCAGCTGGAAGCGGGTCAAATTTGAACTGCAGCTGCCTCATAGTTTGCTACTTATTTTTTTTCAAAAATCATTTCTAGGTACATAAGTATCTATTTAATCAGAGAAACACCAAAAAAATTCCAAGATTCAACCACTAGCTAGGAACGGTCATTCCCTCCGTTTTGACCTCATTTTGAAACGGGTATAAAAAATTCAAAAAAATCAAAAAATTGGGAAACCTTTGCATTGTGTCATCATATGTGGCCAAGTTCCTAGGAAAAATAACAAACTTGTAATACGGCAATTATTTTTAAAAAGTGTTCTCAGAAACGAGCTATCATGTGTGGAGATCAATGGCTTTCAAGCCAAATGATCAATCTTATGGCCACATTCATGGCATAGTTTGTTCAAATGATCTCATATTGTGCACAAGGGTGCATATTGGAATGGCAAACAATGTTGCCTAACGAAGTTTTCATTTTCGTTGGACGAAAAAACCATTTTCCATTTTTTGAGTGCCCGAAAGGAGGTTTTTTGTGAAGGAACTACCAAATAATTGTTGCAAAATCGGACCGAATCATTTTTATAAAATACTAGGCCATATTTAATGCACAATTGACAAAATGGTTGGGTGTAAAAAAATTTGATCCACCTCTCGTGAAAAAGGCAAATTTCCGCCGATTCAGCTGGAAGCGGGTCAAATTTGAACTGCAGCTGCCTCATAGTTTGCTACTTATTTTTTTTTCAAAAATCATTTCTAGGTACATAAGTATCTATTTAATCAGAGAAACACCAAAAAAATTCCAAGATTCAACCACTAGCTAGGAACGGTCATTCCCGCCGTTTTGACCTCATTTTGAAACGGGTATAAAATATTCAAAAAAATCAAAAAATTGGGAAACCTTCGCATTGTGTCAACATATGTGGCCAAGTTCCTAGGAAAAATAACAAACTTGTAATACGGCAATTATTTTTATAAAGTGTTCTCAGAAACGAGCTATCATGTATGGAGATCAATGGCTTTCAAGCCAAATGATCAATCTTATGGCCACATTCATGGCATAGTTTGTTCAAATGATCTCATATTGTGCACAATGGTGCATATTGGAATGGCAAACAATGTTGCCTAAGGAAGTTTTCATTTTCGTTGGACGAAAAAACCATTTTCCATTTTTCGAGTGCCCGAAAGGAGGTTTTTTTTGTGAAGGAACTACCAAATAATTGTTGCAAAATTGGACCGAATCATTTTTATAAAATACTAGGCCATATTTAATGCACAATTGACAAAATGGTTGGGTGTAATTTTTTTTGATCCACCTCTCGTGAAAAGACAAATTTCCGCCGATTCAGCTGGAAGCGGGTCAAATTTGAACTGCAGCTGCCTCATAGTTTGCTATTTATTTTTTCCAAAAATCATTTCTAGTTACATAAGGACCTATTTAATCATAAATACATGGTTTGGTGGCGATACATCGAGGTTTGGGCGGTGGCCGAGGGCCTCAACTCTAGAGCGCGTAAACTCGCATGCCCGTCGCGTTGTCACCGCGTGACCGTAATGTTGCCATGTGTTCTGCGAGGCTTAGGCATGTCTAGTGGGTTGGGCACTCCCCAGGTTGGTGCTAGGAAGAAAATTACAACATAAGATTCTCATGAGAAGACCGATCGATGCTCAAACATGAATTAGCAGCCAAGTGTTTGATTAGCGGTACGGGAAATTCACATGGCCAATGGGCGTGAGTTTTGGCTGAGGATGATCATCTACTAAGGAGAATGTTGTCACAAATTTTTAGCTCAAAAGGAGGATCCTAGGTGGTACTTGCTTTGCAAAGTACCACGCTGGACAAAAATATGAATGTTGAAGCTAGGCTCAAAATAATGAATGGATTGAGCTGAAATTTTGTGGAGGATGGTTATTTGGGCATAGGAAAGCATTGTAGAAAATTGATACCATTTGGACATGCCAAAGTAGTACTTCCTTCACAATGCTCTTCTATGGACAGAAACTTGGGAAAACTAGTGAGAGAGATTGAATGAATGAAATGAGCTCAAAATTGGTGTAGGTAAGTTACTTAGGTATGGTCATGCGCTGGTCAATTTTCAGATCATTTGGGTAAGCCTAGCTAGTACTTACTTCACAACGCTTCTCTCGAGGTAGAAACTTTGGAAATTTCCCGAGAAAGATTTACTAGGAAAATTGAGCTGAATATTATCATGTGCCAATGATTTGGGTATGGAAGAGTGGCCGAAAAGTTTGAGGGTAATAGGAGGGGTCTATATAACACTTGCTTTGCAACGTGCCAATTTGGCCATAAAATATAAATTGAACCTAGGCTCACATACATGATTTGACTGAGCTGCAATTTGGAGGAGGGTGATAATTTGGGCATATGAAGAAACTGTATAAATTTCATGTCATTTAGATATATAAAAAAGGTACTTCCTTCACAATGCTTCTAGGTGGACAAAAACTTTGGAAATTTGCCGAGGAAGATTTGCTAGGCAAATGGAGCTGAATTTTGTCATGCGGTAATGATTTGGATAGAAAAGAGTGCCCAAAAATTCGTAGGGCAATCAAGAATATATAAATAACACTTCCTTCATAAAGTGTTGTTGTGAACATAATAGGAAAATGAATATTGTTGAATTAGTTTTGAACTAGGCAAGGAAGGATTTTTACATATTTGATGAAGATATGACCCAAAGAATTTATGAGATTTTTTTGGGAATTTTGGGAATGATAGAAATATAGGTTGCTTCACAACCTAGGGCAAAAACTGCCACATGGACATGACACATAGGCAAAACTGATGAGATGGCGCCTAGTCATCACAACTCACCACAATCTACAAGGTTATGACCATCTATATTGGTCATTAACAACTAGAAATAAGGCAGCGGACTAGCACTGTTTGCTTTGTGACCATTTCGTGTAAGGAAATTACGACCTTTCTGACCAAAATGGTCGCAATGGTTTAGGGTTTGAAGCCCCCTGAACAGCTTTTGACCAATTGGTCTAAAATGGTCATAAATTTATGACCAATTCTTCGAGGGTCACTGACAGAAGGTCATAAGTTGATATGTTTCTTGTAGTGTTAGCGAGGCAGTTTCCTTGGCACGTCTTGTCAAAGCAGAGATTGAGTCCCCTTATTCCGGGATTCTCATCAATACGGGTGTGGGTAACCCAACCGCACCATTGATTATGGCGCTTGGGAGATAAGCGAGTTTTACCAGGATGGTGGGGACGCATAGTCGCGTCCGCCCATATAAGGGGATAAGGATCCACCTTTTCATCCATGCCTTCTTCCTCCTTTGCCTATCCATTTCCACGCACTCGAGCTCTAGCGCCCAAGTCCGCACACCCCACCTCAACCTTCTCCAGCCATGTCCGAAGCAGGAGGCAAGTGGATGGTCTCCTCCATCACAGAGGGACACATCAAAAAACTGAGGATGGCGGATACTTGTGTAACGACATTGCGCACCGGCTTCCCGAAGAGGGGCAGCTCATCCCCACCCCTAGGCCCCATGAGAGGGTGGTGTTCCTCCCCCATTTCCTCCGCGGACTGGGCTTCCCTCTCCACCCATTTGTCCGGGGGCTCATGTTCTACTATGGCCTGGATTTCCACGATCTGGCCCCGAACTTTGTCCTCAACATCTCGGCATTTATCGTCGTGTGCGAGGCTTTCTTCTGCATCCGCCCCCATTTCGGCCTATGGCTCAAGACTTTCAATGTCAAGCCGAAGGTGGTGCGTGGCACCCAGGCGGAGTGCGGAGGCGCCATGGTGGGCAAGATGCGCAACGTCCTATGGCTCGAGGGCTCCTTCGTGGAGTCCCTAAAGGGGTGGCAATCGGGGTGGTTTGACATCACCGAGCCGCGCGACCCTGAATGGGTCGTAGCCCCCGAGTTCCGATCCGGACCCCCTACGCGGCTCGCCTCCTGGAAAGAGACGGGCCTGTCATGGGGTAAAAAAGGAGAGCTGACCGAACTCCAAACATGCGTCCAAACCCTGGTGGACAAGAAGCTCAAACTTGTCAACGTAGTCCAGGTTATGCTGATCCGCCGGATCCTCCTGTGTAAACAACGGGCTTTCAACCTGTGGGAGTTCGACCCGGCGCGGCACCGAACTCTTAGCAGGCTCTTCGACACGATGTACGAAGATGCCTGGAAGGTGCTTTTCAAGGGCGCCGAGGCCCCCGCATCCGCTACCGAGGATCGCGGATTCAGCACGCAGCGTCACGCTCGTGCGGTAAGCTGTTCTTACCTTTTACAGGGTATTAGTTTTTCATAGTTTGACTCCATGCAGGATATAAGCTCCCTTACCTTTGACAGGATTGGCAGCAGACGTCCGGACAAATCAACTGTCCAGCTCCTTTGCCCGAAGGCCCAGCAGACGCTCGCTTGGCGAAGCTGCTGGTTCCGGCACCCTATGTGGTGCCGGAGAAGAAGGCCAAGAAGAAGGCCACGGGGACTCGAAAGAGTGCCCGGCGCCAGGAGGTGTCGGATTCATCATCCGACGACTCCAAGGCGCACTCCTCCCATGAAGACGAGGAGGAGGAAGAAGAGACCTCTCCCCCTCCAGCGGGGGGAGGGAAGAAAAGGAAGGCCGCCCCAACTGGGGAGGCCGAAGGGTCCAAGAAGGGGAAGACCCCTCCTCCGGATTACTCCACCAACACCGACCACGGTGAAGAGGAGTGGCCGCACAGGGCCAAGCCCCTGGCGAGATCGTAAGTATCCGGATACCAGAGTGATTCATAGTATTCCCCCATTGCATAGCTTTTCCTTACGTCGAACATGTTTATGCAGTCCACCCAAAGAATGGCTCGACATGTCGTCGAGCGGTTCCTTGGATTCGTCGGATGTGAATTCGCTTCCGATGGCTACCTCCCCCCATCCTACGGATGACGCCGCGGTGGCGTCCCAGCAGGTTCCAAGCCAGGAGGAGGTGGTCCTGGAGGTGCCGCAAGGCGACCTCCCGGACTCCAGGCGTAAAGGGGATAGAACCCCCAATGGCTCCGAGTCCGGCCTTGAGCCGGACACCGCGCCGGAACCTTCAATGGTTCCGTACTCCGGTAGGCAGCCTCCTTCCAAGAGGAGCAAGGCTACCGAGCCGGCAACCTCCGTCCAACCAGAGGCACCGGACAATTTGCTGGAGGTGCTTAACGGCGCCTCCATCGACGAGGAGCACCGCACTATTATGAGTGCGGTGATCCAGAAGGTTCAGTCCACCAAGAGCGGACTGACTGAAGCCTATGCCAGCCTTCTAACAGGCTTTGAGGTAAGTGAAGAATATGTAAAAATATTACCACATAGACAGTAGCCCCTGATGCTCTGTTCGGCATTCGGAAAGAAAAGCCGAATAGAGGATCTAATAACATTCGTAGGAGTCTAACATAATCAAGTCAATGTGCGTATGTAGGCTTCACTGCTGGCCTCCGCCGCACTGACTGCGGAGGTGGATACGCTGAAGCAAAACCTCGCGCGGTCTGAGAACGAGCTCGGCCATGCCAAGAGGCAAGTCGAGGAGAAGGAAGGTAAGTAATACCTTGCGCAAGTATATAGAGAAGATGTGGTTGCAAAAAATGATAGGATCAACATGCTATTATAGGGGCCACGACCGAGGTGGCAACCCTTAAGAAATCGTTGTCCGAGGCCGAAAACAGAGCGGCCGCAGAGCGCACAGAGAGAGGGAAGCAGGAGGCGCGGGTGGAGGAGGTGCAGAAAGAGCTCCAGGCTCTCGTGAAAAAATGCAAGCGTTCGAGCTTGCGGCAGCCCTCGAAAGCGCGAAGTCTGCCAAGGCCGAAGCCCAGAAAGCCCTCCAAGAAATTGAAGCGATTAAGAAGATAGCGGCGGGTAAGGCATTCATTATGCAAAGCAAGCACGTGAAAGTGAATTACTTGTTACTTACCCGAGTCCGGAGCTCTCCAGGAGCATTCGCAGATTTGCCCCGTAGTGCGTCTGATGCCGCCGCCTACTACCGATCCGAGGAGGGGAGCTCGACGGAGAAGGTGTTCTGGTCTCAGTATGCTGAGGCTGGACACCTGGTGCCTTTGAGCGACCAGCTAAAGCAAATGGTCGAGCTCCACAAGGTGGCCGAACAGGCCATAAAGGGCCTCGTAGTTCGGCTTTGGCCTGGAGAGGCTCTGCCTGGGACCTACTTCGGGCTGGTGAGGCGGCTGGTGGATGCCTGTCCAAGGCTTGAAGTAATCAAGCGCTCCGTCTGCATCGAAGGTGCCCGTAGGGCGCTTGCCCGTGCTAATGTGCACTGGGGAAAGATGGATGCGGAGAAGTTGGTGAAGGATGGGCCGCCGCCGGGCAAGGAGCATCGCGTCCCAGAAGCGTATTATGAGGGCGTCCTGAAGGGTGCCCGCCTTATAGCGGATGAATGCTCCAAAGATGTAATTTTTGAGTAAACTCGCATTTGTGATCATGTACGCTGAAAACTTGTTCATGTGCGCTAAGCAATGCTTTTGAATTTAAAATATTACCTTCTGTGCGGCCATTTATCAAATTTGAGTGATGGCGAGTCGTCGGCTTCTGCCCCGTGCCACGAGTGCTAGGGTGTTCGGGACAAACATGAGCGCTCTTTTTCCCATTCTTGGGTCCTTCGAGGGAGGCGCTCAACACAAGAACAAGGCAATCAGACTATAATGCTTGAACACTCTCACTTAGCCATAGAATTCTGTAATTTTAAATTTCAGCGAAGCCCCTAGTGTTCGGAAGACCGAGTCCAGGGCGCTATCCATGCCTAGGCCAGACAAAGCCGACTCCTCGCTCTAAGCGGCATAAGTCTTAAGGGACTCGAAAACCTCTCGAACAGCGACCAACTCTCGCCTCATCATGACGGTCAGTTTTAGCTTTCTCTAATGAGTTCTCCTAGTTCTACCTTAACCGATATAATGGAACGTAAGGTACCAAAACATAGGAGCCGGGCAAACCCAACTATTGACCCAAGACATGATTCGGAGCCGATGCATATAATGCTATAAGTTCGGGGTGCCGCACTTGTGAAAGTGTTCGGACTTCTCGCACCGTATTGTGGGGTACTTAAGCCCCTGGCGTATTGGCCGTACCAAAGTGTACGGGTGCAACATGGCATTAATGAACATATATTCGTAAAAAAGAGTAATGCAATAATAGACGGAAGCTATGCATTGTTTATTTAAAAAGGTTGCGATCAAAGCAGAACGATACAAATAGTGCAATAAGCAAAAGATCAGACTATTTAACATGTCCTTTCTAGGGGCAAGCTGCGGAATGTTATGTGAAACAGGTATACTGCTCGTTATAGAGACCACCTTAGAGTTCCATAGTGCGGCGTAGCTTTCTGCTTCCCTGGTTGTATCATTTGTGCGGCAATTGTACTGCCGGACAAGCCTTCCGAAGAATGGAATCCTGAAAATAAGAGAAATTAAGAAGTCAGCAGCCCCTAGTGCGGTTTAAGCCGCGTTTCGGGCGTGTCGTGATGGTGCCCCTCCCCTTGTGCACGTGGTATTTCCAGAGCGTAGTTATGTATGCGCAACACTGGTTTCGCAAGTTCGCGAGGGCTGGGGTTGGGGCCGCATTGCTACGCTTGCTCGGAACGTGCCAGGTGGTCTTGTTGTAGGTTACTCCAGGCGCGCTTGACGGTGTCCAGACGTTTAATGGCCCGACTGGAGAATTGCCTTGAGAGGCTGCTTTGTACTTCCGCTGCGATAGCCGCTGTATGCTCCTCCGTTCGGAGAGAGCGTTCGGTGTTTCCATTGACCGCGATGACTCCTCGAGGGCCTGGCATCTTGAGCTTGAAGTATGCGTAGTGCGGCACTGCAGTGAACTTGGCAAATGCGGTTCGCCCGAGCAGTGCGTGATAGCCACTGCGGAACGGGACTATGTCGAAGATTAACTCCTCGCTTCGGAAATTATCCGGAGATCCGAAGACCACTTCAAGTGTAACTGAGCCTGTACAGTTGGCCTCTACACCTGGTATGACGCCTTTAAAGGTCGTTTTAGTGGGTTTGATCCTCGAGGGATCGATGCCCATTTTCCGCACTGTATCTTGGTAAAGCAGGTTCAGGCTCCTGCCGCCGTCCATGAGGACTCTAGTGAGGTGAAATCCGTCAATAATTGGGTCTAGAACCAATGCAGCGAATCCGCCATGACGGATGCTAGTGGGGTGGTCCCTTCGATCAAAAGTGATCGGGCAGGAAGACCATGGGTTGAACTTTGGGGCGACTGGCTCCATCGCGTATACGTCCCTTAGCGCATGCTTCCGCTCCCTCTTGGGGACGTGGGTTGCGTATATCATGTCCACTGTTGTTCGGCGGGCGGGGCTCCTCCTCGTCATCGCTATGCAGCCCCTTGTCTCTGCTTTCGGCATTTAACTTGCCTGCCTGCTTGAACACCCAACAATCCCTGTTGGTGTGATTGGCTGGTTTTTCGGGGGTGCCATGTATCTGGCATGATTGGTCGAGTATTCGGTCCAAACTGGACGGGCCCGGAGTATTTCTTTTGAATGGCTTTTTCCGCTGACCGGGTTTAGAGCCTCTGAATCCATCATTAACTGCCGTATCCTCAGCATTGTCGCCGTTAATGCGGCGCTTTTGCTTGTTGCGATGCGACCTGCCACTATTGTCCTTGGTATCCGAATTACCAGGGCTCTTGGTCATGTTATTGCTGTGAGCTAGCCAGCTGTCTTCTCCCGCGCAAAAGCGGGTCATAAGTGTCGTGAGGGCTGCCATAGATTTCGGCTTTTCCTGTCCTAGGTGCCGTGTAAGCCACTCGTCGCGGATGTTATGCTTGAAGGCTGCTAGGGCCTATGCATCCGGACAGTCGACGATTTGATTTTTCTTGGTTAGGAACCGTGTCCAGAATTGTCTGGCCGATTCCTCTGGCTGCTGAATTATGTGGCTAAGTTCATCGGCGTCTGGTGGTCGCACATAAGTGCCCTGGAAATTGTCGAGGAATAGGGTTTCCAGGTCCTCACAACAACCAATTGATTCTGCTGGCAAGCTGTTAAGCCAATGCCGAGTTGGTCCTTTAAGCTTGAGTGGGAGGTATTTGATGGCGTGTAGGTCATCACCGCGGGCCATGTGAATATGAAGGAGATAGTCCTCGATCCATACCGCAAGATCTGTTGTGCCATCGTATGATTCGATGTTCACGGGTTAGAAACCCTCGGGGATTTGATGATCCATTACTTCATCTGTGAAGCATAGTGGGTGTGCGGCGCCTCTGTATTGGGCTATATCACGGCGCAGCTCAAACGAGCTTTGTCTACTGTGTTCGGCCCAGCCGGATTTACTATATCCGGAGTGACGATTACCGTCTCATGCCGTGGGGCACCCACGCGATCCGTAGATCGATCTTGTTTGCCTTGCCTTGTCCTCCAATATATCTCGCAGGTCTGGCGCATTTTCCCATGGCTTGGTATTTTTTGAGCGGCGCCGGGTGCGGCTTGAGTGGAGGGCCAAGAGGCCTCTTTGTTGTGGCCACAGGGTGGCTGGTCGGCCGCATCATGCGCTGGTGATGTAGGTTTAGGTGCTCCCTCCACTAATCGGGGTAGCAACCTGCGCTTTGGGTAGCTCTTGGAGGGGCGTTCGAGTTCATACTCTTCGGCCGCAAGGACTTCAGTCCATCTGTCGGCTAGCAAATCTTGATCAGCTCTAAGTTGTTGCTGTTTTTTCTTGAGGCTGCTTGCCGTGGCCATAAGCCTGCGTTTGAAACGCTCTTGTTCGACGGGATCCTCCGACACGACAAATTCATCGTCGTCGAGGCTTGCCTCGTCTTCGGAGGAAGGCATATAATTATCGTCCTCGACCTCTCTGTCTGCCGCTCTCTCATGAGGGCTGGCTTCTCCATCCTCCTGTGCTGAATCTTGCTGGAGGTGGTTGTCTTCGGCACTCTCCGGGGTGTTATTATCTCCCGTGCCCGAATCACCATTTTTGCTTTGGCGGGATTTAGAGCGACGCCGCTGACGCTGGCGCTTAGGCTGCTTCTTGGAGGGGTCATCCTCCACTGTTCCATCGCCATTGCCTTCTTTTGGGGTGTCCACCATGTATATATCATACGACGAGGTGGATTTCTAGTGCCCTATAGGCGCTGGTTCTTGATCGTCTCCTGCATCGGCGTACATACCATCGATGTCTTTGGAGTTGAAGTCGAGCATGTCGGTTAAATCATCGACAGTGGCTACGAAGTGGGTGGTGGGTGGGCTTTGAATTTCTTCATCATCCGCATGCCAACCTTGCTGACCATAGTCCAGCCAGGGCTCTCCTGATAAAGAGAGAGACTTTAGTGAATTCAGAATATCGCCGAAGGGCGAGTGCTGAAAGATGTCCGCGGCGGTGAACTCCATGATCGGCGCCCAATCGGGTTCGATTGGTAGGGGCGCGGAGGGCTCAGAGTTTGAAGAGGAGTCTGGCTCCTTGGAGTCACGGGCTTCGCAGAGAATAGTGCTGGTGTTTGGCTCGATCGCCGTAGAGATTGCAGCCCCCGAGGTGGTGTCCAACCACCCATCCTCGATTGGCACAGTTGGCTCCGAATTAAGGGTTGGAGCTGATGCGGGTGCGGCCTCCAGGGCACTGTTCGGCGGCAGAGCTAGATCATGCCCATCGTGACAGTGCGGCGCGCTCGGCTGCGGCTCAAACCCGTCGAAGATCAAGTCATCGCGGAGGTCAGCCGTGTAGTTCAAACTTCCAAATCTGACGTGATGGCCAGGGGCGTAGCTTTCGATCTGCTCCAGATGGCCAAGCAAATTGGCCCGCAGTGCAAAGCCGCCAAATACGAAGATCTGTCCGGGGAGAAAAGTCTCACCCTGGATCGCATCATCGTTGATGATCGGAGGAGCCATCTCGCCTAAAAGTGACGACACAGAGGAACTCTCAATGAAAGCACCAATGTTGGTGTCAAAACCGGTGGATCTCGGGTAGGGGGTCCCGAACTGTGCGTCTAGGCGGATGGTAACAGGAGACAAGGGACACGATGTTTTTACCCAGGTTCGGGCCCTCTCGATGGAGGTAAAAACCCTACGTCCTGCTTGATTAATATTGATGATATGGGTAGTACAAGAGTAGATCTACCACGAGATCAGAGAGGCTAAACCCTAGAAGCTAGCCTATGGTATGATTGTATGTTCGTCCTTTGGACTAAAACCCTCCGGTTTATATAGACACCGGAGAGGGCTAGGGTTACACAGAGTCGGTTACAATGGTAGGAGATCTACATATCCATATCGCCAAGCTTGCCTTCCGCGCCAAGGAAAGTCCCTTCCGGACACGGGACGAAGTCTTCAATCTTGAATCTTCATAGTACAGGAGTCCGGCCGAAGGTATAGTCCGGCTATCCGGACACCCCCTAATATAGGACTCCCTCACTATGCCTTGGAAGATGGACGACAAGCCTACATCATCAACAACTCCATCGTCACCACCTCCGAAGCAAGAGACATAAATACATGGGTATGGGTTCTCCCCTTGGCAACTGCCAAGCTTGGGGGAGGTGCCCCGGTATCGTATCACCATCACACTTCTATCTTTACCGTTTTCTTAGTTCGATCATTTTGGTTATATCTTGATCTAGTAGAATAAAGTTTAGTATGATCTAGCTTTGAGTTTTTGTGTTGATCCTTATCTATGTAATCGAGTCCGTGAGCTATATATAATAAAGATTAGTCTTGAGTCGAGGGCTTGGTTATCTTGCTATGATCTTGAGGGAATAAAAAGAAATAAAGAGATCATATTGATCTTATGGAGAGTAATGACTTCACATATAAAGAGTATGATGAATAAAAGTTGTTGAGAGTTGACAAACATAGTTTTGGTCATCGTTGCAATTAATAGGAAGTAATAAAGAAAGAGAGGTTTTCACATATAAATATACTATCTTGGATATCTTTTATGATTGTGAGCACTCATTAAAATATGACATGCTAAAAAGTTGATGTTGGACAAGGAAGACAATGCAATGGGTTATATTTTCTTATATCCTAATTAAATTATATTGTCATGGATCATCCAACATGTTGAGCTTGCCTTTCCCTCTCATGCTAGCCAAATTCTTTGCACCAAGTAGAGATAGTACTTGTGCTTCCAAATATCCTTAAACTCAGTTTTGCCATGAGAGTCCACCATATCTACCTATGGATTGAGTAATATCCTTCAAGTAAGTTGTCATTGTTGCAAGCAATAAAAATTGCTCTCTAAATATGTATGATCTATTAGTGTGGAGAAAATAAGCTTTATACGAGCTTGTGATATGGAAGAAATAAAAACGACAGACTGCATAATAAAGGTCCCTATACCATAAAAGCACATGACAACCTCTGCTTCCCTCTGCGAAGGGCCTATCTTTTATTTTTGTCTTATACCTTATCAACAGTCTTGGTGATCTTCACCTTTCCTTTTTACACATTATCGTTTGGCAAGCTATGTGTTGGAAAGATCCTGATATATATATATATATATATATATATATATATATATATATATATATATATATATATATATATATATATATATATATATATATATATATATATATATATATATATATATATATATATATATATATATCCAATTGGATGTGGGTTTTCATAAAGCATTATTGTTGACGTTACCCTTTAGGTAAAAGGTTGGGAGGCAAAAGTATAAGCCCCTATCTTTCTCTATGTCCGATTAAAACTTCATACCCATAAGTATTGCGTGAGTGTTAGCTATTGTGAAAGACTAAATGATATTTGAGTATGTGGACTTGCTGAAAAGCTCTTATTTTGACTCTTTCCGATGTTATGATAAATTGCAATTGCTTCAATGACTGAGATTATAGTTTGCTAGTTTTTCAATGAAGTTTCTGATTCATACTTTACATTGTGAATAGATTGTTACTTCAGTATAAGAAATCGTATGATAATATATATATGTTGCTATTCTAAGAATGATCATGATGCCCTCATGTCCGTATTTGATCTTATCGACACCTCTATCTCTAAACATGTGGACATATTTTTCAATATCGGCTTCCGCTTGAGGACAAGCGAGGTCTAAGCTTGGGAGAGTTGATACGTCCATTTTGCATCATGCTTCTATATTGATATTTATTGCATATGGGTTGTTATTACACATTATGCCACAATACTTATGCCTTTTCTCTCTTATTTTACAAGGTTTACATGAAGAGGGAGAATGCCGGCAGCTGGAATCCTGGGCTGGAAAAGGAGCAAATATTAGAGACCTATTCTGCACAACTCCAAAAGTCCTGAAACTCCACGAAAGTCAGTTTTGGAATATATTAAAAACATTGGGAGAAGAAAGCACCAGAGGGGGGCCACCCACTGTCCACGAGGAAACATCTTCTGGTATAACGTGTCTTTTGCCCTGGAAAAATCAGAAGGAAGCATTTGGGACGAAGCGCCGCCGTCTCGAGGCGGAACCTTGGTGGAACCAATCTAGGGCTCCAGCGGAGCTGTTCTGCCAGGGAAACATCCCACCAGGAGGGGGAAATCGTCACCATCATCATCACCATCGATCCTCTCATCAGGAGGAGGTCAATCTCCATCAACATCTTTACCAGCACCATCTCCTCGCAAACCCTAGTTCATCTCTTTTATCCGATCTTTGTCTCAAAACCTCAGATTGGTACCTGTGGGTTGCTAGTAGTGTTGATTACTCATTGTAGTTGATGCTAGTTGGTTTATTCGGTGGAAGGTTATATGTTCATATCCTTTATGCACATTAATACCCCTCTGATTATGAAGATGAATATGATTTGTGAGTAGTTACATTTGATCCTGAGGACATGGGAGAAGTCTTGTTAGAAGTAGTCATGTGAATTTGGTATTCGTTCGATATTTTGATGAGATGTATGTTGTCTTTCCTCTAGTGGTGTTATGTGAACGTCGACTACATGACACTTCACCATTGTTTGGGCCTAGGGGAAGGCATTGGGAAGTAATAAGTAGATGATGGGTTGCTAGAGTAACAGAAGCTTGAACCCTAGTTTATGCGTTGCTTCGTAAGGGGCTGATTTGGATCCATATGTTTCATGCTATGGTTAGGTTTACCTTAATTCTTCTTTCGTAGTTGCAGATGCTTGCGAGGGGGGTTAATCATAAGTGGGATGCTTGTCCAAGGAAGGGAAGTACCCAAACACAGGTCCACCCACATATCAAATTATCAAAGTAAGGAACACGAATCATATGAGCATGATGAAAACTAGCTTGACGATAATTCCCGTATGTCCTCGGGAGCGCTTTCCTTTATATAAGAGTTTGTCCAGGCTTGTCCTTTGCTACAAAAGGATTGGGCCACCTTGCTTCACCTTGTTTACTTTTGTTACTTGTTACCCGTTACGAATTACCTTATCATAAAACTATCTATTACCGATAATTTCAGTGCTTGTAGAGAATACCTTACTAAAAACTTCTTGTCATTTCCTTCTGCTCCTCGTTGGGTTCGACACTCTTACTTATCGTAAGTACTATGATAGACCCCCTATACTTGTGGGTCATCAAACTCGAGCCTCTCAAACCGAGCTGATATTTTAAGTACGGTGTTTCGGTATGCCGCCATCTTTGGATCTTTTGCACCGAATTTTCCATTTTTTGGGATATTGCAAGGTTCGAATCCCCACACACCTCTAGGCGGTGTATGCCCATAGAGACAGCCATTCGGAGACCATGCAGTAGTGCCTCATATTCAGCCGCGTTGTTGGAGTCCATATACATGATTTGTAATACGTAGCGGACTGTGTCCCTTGTAGGGGATGTTAGGATGACACCAGCCCCCAGTCCGGCTAACATTTTAGAGCCATCGAAGTACATTACCCAGTTGGAGTATGTGCTGTACTCTTTAGGGAGTTCGGCTTCCATCCATTTGGCGACAAAGTCGGCCAACACCTGAGATTTAATAGCTCGGCATGGAATATATGTTATTTCAAATGGTAAGATCTCGATGGCCCATTTGGCTATGCAGCCGGTGGCGTCCCAATTATTTATGATGTTATTGAGTGGTACTTCGGATGCCACCGTGATCGAACACTCTTGAAAGTAGTGTCGCAGCTTCCGGGATGCCATGAAGACTGCAGACGCTATCTTTTGATAGTGTGGGTATCGAGATTTGCATGGTGTAAGTACCGCCGATGCATAGTACATTGGTTTCTGGAGTGGGAATTTGTGTCCCTCTTCCTCTCATTCGGCGACGAGTATGGCGCTCACCACCCGGTGAGTCACAGATATGTAGAGCAACATAGGTTCGCCAACACTTGGTGCAGCAAGGATTGGGTTTCTTGCTAACAAAGTTTTTATTTCTTCCAATCCGGCTGTAGCCGCATCCATCCATTCAAAACGGTCGGTGCATCGGAGCAGTCGATAAAGTAGCATCACCTTTTCTTCCAATATGGAGATAAAGCGGCTCAAGGCTGCCGCGCACCCAGCTAGTTTTTGGACTTGCTTTAAGTCTGTTGGTGTTGCCAATTGTGACAGGGCTCAGATTTTGGCTGGGTTTGCTTCGATTCCTCTATTGGAAACAATGAACCCGAGTACTTTTCCGGCTGGAACGCCGACGACACATTTTTCCAGATTGAGCCGTATGTCATATGTTTGGAGGTTGTCGAATGTGAGGTGTAGACCGTCCACCAATGTTTCGACATGTTTATTCTTGATGACGAGATCATCTACGTATGCCTCCACTGTCTTGCCAATTTGCTTTCCAGACATGTTTGAATCATGCGTTGGTAAGTGACGCTAGCATTTTTTAGCCCGAAAGACATAGTGTTGAAGCAGAAAGGCCCATACGGGGTAATGAATGCCGTTGCGGCCTGGTCGGATGCCTTCAACTTAATTTGATGGTATCTAAAGTATGCGTCGAGGAAACACAATGAGTCATGTCATGCGGTCGCATCAATGATTTGGTCAATGTGGGGCAGTGGGAAGGGGTCCCTAGGGCAAGCCTTATTATGGTCTTTGAAATTGACACAAAGGTGCCAGGATTTATCCTTCTTCGGCACCATGACTAGGTTGGCTAGCCAGTCCGGATGCTTGATTTCTCTAATGAATTAGGCCTCAAGTATTTCGGCTAGCTCCTCCCCCATAGCTTGTCGTTTGGGTTTGAAAAATCGCCGCATCGTCTGCTTGACTAGTTTGAACCTCTTTATTATCTTGAGGCTGTGTTTGGCCAGTCTGCTTGGGATCCCGGGCATGTCCGAAGGGTCCCAGGCGAAGATATCCCAATTTTCGCACAGGAACGCTTGTAGGGCCGCATCGACCGTCGGATCCAGCTGTGCTCCAATGGATACTGTTTTGTTAGGATATGTCGGGTGCACTTGAAATTTGACTATTTCATCGGCTAGTTTGAAAGATGTAGATTTGGGCCTCTTGTCGAGGATTACATCGTCTTTGTCCACTGTGGAACACAGAGTGGTCAGCTCCTCGACCGTGAGGGCCTCGGATAGTGCCTCGAGGGCCAAGGATGCAGTTTTGTTTTCGGTGCGGGGTGCTATATCTGGATCACTAGTGATAGTGATAACTCTGTTGGGCCCTAGCATTTTGAGCTTCACGTACCCGTAATGGGGTATGGCTTGAAAGCGTGTGAAGGCGTCTTGTCCCAACAGGGCGTGATATCCACTATTGAAAGGTGCCACATGGAAGAGCAAATCTCCGGACATGTAGTTCTCTGGGTGCCGAATACTACATCAAGTTTAATTTTCCCCGAGCATCATGCTTCTCGACTGGGGATAATGCCTCGAAAGGTAGTGCTACTTTTCTCGATGCGACTCTTGTCCATTTGAATTTTGTTGAGCATATCTTCGGAGATGAGGTTCAGTCCGTTGCCGCCATCGATGAGCACTTTAGTGAGTCGAAAGCCATCCACAATTGGGTTTAAGACCAAGGCAGCTGGAGCTCGGACTGATTGGGCCCTTGGTTTGTCGTCGGCGGTGAAAGTTATTGCCGTATCATTCCAAGGATCTATTGCAGCTACTTGGTAAACTTTAGTGAGGTCGTGTAGCACCCTTTTGTGCCGATTATTTGAAGAAAAGGTCTCGAAGATCGTAAAGACATTGAGATTGTCATCCTTCAAAGAGTACTTCTCTGGGTTAGTGTTGTTGAGGATGGCCTCATCGCTCTTAGCCACTTGCCGGAGTACCCAACATGCTCGAAGGCTATGCGTTGGTTCGGTATTTGGCGTCGTGTATCAGACAAGGCTTGTTGAGCAATTCGTCGAGGACGGTTCTACGTGTTGGGGAACGTAGCATGCAATTTAAAAAATTTCCTACGATCACGCAAGATCTATCTAGGAGATGCATAGCAACGAGACCGGGAGAGTGTGTCCACGTACCCACGTAGACTGAAAGCATAAGCGTTAGGTTAACGCGGTTGATGTAGTCGAACGTCTTCACGATCCAACCGATCCAAGTACTGAACATACAACACCTCCGAGTTCTACACACGTTCAGTTGGATGACGTCCCTAGAACTCTTGATCCAGAAGAGGGCCGAGGGAGAGTTCCGTCAGCACGACGGTGTGGTGACGGTGATGGTGATGTTTCCATGCAGGGCTTCGCCTCAGCACTACGACGCTATTGATCGGAGGAGCAAACTGTGGAGAGAGACGCCGCACAGGGCTGGGAACAATTATTGTGTCTCCAAGGGGTGCCCTACCCACGTATATAAAGGAGGGAGAGGGAGGAGGCCGGCCCTAGGTGGCGCGCGATAATGGGGGAGTTCTACTAGGACTCCCAGTCCTAGTAGGATTCGGCCCCCCTTGTTTTCCTTCTCGTGGAGGGGGAAAGGGGGAGTGGGAGAAGGAAAGGGGGTGATGCCCCCTTCCCTAGTCCAATTCGGCCTCATCCCTTGTGGGAGGCGAACCAACCCTTGTGGGCTGGTTAGCATCCCTCCTATGGCCCATATGGCCCATATCTTTCCCCGGGGGGTTCCGGTAACCCTTCTGGTACTCCGATATGTACACGACACACTCCGGAACCCTTCCGGTGTCCGAATACTACCTTCCAATATATTAATCTTTACCTATCGACCATTTTGAGACTCCTCGTCATGTCCGTGATCTCATCTGGGACTCCGAACAAACTTCGGTCACCAAAACACATAACTCATAATACAAATCGTCATCGAACATTAAGCGTGCGGACCCTACGGGTTCGAGAACTATGTAGACATGACCGACACACATCTCCGCCCAATAACCAATAGCGGAACCTGGATGCTCATATTGGTTCCTACATATTCTATGAAGATCTTTATCGGTCAAACCGCAATAACAACATACGTTATTCCCTTAGTCATTGGTATGTTACTTGCCCGAGATTCGATCATCGTTATCATCATACCTAGTTTAGTATCGTTACCGGCAAGTCTCTTTACTCGTTCCGTAATGCATCATCCCGCAACTAACTCATTAGTCATGTTGCTTGCAAGGCTTATAGTGATGTGAATTACCGAGAGGGCCCAGACATACCTCTCCGATACTCGGAGTGACAAATCCTAATCTTGATCTATGCCAACCCAACAAACACCTTCAGATACACTTGTAGAGCATCTTTATAATCACCCAGTTATGTTGTGACATTTGATAGCACACAATGTGTTCCTTCGCTATTCGGGAGTTGCATAATCTCATAGTCAGAGGAATATGTACAAGTCATGAAGAAAACAATAGCAATCTATACCTACTATTAAAGGGAATGGGTATTCTTGGTTTGGTTTAGTCCTTTTCGTTTGGTTTACACAAATTAAGCGATCTAGGCCAGGTACTTGTATGTTGATGGGCCTTTTATGGGCTTTCATAGAGACCGCAAAAAATAATTGGGTCAAAATATATCAACATTATGGGAATTGAACATAGGACCTATGCGCCTTTCTATTTACTAATCCCAACTAACTCTAAATATACGAGTGACAGTCATCATGTGTAGGGCGAGCTAATTAAGCGAATGAGCTAATAAAGGAAGAATTGTGGGTCAAATAGAATATTTAACGGACGTGGCTAATTAAAGAAAGGATTATGGGTAAACCGGTGGAATGACTAAAAGAAAGATTGTGGTCTTAATAAATTCTACATGAAGGATTTGAGGTACTACCTCCGTCTCGGTGTATAAGTCATTCGCGTAGTTCTAGGTCATTGATTTGAGGAATTAAATATGTGTTATATGTCATGAAAAGTATATCACTAGATTTCTACATGGATGTAGTTTCTAAATATATATTTTTTGTCATATATAGGCTGTGGGACATTATGCTTGCACGAAACATCAATTTTTCCCGTTGCAACGCATGGGCATATGTGCTAGTAACACATAACGATCATTATGCCAAGCTAACAGATGGGTCTTGTCCATCGCATAATTTTCTAATGATCTGATCCCGTTCATCAAATGACAACAGATGTCTCTAGTTAGGAAACTTAACCATCTTCAATTAATGAGCTAGTCTAGTAGAGGCATACTAGGGACACTCTGTTTTGTCTATGTATTCACACATGTACTATGTTTCCAGTTAATACAATTCTAGCATGAATAATAAACATTTATCATGATATAAGGAAATATAAATAACAACTTTATTATTGCCTCTAGGGCATATTTCCTTTAGTCTCCACTTGCACTAAAGTGAATAATATAGTTCACATCGCCATGTGATTTAACACCAATAGTTCACATCACCATGTGATTAACACCCATAGTTCACATAGCCATGTGACCAACACCCAAAGGGTTTACTAGAGTCAGTATCTAGTTCACATTGCCATGTGATTAACACCCAAAGAGTACTAACGTGTGATCATGTTTTGCTTGTGAGAGAGGTTTAGTCAACGGGTCTGCCATATTCAGATCTGTATGTATTTGGCAAATTTTCTATGTCTACAATGCTCTGCATGGAGCTACTATAGCTAATTTCTCCCACTTTCAATATGTATCCAGATTGAGACTTAGAGCAACTCTAGCAGACCCCGCAAAAAATCGACCCGCAAAACGCGTTTGCGGTTTCACAAAGGTGGCGTTTGCGGGTCGAAAACTAGCGCGGCCGAATAGAACCCGTATCTAAACCTACATAATTTGAAAAAACACTTTCGCAGGAGAAATTGCAGAAACATAGTTCATCACATGATCAACAAACTACAAGCATAGTTATACTACATACTACATTAAACTAGTACTAGAGGGGTCGGATCTAAACAGCGGTGAAGTCGCGGCAAATGGATGACGCCATGGAGGTGCCGGACGCTCAATCCTCCTCGCCGGAGCTGCACAGGTCGACGTACTTCGCCGCCTGCTCCGCGCTGACACGGCGCCACTCCTCGGCCTTCTCGTTGGCAGCAACGTTGGTGGCGACCGCCTATGGCCACTCGAGATCTTCGATCTTCTCGGCGTGGCGCTGGCGCTCCACCTCCTCGCGCACGCTCCGCTCGGCGATGGCGGCTGCGACGGCTTTGACGTCTGCAACGTAGACCTCAGGCCCGACGACTCCGTGGCGGCCGAGCGGAGTGGGGTCCTCGGCTCCTCCACAGGGATGAAGGCGAACGATGCTGGCTCCTCCTCACTGTCCGACCACTCCCTCTTCACAGGGAGAAGGCCCGCGTCGGAGGAGGAGGAGCTCCCGGCGTACGAGGACTTCACTGAGGAGAAGGACGTGCGCCGACGGTCGTACTCCGCTATCTCGCTCTGCTGGAAGCTCGCCAGCGGTGACAGGCCACGGTTGGTCCATTTCCGGGCCCCGCACTTCCGCGCGCCATCGGACCGGACGCGCCGCTCGTGCTCCGGGTCCCTTCCACCGCCGGATCTGCTACTGGAGCCGCGTCCGGAGCTCCACAAGCGGCCCCACATGGCAGCTGGAGGCGGGGCGGGTGGTCGCCGGCGGCGAGGAATGTGGA
>NC_041390.1:78109992-78145542 GCF_002162155.2 Triticum dicoccoides
GGGGGGGGGGGTATAGGGTTTGGACCCGCGAAAGGTTCACAGAACCGCGGTTATACTGCTCAGGGCATGCAGTTTGCAGGCTGCAGCAAAAAAAATTCGGGCTGGGCGAGTATGCGGGCTCTGTTCTGGCCGGAAAGTTGGGCCGAGCCCGCATACTCGCTGGAATTTTTGCGGGGTGTGCATTTGGCGGGGTCTGCTAGAGTTGCTCTTGGAGTCGTCTGGATTGATGTAAAAGCTTGCATCAATGTAACTCTTTATGACGAACTCTTTATCACCTCCATAACCGAGAAACATTTCCTTAGTCCTCTTAGGTAACTAAGGATAATTTTGACCGCTGTCCAGTGGTCCACTCCTGGATCACTATTATACCCTCTTGCCAAACTCATGGTGAGGTACACATTAGGTCTGGTACACAGCATAGCATACTTTGTAGAACCTATGACTGAGGCATAGGGAATGACTTTCATACTCTTTCTATTTTTCTGCTGTGGTCGGGTTTTGAGTCTTACTCAACTTCACACTTTGCAACACATGCAAGAACTTCTTCTTTGACTATTCTATTTTGAACTACTTCAAAATCTTGTCAAGGTATGTTCTCATTGAAAAATCTTATCAAGCGTCTTGATCTATCTCTATAGATCTTGATGCCCAATATTTAAGCAGCTTCACCGAGGTCTTTCTTTGAAAAACTCCTTTCAAACACTTCTTTATGCTTTCTAGAAAATTCTACATCATTTCCGATCAACAAATATGTCATTCACATATATTTATCGGAAAGGCTGTAGTGCTCCCACTCACTTTCTTGTAAATACAGGCTTTCACCATATATCTGTATAAAACCATATGCTTTGATCACCTTATCAAAGTGTATATTCCAACTCAGAGATGCTTGCACTAGTTTATAGATGGATCGCTGGAGTCTGCACACTTTGTTAGCACCTTTAGGATCGCAAAACCTTTGGTTGTATCATATACAACTCTTCTTTAAGAAATCCATTAAGGAATGTAGATTTTGACATCCATTTGCCAGATTTCATAAAATGCGGCAATTGCTAACATGATTCGGACAGACTTAAGCATCGCTACGAGTGAGAGAATCTCATCGTAGTCAACACCTTGAACTCGTCGAACACATTTTGCGACAATTCGAGCTTTCTAGATAGTAAAACTATCATCATCATCCGTCTTCCTCTTGAAGATCCATTTATTCTCAATGGCTTGCCGATCATCAGGCAAGTCCACCAAAGTCCACACATTGTTCTCATGCATGGATCCTATCTCATATTTCATGGCCTTAAGCCATTTTGCGGAATCTGGGCTCATCATCGCTTCCTCATAGTTTATAGGTTCGTCATGGTCTAGTAACATGACTTCTAGAACATGATTACAGTACCACTCTAGTGTGGAACGTGCTCCGGTTGACCTACGAGGTTCGTTAGTAACTTGATATGAAGTTTTGTGATCATTATCATTAGCTTCCTCTCTAGTTGGTGTAGGCATCACGAGAATGGATTTCTATGATGATCTACTTTCCGATTTGAGAGAAGCATACAATTACCTCATCAAATTCTACTTTACTCCCACTCACTTCTTTCCAAAGAAACTCCTTCTCTAGAAGGGATCCATTCTTAGCAACAAAGAACTTGCCTTCGGATCTGTGATAGAAGGTGTACCTAATAGTCCTTTTTGGGTATCCTATGAAGACGCACTTCTCCGATTTGGGTTCGAACTTATCAGGCTTGAAGCTTTTTCACATAAGCGTCGCAACACCAAACTTTAAGAAACGACAGCTTCGGTTTCTTGCCAAACCATAGTTCATATGGTGTCGTCTCAACGGATTTAGATGGTGCCCTATTTAAAGTGAATGCAGCTATCTCTAATCCATAACCCCAAAACGATAGGGGTATATCGGTAAGGGACATCATACATTGCACCATATCTAATAAAGTACTGTTACGACGTTCGGACACAGCATTACGCTTGTGGTGTTCCAGGTGGCATGAGTTGTGAAACTATTCCACATTGTTTTAAATGAAGGCTAAACTCGTAACTCAAATATTTGCTTCCGCGATCAGATCGTAGAAACTTTATTTTGTTGTTATGATGATTCTCTACATCACTCTGAAATTCTTTGAACTTTTTCAAATGTTTCAGACTTGTGTTTCATTAAGTAGATATACCCATATCTGCTCAAATCATCTATTAAGGTTAGAAAATAACGATATCGCCGCGAGCCTCAACACTCATTAGACCACATACATTGGTATGTATTATTTCCAATAAGTCAGTGGCTCTCTCCATTGTTTTGGAGAATGGAGTCTTAGTCATCTTGCACATGAGGCATGGTTCGCAAGCATCAAATGATTCATAATCAAGTGATTCCAAAAGTCGATCCGCATGGAGTTTCTTCATCCGCTTTACACCAATATGACCTAACGGCAGTGCCACAAGTATGTTGCACTATCATTATCAACTTTGCATCTTTTGGCATCAATATTATGAATATGTGTATCACTATGATTGAGATTCAATAAACCATTTATATTAAGTCTATGACCATAGAAGGTTTTATTCATGTAAACAGAACAACAATTATTCTTTGACTTAAATGAATAACTGTATTGCAATAAACATGATCCAATCATATTCATGCTCAACACAAACACCAAATAACATTTATTTTAGGTTCAACACTAATCCCGAAGGTAAAAGGAGTGTGCGATGGTGATCTTATCAACCATGGAATCATTTCCAACACACATTGTCACCTTGCCCTTAACTAGTTTATGTTCATTTTGCAACTCCTGTTTCGAGTTACTAATCATAGAAACTGAACCGGTATCAAATACCCTAGGGTTACTATGAACACTAGTAAAGTACACAACAATAACATGTATATCAAATATAATTATGTTCACTTTGCCATCCTTCTTATCTGCCAAGTATTTGGGGTAGTTCCGCTTCCAGTGACCATTTCCTTTGCAGTAGAAGCACTTAGTTTCAGGCTTAGGTCTAGCTTTGGGCTTCTTCATGGGAGTGGCAACTTGCTTTCCATTCTTCTTGAAGTTCCATTTCTTTCCCTTGCCCTTTTACTTGAAACTAGCGGTCTTTTCAACCATCAACACTTGATGCTTTTTCTTGATTTCTACCTTTGTCGATTTTTGGATTGCGAAGAGCTTGGAAATCGTTTCCGTTATCCCTTGCATATTATAGTTCATCATGAAGTTCTAGTAACTTGGTGATAGTGACTAGAGAACTCTGTTTATCACTATTTTATCTGGAAGATTAACTCCCACTTGATTGAAGTGATTATAGTACTCAGACATTCTGAGCACATGCTCAATAGCTGAGCTATTCTCCTCCATCTTGTAGGTAAAGTACTTTTCAGAGGTCTCATACCTCTCGACTCGAGGATGAGTCTGAAATACCAATTTCATCTCTTGGAACATCTTATATTCTCCATGACGTTCAAAACCTTTTTGAAGTCGCGGTTCTAAGCCGTAAAGCATGGCACACTAAAGTATCAAGTAGTCATCATACCGAGCTTGCCAAACGTTCATAACATATGCATCTGCTCCTGCAATAGGTCCGTCACCTAGCGGTGCATCAAGGACATAATTCTTCTGTGCAGCAATGAGGATAATCCTCAAGTTATGGACACAGTCCACATCATTGCTACTATCATCTTTCAACTTATTTTTCTCTAGGAACATATCAAAAATAAATGGGGAGCAACATCGCAAGCTATTGATCTACAACATAGATATGCAAATACTATCTGGACAATGTTCATGATAAATTAAAGTTCAATTAATCATATTACTAAAGAACTCCCACTTAGATAGACATCCCTCTAGCCATCTAAATGATCATGTGATCCATATCAACTAAACCATGTCCGATCATCACGTGAGATGGAGTAGTTTTCAATGGCAAACATCATTATGTTGATCATATCTACTATATGATTCACGTTCGACTTTTCGGTCTCTATGTTCCGAGGCCATATCTACATATGCTAGGCTCGTCAAGTTTAACCAGAGTATTCTGCATGTGCAAAACTGGCTTGCACCTGTTGTATGTGAATGTAGAGCTTATCACACCCGATCATCACGTGGTGTCTCGGCATGACGAATTGTAACAAAGGTGCATACTCAAGGAGAACACTTGTACCTTGAAATTTAGTGAGGGGTCATCTTATAATTCTACCGCCATACAAAGAAAAATAAGATGCATAAAGGGTAAACATCACATGCAATCAAAACATGTGACATGATATGGCCATCATCATCTTGTGCCTTCGATCTCCATCTCTCTCCATCGTCATCGGCTTGACACCTTGATCTCCATCATAGCATCGTTGTCGTCTCGCCAACTATTGCTTCCACGACTATCACTACCGCTTAGTGATAAAGTAAAGCAATTAAATGGTGATTGCATTTCATACAATAAAGAGACAACCATAAGGCTCCTGCCAGTTGCCGATAAATTTTACAAAACATGATCATCTCATACACCAATTTATATCTCATCATGTCTTGACCATATCATATCACAACATGCCCTGCAAAAACAAGTTAGACGTCCTCTACTTTTTTGTTGCAAGTTTTACGTGGCTGCTACGGGCTTCTAGCAAGAACCGTTCTTACCTATGCATCAAAACCACAATGATTTTTCATCAAGTGTGCTGTTTTAGCCTTCAACAAGGACCGGCCATAGTCAAACTCGATTCAACTAAAGTTGGAGAAACAAACACCCGCCAGCCACCTGTGTGCGAAGCACATCGGTAGAACCAGTTTCATGAACGCGGTCATGTAATGTCGGTCCGGTACGCTTCTTCCAACAGTACCACCAAATCAAAGTAAGACGTTGGTGGTAAGCAGTATGACTATTATCGCCCAGAACTCTTTGTGTTCTACTCGTGCATATAACATCTACGCATAGACCTGGCTCGAATGCCACTGCTGGGGAACGTAGCATACAATTTCAAAAATTTCCTACGATCACGCAAGATCTATCTAAGAGATGCATAGCAAGGAGACGGGGAGAGTGTGTCCATGTACCCTCATAGACCAAAAGCGGAAGCATTAGGTTAACGTGGTTGATGTAGTCGAACGTCTTCACGATCCAACCGAACCAAGTACCGAACATGCGACACCTCCGAGTTTTGCACACGTTCATCTCGATGACGTCCCACGAACTCTTGATCCAGCAGAGGGTCGAGGGAGAGTTCCGTCAGCATGACGGTGTAGTGGTGGTGATCGTTATGTGATCCATCCAGGGCTTCGCCTAAGCACTATGATGCTATGACCGGAGGAGCAAACTATGGAGAGAGACGCCGCACACAGCTTGGAACAATTGTTGTGTCTCCAAGGGGTGCCCTGCCCACGTATATAAAGGAGGGATAGGGAGGAGGCCGACCCTAGGGGGCGCGCCATAAGGGGGGAGTCCTACTAGGACTCCTAGTCCTATTAGGATTCGCCCCCCTTCTTTTCCTTCTCATGGAGGGGGAAATGGGGAAAGGAGAGGGAGTAGGAGAATGAAAGGGGGGTGGCGCCCCCTTCCCTAGTCCAATTTGGCCGCATCCCTTGTGGGGGGCGCACCAGCCCCTTGTTAGCTGGTTAGCCTCCCTCCTATGGCCCATATGGACCATATCTTTCCCCAGGGGGTTCCGGTAACCCCTCTGGTACTCCGATATGTACCCGGTACACTCCGGAACCCTTCCGGTGTCCAAATACTACCTTCCAATATATCAATCTTTAACTCTCGACCATTTCAAGACTCCTCGTCATGTACGTGATCTCATCGGACTCCTAACAAACTTCGGTCACCAAAACACATAACTCATAATACAAATCGTCATCGAATGTTAAGCGTGCGGACCCTACGGGTTCGAGAACTATGTAGACATGACCGAGACACATCTCTGACCAATAACCAATTGCGGAACCTAGATGCTCATATTGGTTCCTACATATTCTACGAAAATCTTTATCGGTCAAACCACAATAACAACACACGTTATTCCCTTTGTCATTGGTATGTTACTTGCCCGAGATTCGATCGTCGGTATCATCATACCTAGTTCAATCTCGTTACCGGCAAGTCTCTTTAGTCATTCTGTAATGCATCACCCCGCAACTAACTCATTAGTCATATTGCTTGCAAGGCTAATAGTGATGTGCATTACCGAGAGGGCCCAAAAATACCTCTCTGATACTTGGAGTGACAAATCCTAATCTTGATCTATGCTAACCCAACAAACACCTTCGGAGACACCTGTAGAGCATCTTTATAATCACCTAGTTACGTTGTGACGTTTGATAGCACACAAGGTGTTCCTCCGGTATTCGGGAGTTGCATAATCTCATAGTCAGAGGAATATGTATAAGTCATGAAGAAAACAATAGCAATAAAACTTAACGATCATTATGCTAAGCTAACGGATGGGTCTTGTCCATCACATCATTCTCTAATGATGTGATCCCGTTCATCAAATGATAACACATGTCTATGGTTAGGAAACTTAACCATCTTTGATTAACAAGCTAGTCTAGTAGAGGCATACTAGGGACACTCTGTTTTGTCTATGTATTCACACATGTACTAAGTTTCTAGTTAAAACAATTCTACCATGAATAGTAAACATTTATCATGATATAAGGAAATATAAATAAAAACTCTATTATTTCCTCTTGGGCATATTTCCTTCACTATCGCTCGTAAAGGGCTTGATTTTCTTGTCAATAGGCTGATGATAGGGTCCCCCGTAAGGGTTCATCCTTTTTGCCCGTCCGGTGGGCTGCTTAAGGGCAGGAGGGTCCCACCGAGCTACTTGGGCTTCCCAGGAGCTTTCCATTTTGCAGTACTTCTGTACTATGTGTGCCAAATCTATAAAGTGTAGTATGCGGCGGTGGTTGAGGGCATTGAGTATTCCCTCGTCCGTACAGTTGTGGCAAAAAATGAAACCGCATCGTTGTCGCAGCAATCATTAATCTTATTTTTAAGAAGGAGGAACCTTGTAGAGAAGTGATGGACCATTTCCCGAGGTTGCTGCCGTACGTACATTAGGTCGCATATATATGTCTGGAGGACCTGAATTGCTTGGGGAGTATTGCTTGTGGTGGGTGGGCGGTTTAAAATCTAGACCCTGACCCATTATTGGATCCGAAGTTTGAAGAATCTCCGTAGTCACCAGTTCAGGATTAGTAAGGTCCTGAAGACTTCCGGACTTAATGCCTGATCCTGTGTTCGGAGGACATGAGGTCACTTCTCAAGGATGAGTATCCGGCTCGCCGGGCTCGGAAATCCGAACATAGCTGGTGTTCAATTTAGGGGGAGAGGCATTCTCATCTTGTTCCTCAACGACCGCTACCAGGTGGGTGACCGGCGTGTACTTGATTTCCCTCTGATCGGGTTTAAGCCCAATCCCATCATAGTCTTTTGTGACCCCCAGGGCGGCGATGCGATCTAGCAGCTCGATCAAGGACGAGATATCTGTGAAGGAAATATGCCCTAGAGGCAATAATAAAGTTGTTATTTATATTTCCTTATATCATGATAAATGTTTATTATTCATGCTAGAATTGTATTAACCGGAAACTTAGTACATGTGTGAATAAATAGACAAATAGAGTGTCCCTAGTATGCCTCTACTTGACTAGCTCGTTAATCAAAGATGGTTAAGTTTCCTAGCCATGGACATGTGTTGTCATTTGATGAACGGGATCACATCATTAGAGAATGATGTGATTGACTAGACCCATCTGTTAGCTTAGCACTATAAATCGTTTAGTTTATTGCTATTGCTTTCTTCATGACTTATACATGTTCCTATGACTATGAGATTATGCAACTCCCGAATACCGGAGGAACACTTAGTGTGCTATCAAACGTCACAACATAACTGGGTGATTATAAAGATGCTCTACAGGTGTGTCCGATGGTGTTTGTTGAGTTGGCATAGATCGAGACTAGGATTTGTCACTCCGTGTATCGGAGAGGTATCTCTGGGCCCTCTCGGTAATGCACATCACCATAAGCCTTGCAAGCAATGTGACTAATGAGTTAGTTGCAGGATGATGCATTACGGAACGAGTAAAGAGACTTGCCGGTGACGAGATTGAACTAGGTATTATGATACTGACGATCGAATCTCGGGCAAGTAACATACCGATGACAAAGGGAGCAACGTATGTTGTTGTGCGTTTTGACCGATAAAGATCTTCGTAGAATATGTAGGATCCAATATGAGCATCCAGGTTCCGCTATTGGTTATTGAACGAAGATGTGTCTCGGTCATGTCTACATAGTTCTCGAACCCGTAGGGTCCGCACGCTTCACTTCCGATGACGATTTGTATTATGAGTTACGTGATATGATGACCGAAGTTTGTTCGGAGTCCCGGATGAGATCACGGACATGACGAGGAGTCTCGAAATGGTCGGGAGGTAAAGATTCATATATTGGAAGGCTAGATTCGGACATCGGAAAGGTTCCGCGTGATTCGGGTATTTTTTGGAGAACCGGGGAGTTACGAGAATTCACCGGGGGAAGTATTGAGTCTTATTGGGCTTTAGCAGAAAGGAGAGAAGGGCCACAAGGGGAGGCAGCGCGCCCCCCATGGGCTGGTCTGAATTGGACTAGGAGGGGGCACTCTTTCCTTCTCCCTCTCCCTCTCCTTCCTTCTTCTCCTACTTGGAATAGGAAAGGGGGAAACCTACTCGTACTAGGAGTAGGAATCTCCCCTTGGGCGCACCCCCCTAGGCTGTCCGCCTCCTCCCTCCCTCCTTTATATACGGGGGATGGGAGGACCCCAAAGGCACACAAGTTAACAATTGTTTTAGCCGTGTGCGGTGCCCCCCTCCACAGTAACACACCTCAGTCATATCGTCGTAGTGCTTAGGGGAAGCCATGCGCCGGTAACTTCATCATTACCGTCAACACGCCGTCGTGTTGACGAAACTCTCCCTTGACCTCTACTAGATCTAGAGTTCGAGGGACATCACCGAGCTGAACGTGTGCAGATCACGGAGGTGTCGTGCGTTCGGTACTTGATCGGTTGGATCGCGAAGACGTTCGACTACATCAACCGCGTTACTCAACGCTTCCGCTTTCGGTCTACAAGGGTACGTAGACACACTCTCCCCTCTCGTAGCTATGCATCTCCTAGATAGTTCTTGCGTGATCGTAGGAATTTTTTTGAAATAATGTGTTCCCCAACAATCTACTGGATCCACCTTTTCGGAGTGTTCGAGGCTGACACGGAGATGATGTTTGGCGATTGTGGGGGCCGTCATTGGCTTGACGGCCGAGCGAGCGCCCATGTGATACATCTCCGACGTATCTATAATTTTGGATTGTTCCATGCTGTTTTATTATCAATCTTGGATGTTTTATAATCATTTTATAGCATTTTTGGTACTAACCTATTGACATAGTGCTATTTCCAGTTCCTGTTTTTCCATGTTTTTTACATTGCAGGAAATCAATGTCAAATGGAGTCCAAATGGAATGAAACTTTATGATGATTTTTTATGGGCCAAAAGGAAGCAGATGGGCCCTGGTTGCACCTGGGGTGGTGCCCTGAGGGGGCACAACCCACCAGGAAGCTCCAGGACGGCCTGGCGCGCCCAGGTGGGTTGTGCCCACCCCGGGTCCCCCCGGACCACCTCTTTGCTCTATAAATACCCAAATATTCCCAAAATACTAGCGGAGTCGATGAAATATTCATCCAGCCACCGCAGAGTCCAGAAACACCAGATCCAATCTAGACACCATCACGGAGGGGTTCACTACTTCCATTGGTACCTCTCCGATGATGCGTGAGTAGTTCTTTGTAGACCTTTGGGTCGGTAGTAGCTAGATGGCTTCATCTCTCTCTCTCTCTCTTGATCCTCAATACAATGGTCTCTTGGAGATCCATATGATGTAACTCTTTTGCGGTGTGTTTGTTGGGATCGATGAACTTTGAGTTTATGATCAGATCTATGTTTTTATATCCATGGAAGTATTTGAGTTTCTTTGATCTCTTTTATGCACTTATATGCATGATCTCTTATAGCCTCGTATTTATTCTCTGATATTTCGGTTTTGTCTGGACAACTCGATCTATTTGTCTTGCAATGGGAAGAGGTGCCCGGTAGTGGGTTTGATCCTACGGTGCTTGATCCTAGTGACAGAAAGGGAACCGACACGTATGTATCGTCGCTGCTAAGGATAAAAAGACGAGATCTCTATCTACCACCATATAGATTAATGGATCTTGTCTACATCATGTCATCGTTCTTATTGCATTACTCCGTTTTTCCATGAACTTAATACACTAGATGCATGCTGGATAGCGGTCGATGTGTGGAGTAATAGTAGTAGATGCAGCAGGAGTCGGTCTACTAATCTTGGACGTGATGTCTATGTAATGATCATTTCCTGGATATCGTCATAATTATTTGAAGTTCTATCAATTGCCCAACAGTAATTTGTTTACCCACCATTTGCTATTTTTCTCGAGAGAAGCAATAGTGAAACCTATGGCCCCAGGGTCTTATTTCTCATATATTTGCCTTTGCGATCTACTTTTTCCTTGATTTTATTTTTAGATCTGTTAAACCAGAAATCCAAAAATACTTTGTTGCACTTTATTTTATTTGCGATCTATTTATCCAATCTATTACAACCTTTTTACGGTCACACACCAATTTCTGGCGCTGTTACCCGAAAGGGATTGACAACCCCTTTAACACGTCGGGTTGCGAGGTGTTGTTATTTGTGTGCAAGTGCTGCTTATATTGTGTTGCTTGCGTCTCCTACTGGTTCGATACCTTGGTTTCATAACTTAGGGAAATACTCTACCGTCGCTGTGCTACATCATTCCTCCCTCTCCGGGGAAATACCGACGTAGTTCCAGCTGCCTTCACCATGGTAAAACCGCCGAGCTGGAGGAGCTGTCCTAGAGTTAGGGCCCCTCTAGAAGTAATATCGTCATTAATGACAAGGCGAGCCATCGATCCTTTTGTCGACAACACAAAGGAACTCTCAATGAAAGCACCAATGTCGGTGTCAAAACCGGCCGATCTCGGCTAGGGGGTCCCGAACTGTGCGTCTCAGGATGGAAGGTAACAAGGGACATAGGGAACACGATGTTTACCCAGGTTCGGGCCCTCTTAATGGAGGTAAAACCCTATGTCCTACTTGATTGTATTTGATGAGTATAGGGGTTACAAGAGTCAATCTACCTCGAGATCATAATGGCTAAACCCTAGATGTCTAGCCTATATGAATTCTGATCATCTCTACAGACTAAACCGTCCGGTTTATATATACACCAGAGGGGTACAGAGGCGGTTTAAAAGGGAAGGAAAGAATACATATGGTCTCCAATCTTGCCTTCCATGCATCCAGGAGTCCTATCCGAACACGAGGAATAATCTTCCATTCTATCTTCACGGCCCATCAGCCTGGCACATGCTCGAATAGGCCGGACACCTAAGGACCCCCGAATCCAGGTCTCCCTCACCCGGCCCACCAGGTGCACCCTAGTGGATTGTGACCTCCTCGTGGCTCTTTTGGCCCTCCCACGAAGCTTCGTGGGTCTCTTTTGTTCCAAAAAAATTTGTCAAAAAGTTTCAGCTCATTTGGAGAACTTTCATTTCTGCACAAAAAACAACAACACGATAGTTCTGCTGAAAATAGCACCAGTCCGGGTTAGTTCCATGCAAATCATACCAAAACCATGTAAAATTGTTGTAAACATGGCATGAGTACTTCATAAATTATAGATATGTTGGAGACGTATCAGCATACCCAAGCTTAATTCCTACTCGTCCACGAGTAGGTAAATGATAAAAGAAATAATTTATGAAGTGTGAATGCTAGCAAAGTGCACAAGTTTGATCAATGACAATTTCAATCACTTTTCCTAGCATCATAACATCAATTGTTTCTTATAAAACTTCTCATGTTAAAGCAGTAATCAATTCACATGTTAAGGTTCAAACAATGAATTCTCTTGAAACTCAACAACCTATGTTCATAGTCACCAAACAATTGTAATTCAACTTATTCAACAGAGTTTAAGTAAGAGCTCCACATACTCAACTATCATATAGTCTTCTATGATTGCTAACACTCACCGCATACAAATGAGCAAAACGTTTCAACCGGACACTTAGAAAGATAGGGGCTTATAATTTCACCTCCCAACGTATTCACCTCAAGGGTGATGTCAACAATAATAACTCATGCTACCCATATCCAACAGGATATATGTGCATAGATCTTTCCTCACCACATGATGCTTGCCAAAGGAGAAAAATAAAAGGAATAGAGAGAAAAACTTTGACTCTTGCATGAAAGTAAATACATAAAAGTAAAATATAGGCCCTTGGTAGAGGGAAGCAGAGGTTGACATGCGCTTATTTGTTTGTATGTTGAACCCCTTAGTGGAAAAGAACGTCCCATTGTATTGCCCCTTGTGATGGCAACCTTTATTATGTAGTCTATCGCTTTTATCCTTCACCATCACAAGTTCGTACAACGCTCAATTTTCTCTTACACTAAATGATCCCAGACTTTTAGAAGCAATTTTTACTGCCTTATTACACCGATGAAAACTTACTTGAAGGATCTTGCTCAATCCTTAGGTAGGGATGATGGACTCTTGAAGATAAGATTTGGGTTTAAGGGTTTTTGGATGCACAAGTAGTATCTCTACTTGGTGCGGAATTTTTGGCTAGCAAGGATGGGGGAAAGCACCACATGTTGAAGGATCTATGACAATATAACTTCTATGTGAATACGAACAAACATAAACCATTACATTGTCTTCCTTGTCCAACGTCAGCAATTTTGGCATATAATATTTTGATGGGGGCTCACAATCACTAAAGATTTCCATGATAGTGTATTTGCATCTGAAAGTTCTCTTCCTTATACTAATTATTCGTGAATTGCTTGTATGACCAATATTGTGATTGTCAAGCCTCAAAAGATTCACTTTCCAAACCCAATGTGAAGCTACCACTAGGCATGATATAATTTTAACTTCATGATATTCAATTCATTCAACGATTTACTCATAGGATATAAGTGAAGCACAAGAGAAATGACGAGCTACTCCAAAAAAGATATAAGTGAAGATCAAGCGAGTAGTTGAGTAAATAGGTAGCTATTTGAGGACTCTCTCTTATTCAAAAACTTTTAGATCTAAGCATTTTATTAAAACAGAAAGCAAAACAAAATAAAATGACATTCCAAGAATATCACACATCATGTGAAGAGGCAAAAACTTAGGCTCAACCGATACTAACCGATAATTGTTGAAGAAAAAAGGTGGGATGCCTACCGGGGCATCCCCAAGCTTAGATGCTTGAGACTTCTTGAAATATTATCTTGGGATGCCTTGGGAATCCCCAAGCTTGAGATTTTGTGTCTCCTTAATTCTTCTCATATCACGGTTTTCCTAAATCTCAAAAGCTTCATCCACACACAACTCAACAAGGACTCGTGAGATAAGTTAGTATAGACCAATGCAAAAAACTTATCATTATCGACTGTACAAAATAACTAAAATTATTATTCAACATTTCACACTAAATTCCTCTGCATATTTAATACTCCTATCTTCACATACAATAATTAAACAAGCAAACATATGCAAACAATGAAAACATAACAGCAATCTGCCAAAACAGTACAGTCTGTTAAGAATCCAAGAGTATCAATACTTCCCTAACTCCAAAAGTTATGAACTTTGCCACACTATAGAAATTTTTTCATATATCATTTTGCAAAAAGTTTCAATATTTTATCACATTCTGAATTTTCTAGGGATTTTTTTCAATAGCGGCAAACTTTCTGCTTTCAAACAACAACATGTATACTTTTAAAATAAGCATGGCAAAGGCTATCATTACCACTTTTATTAAAACAAAAGATGCAAAACATTATTATAAATAATAGAAAGCAAATCCTATCAAAATAAAATGATGGTCCAAGCAAAGCACATATCCTGTGACGAATGAAAACATAGCTCCAAGTGAGGTTACCGATAATGTTGGAGACGAAAGAGGGGATGCCTTCCAGGGCATCCCCAAGCTTAGTTTCTTAGATATTCCTTGAATATTAGCTTGGGGTGCCTTGGGCATCTCCATGATTAGTTTATTGTCACTATTTATTCTTCTCATATCGACATCTCACCCAAAACCTGAAAACTTCAATCACACAAAACTTAACGAAACTTTGTGAGATAGGGTAGTATGATAAAGAGCAAACCATTTCACTTTTCGTACTGTCAAAGACAAGATTCATAATTTTTCTCACACAATTCCTACTGTGTCATATCATTTACACAATTTATATTGAGCCATATAAGCCATGGAAATTAGAAAAGAAGCAAACTATGCATTGAAAACAGAATCTGTGAAAAACAGAACAGTCTGTAGTAATATGTACCCCAACCATACTTCTACTACTCCAAAAATTCTTAAAAAATAGGAAAACCTGGGTAATTTGTCTATTAATATTCTTCGAAAAGAATGAGCATTTTATCACGCTTCTGTTAAAAATGAGAATTGTTTTCCTGAGCACAAAAGTTTCTGTTTTTCAGCAAGATCAAATCAACTATCACCATAAGCCATCCCAAAGGTCTTACTTGGCACTTTATTGAAACACAAGCAATAAAACATGATTAATACAGTAGCCTAATCATGTGAAAACACAAAAACAGTAGGTAAAAGTGTTGGTTTGTCTCCCAACAAGTGCTTTTCTTTAATGCCTTTTAGCTAGGCATGATGATTTCAATGATGCTCGCATAAAAGATAAGAATTGAAACACGAAAAGAGAGCATCATGAATCACATGAAAAGCACATTTAAGCTTAACCCAGTTTCTATGCATATGGATTTTGTGAGCAAATAATTTATGGGAGCAAGAATCAACTAGCATAGGAAGGCAAAACAAGTGCAACTTCAAAACTTTCAACACATAGAGAGGGAACTTGATATTATTGCAATATGTAAAAGCATATGTTCCTCTCTCATAGTAATTTTTAGTAGCAT
Source organism: Triticum dicoccoides (assembly GCF_002162155.2). Classification (NCBI taxonomy): domain Eukaryota; kingdom Viridiplantae; phylum Streptophyta; class Magnoliopsida; order Poales; family Poaceae; genus Triticum; species Triticum dicoccoides. Next base: position 78,125,048 of record NC_041390.1, read on the forward strand.
CATGCATGAATTCAAAAATATAACTATCACATGAAGCATTCTTTTCATGACACAAAAGCATAGAAAGTTTATTACTCTCCACATAAGAAAATTTCTTCTCATCAATAGTAGTGGGAGCAAACTCAACAAAATAACTATCATGAGAGTGAAAATTAAAATCATGATGACAAGTTTCATGGTTATCATTATTCTTTATAGCATACATGTCATCAGCATAATCATCATAGATAGCTACTTTGTTATCATAGTCAATTGAAGCCTCATCCAAAATGGTGGATTCATCACTAAATAAAGTCATGACCTTTCCCAATCCACTTTCATCATTATAATCATCATAAGTAGGAGGCATGCAATCATCATAACAATTTTTCTCATCAAAACTTGGGGGACTAAAAATATCATATTCATCAAATATAGCATCCCCAAGCTTATGGCTTTGCATATCATTAGCATCATGGATATTCAAATAATTCATACTAACAACATTGCAATCATGCTCATCATTCAAATATTTTGTGCCAAAAATTTTATTGACTTCTTCTTCTAATAATTGAGCGCAATTTTCCAAACCATCATTTTCAAGAAAGATATTATAAAGATGATCAATAATATGATGCAACCTCAATTCCATTTTTTTGTAGTTTCCTTTTATAGACTAGACTAGTGATAAACAAGAAACTAAAAGATTCAATTGCAAGATCTAAAGATATACCTTCAAGCACTCACCTCCCCAACAACGGTGCCAGAAAAGAGCTTCGTCGATGGGATGTGAGTGCCACTTACCTAACCTCCCCGGCAACGGTGCCAGAAAAGAGCTTGATGTCTGCTACACAACTTTATTCTTGTAGACACGTGTTGGGCCTCTATGCGCAGAGTTTTGTAGGACAGTAGCAATTTTCCCTCAAGTGGATGACCTTCGGTTTATCAACCCGTGGGAGGCGTAGGATGAAGATAGTATCTCTCAAACAACCCTACAACCAAATAATAAAAATCTCTTGTGTCCCCAACGCACCAAATACAATGAAAATTTGTATAGGTGCACTAGTTCGGCGAAGAGATGGTGGTACAAGTGTAGTAATGCTAGTAGATATTGATTTTTGTAGTAGGAACAATAAAAACAGTAAGGTAGCAAGTAACAAAAGTGAGCACAAATGGTATTGCAATGCTTGAAAATGAGGCCTAGGGACTGTACTTTCGCTGGTGCAATCTCCCAACAATGCTAATATAATTGGATCATATAACTATCCCTCAACATGCAATGAAGAATCACTCCAAAGTTCTTATCTAGCAGAGAACATAAGAAGAAATCGTTTGTAGGGTCCGAAACCACCTCGAAGCTATTATTTCTGATCGATCTATCCAAGAGTTCGTACTAAAATAACACCAGATAATTTCAGATTCATAATACTCAATCCAACACAAAGAACCTCAAAGAGTGCCCCAAGATTTCTACCAAAGAAACAAAGACAAGAACGTGCATCAACCCCTATGCGTAGATTACCCCAATGTCACCTCGGGAATCCGCGAGTTGAGTGCCAAAACATATATCAAGTGAATCAAAATAATAACCCTTTGTCACCATGAGTATTTATTTGCAAGACATACCACTACTGCAGGATGCTGCTAACGCGACACTACGATCAGAGACCCTTCGACGAAACGGTGGTGTAAAGTAACCGTCAAAAAGGTGCAAAACGTTTGCGATGGAGGATGCATCAAACATGGTTCAGATTTTAGTTGCGTGTGCGATGCAGGGCATACGGTTTAGCTCAATTAAGCATTTGCGATGAGGAGGAACAAAAGAAATGGGCAGCCAGATGAAGGTGTGTGCGATGTACATCATACGGTTCACTCGGATGAACTGTTTGTGATTAGGAAACACAAAAGAAATGTTCAGCTAGATCAAAGTTGTGTGCGATATATGGCATGCGGTTCACTCAGATGAAATGTTTGCGTTGAGACATGAGAACGGAAATGGTTCAAATGAACAAGATGTGTGTGATATGAGGCAAACAGGTCTGTAATCAGAAACGTGTGCGAAGACCGATAACAACACAGACGATTACCTCTAACAAGCCGTGTGTGTTGTGAGAAAACGATTGCTGGTATACAATTGTGAGTGATTCTTGAAAACATCAGCGACGGGTTCCATTGTTTAGTCCGTGTGCGATGTGATTTTCTTTGTCCGCACAACATCTACGCTCTGTCTACAGAGCATCAACATATATACTTAAAAGGACAACATTGCATAACCAAATTAAGCATACAATTACACAAGTGACTAGACACATAACATTTCCACACACCAAAGAAACCAATTACATGCATACTAAAGTAGGAGAAACGAGGATCTAATCATCTATTTACTATTGCGACGACGCTTGCTATTGCTCAGCTTCCGGCTATGTCATGGGTTTGTCACGGCAGATGTCCTTGTGAAAGGACTTAGTCGTGGAGCCATCGCAATGGGTTAGCTTAAAGGGGTTAAACCGGACAAGGGGACACGGGGAGTTTATACTAGTTCGGCCCCTTCGATGAAGGTAAAAGCCTACGTCTAGTTGTGATTGATATTGCTAGGGTTTCGATGACCAGGGAGCGAATCCTCTTTGACTAGCCCTCGAGTTGTTGTTTCTTGTCCCTAAACCGCTGCCGGGTCTGTCGTGGAGTTGACACAGCAGATGTCCTAGAGCAAGGACTTAGTCGTAGGGCCATCGCACTAGGAAGCTTAAAGGGGTTAATTGGGGCAAAGGACACAAGAGAGAGTTTTTATACTAGTTCGGCCCCTTATGATGAAGGTAAAAGCCTACATCTAGTTGGTATTGGTATTGCTGAGGTTTCGATCTCCAAGAGGCTTAACTCGCCGACATGGTTCTCGACTTGGTTGTCTCTTCCCCTAAACCGCCACCGGGTCGTCCCCTTATATACACGGGTTGACGCCTGGTGGCCTACAGAGTCCCGACCGGCTCATAATCGTGTCCGGCTCAGTGACTTCCTTTACATGCCTTTCTTTACAAGTATTTCCTTACATACGGCGGTTTACAGTATCAGGCCTTAAGCTGGCCCTAGGCCTTTGGGCCTTCTATACGTTTAGTAAACTATCATCTTGAATGTTTATCGGGCTTCTTATGCAACCCGCCATTAGGGCTGACCCGGCCCCTCCTGGCCGGGTCATACTGGTAGTAATATCCCCAACAGGGTCGTCCCTTTATATACATAGGTTGACACCCGCCGGTTTACAGAGTCCCGAAGCCGGATCATAAACGTGTCCGGTTCGGCCTCTATACTTCCTATCTTACAACGCAAGTGACATAATAAGGTCGGTTTACATCTACAGGCCTTAACTCGCCTTTGGGCCTTGGGCCTTCATAAAGCGCCATCATTCTTACATCTTTATGGGCTTCTAATCTTCATAAAGTTAATCCGGTTACTCCTGGCCCGTTTGAACTTGTTCATGTCAATCTTCAATACTTTGAAAAAACTCCTCCTTTGCATCTTCACCTTGATCTTGTAAACCACTGTGACATCATACTCCAGGATCATGATAAACCGCCGTGACGTCATCTATCCGTTGAAGCTGAGGATTACCTTCATTAATGCATATCCAGTCATCGAGGCGACACCATTATTAACTATCCATTTTTGAGCTCCACGATTCCCGCACTTGTCGCTTTATCGCTTCGCCTTATAAATAGGGCCACGGGTCCTTATCATTTTTCCCCTTCGTCTCCTTCGCTTCTTCTTCCTCCTCGCGACACCTCTGCCCCTGAGCGCCGCCACCGTCACCGAGCTTCTCCTCTGCTTCGACAAAGGCCGCTGCATCAACCTGACCGTTACCAGAGAGCTGCGGCGTTCCTCCGTTGCTTCAACAGTCGTTGTAAGTCCTTTTCTTTCCCCCTTGTAGATCTGTCTAGGGTTTCCTTGGTCTTCGTAGTTCATTGAAATTCATCGGAGTTCTGGTGCTGCTCTTCCCTTTTCCTCCTTAGTCTATGGATAGAAAATCTGAATGTTGATATATTCCGTGTAATGGTTTATCTTCCGCTACTACCACGAACCTTTTGCATGCGAAAAAACTGATCTGAACCTTTACAACCTGCTTTGGGTCCTACCCTTTTTAGGTCAAAATATTTTTGCCTTTCTGTCTTCAGTAGATCCAAAATTCCCATGTGATCCTGTGAAACTTGATTTTTCTTACTTAGCCCTTTTCACCTTAGGTCTGTATCCTCTGTACCATGTAGGAGGTTTACCCTTGTAAAAAATAATCTATCTCATACCATTAGTCCCCTAGTAAACCGGCAAACCTCCTTTACATTGATGGTAATAGTCCGGTTTAACAACACATGTATGCCCTTGATATGATCTTGTTATTCATTATTGTATTAGTCTCCGGTTTCCACAATTTGATATATCTGTATATCTTTATTCCTATTGCATCTTGCATGTCATCATGAATGATTTGTAAACCGGAATTTCCTTTCCAGCTTTTCATTGCACAATGGCCAAACAACCGCTTGCAACTGGGCTCGTTCCCGGGTCACCGCTGAACAGTTGAACGGAATGGTCAGTATCGGCACCTTGCCTAAGAAAACTGAAATTAAATGGCGAGCTCCAGGAACGGAGAATCCTCCAACCCTAAGGCAGGGTGAGGTAGTGGTTTTTGTTGACCACATAGGCCGTGGTTTCAAACCGCCAGGGTCAAAATTTTACCGAGATGTGCTTGCCAGCTTCCAACTCCATCCTCAAGATATCGGACCCAACTCTGAGTCCAATATATGCAACTTCCAAGTCTTCTATGAAGTGTACTTACAAGAAGAACCAACTGCTGAGCTGTTCCGGGACTTTTTTCATCTAAACCAGCATACAGAATTTTTAAACGGTCCTAACACTGAGCTTGGTGGTGTCTCTGTTCAAAAGTGGAAGGAAGTTGAATTCCCTCATGCCAAACTGCACAGTCACCCTAAGGAATGGAACCAGACTTGGTTCTACTGCATAGATACCTCTCTTGAAGATGAGAACCCTCTTGCAGGCTACCGTGATCGCCGGCTTTCCAACACTCATCCAATGCCTCAACATTTGAGTTCTGTGGAACTGGCCAAATATGCCCCTCAACTCTCCAAGCTCCGGGCCTTTATGGCCAACGGTTCAATAGGCGTTGATTTTGTGCGTTGCTAGATATCTTGGAGCGTCTTACCACTAAGCCGCCGCCCTGGTTTAATGTGTGAGTACACCGGTGAATTAGAAGACCCCCAACGCCACATCAACATTCAGGTAACTAATGAAGAGGTCATTGAAAGCGTCAAGAAAATTTTGAATGAACCAGAATTAGACTGTCGCCAAACCGGCTTGAACCCCTTCTACACTCAGAATAAACCGCCTGTTGTAAGCACTATGCTTCCTTTTTATCTTGATATCTTTAAATTGTTCAACTTGTAAACTTTCTTCTGTTTGTGTATAAACAGCGTGATGATCCCTTCTGGAAGCGGAAATCTGCAGATAAAGCGGCCAAGCCATCCCGTCCTAAAACCAAAGCCGTCAAGCATACCTCAAAGCGGAAAACGACTGACCAGATCAACATGGAACTTGATGAAGATGCAAATGATCCGGAAGTTGAGGTAGAACTTGACTCACTTGGCTCCCTTTTCATGCACCTCATTAACAATGATCTTTATCAGGAGGACGTAGAAGGGAGCCAGACTAATGATGTAGAGGTAATTCCCCTTTCTTCCAGTTCAGACTCTATGCCAACACAAAAAATCCGTCAAGCAGTCCAGAAAGTAAGCTTTTTCTCATCCTCTTGCTTACTTTGATCCAACATTTATTTTGAAGACTCAGCAGCTTGAAGCCCACCGGACAACCCGGCACAGTGGCCAACAGGTTACTTCGGCCGGGTTACCTGATACCCCGGTTCGGAAGCACCGGTCTGAGGTCTGTCCCACTTCTGACAATTCTTATCCCAAGGCAGGTTATTTTAGACAACCTCTTAATCCTTCCGATTCAAATTATCAGCTGACACCTCCCTCATCTTCTGGCGAGTCAACAGCAACCCAACTCCCTCCTCTTAGAACTGTAGCTGGGTAAGCATTCAAACCCTTTCTTCAAATGTGTTGCAAATCTTGAATAAGATGCTAAACCTCTTTTAATTTTGTTTGCAGAGCGAAAGCCAGACCCACCAAGAAAGCTCGGGTCAACAATCCGTCAGAAGACCAGGCGGTTTTTGAAGAAGAGCAAATAGGTGAACCGGACCAAACTCGTGAATCCGAGGGTCCTCATCCTGAAGCTACCTTTGATGAACTGCCCCTTCAAGACCAAAATATTGGTGAACAACCAGAAACGGATCCTGCTATGCCTAACACTGAACCGACAGCTCCAAACCGGGCTAGTCCGGTGAGAGGTGCTGACACTCCGTCATCACCCGCAAAAACCACTGAAGGCCAAGGAGATGATGTTATCATTACTGGGATGGGCCACAGCTCTCCTGGCCATCCCGTAATCTTGGCCCAACATAGTGCCAAAGAAGAGTGTGCTGATAGATAAAAGGGTAAATGGAGTACTGACTTATCAAGCTATGCCCATCTCAGTGTTGAAGAACTTCACTCCGGTTTCTTAAACCGTCTGCACTCAAACCGTGACTATGAAGCCAGTTTGGTGAACTTGATGAAGGACCACTATGAGGTATTTTCATCTCCCTTTACTTCCTGATTCCAAAGTTGAAATGCTAGTCGAAGTAGCCCCAAGGGCCGTTTTATGATGTTAATCTTAAACCGGGTCTTTATAACACTCTAATCCTCTCAGACTGACCCTCAAAATGCCAGGTCCTTAGTGAAAACCAAAACCGATACTTTACCAATGTAATTATATAGCCTTCCTTAGTTTAGCCCCCAAAGGCCAGTTTAGCTTTGTGAGGTAATCCAGGTCTTTAATCCATGCGTCCGTTTTGAACAAATGTACATTAGCCCCCAAGTGTCAAGGATAATGCTTGCATTGTTCGGGAGACTTATAAAAGATGTAGTGAATTAGAGCAAATAGGCATTAGCCCCCAAGTACAAAGTGCATAACTTGTTATACGCTTTGTACTTAGAAAATACATATCCTGTTGTTGACATATCTTCACTGTTACAGGCCGAGCCAAGCAATAGAGATGCTCGAACCGCTGATTTGCAAGAGAACGTGAAGTCCCAACAAGCAGAAGCTGCGAAAGCCAAAGAGGAGCTGACCAAAGCCCTGACAGCGATGGAAAAGCTGAAGGAGTCTTTTAACAAGGAACGTGCTGACTGGGAAACCGAGAAGGCCGGTTTAACCAAAAAAAATGAGGATGCCGAAGCAGCCCAAAAGCGAGTTGTAGATGAACTAACTGGTTTGAAGAGGCAAATCAACACTATGACATCCGCTGTATTTGGTAAGTATCCCCTTATGCTGTTTGTCCAATTTCATGAGACTTTGGTGTTTACAAGTTTGGCTCATATTAAACCATGACAGGCACTCGCATTGCTCATCTGGGTGCTGATATGCAGATGAAGCTTAAAGCGGCTTATACCTTAATAGAACAGCTTTACTCGGGATCCCAGCGTGCTATATGCATTGCAGCCTACAATAAACCGGCGCCATCACTGATAAAAGAAACTCTTGAGAAGCTGGCCATGCTACCAGCCCGGATTACCGAGCTGAAGAAGGCAGCCGCAAGGGCAAGAGCATTAACCGCGCTAATCCGGGCCAAGGCATGTATTCCAGACCTTGAAGCGGAGGACATTATAAAAGGATATCCAGGTGTGAAAGAGGACGATTCAAACTTCGACAATGATGATCTCCGAAGGCTGACAAAGGAGATGCGGCCAATAGCCAGCAAGCTGGCAGAAGACATAGATTTATCTCAGTTCCAGCTGGCTTATGACACTGAAGGGAAGAGACAGCCTACCGAAATCCATGAAGTCACATAACTTGTGCCTCCAATCCGTAAGCATACTTACGCTTCTGATATTAACCCCTGCAGCCTTATCCATGAAGAAGCCGTGTTCCAAGCTTTAACCGGAATCGATTGGTCGACTGTTGATTTCCAGCGTCTTGGGAGGGATGAAGAAGAAGTGATTCCAACAAATGACCCTCAACCATCAAACCGTCTAGACGAAGCATCTTAAACCGGCAGCTAGTTTACCATCTATTGTGTGCCAATGCTTAAAAACAATTTCTCAATTGGAGCCATTTTGAAGCTTCTTGTAATAGGATAGCAAAAACTCCTTTATCTGTCATGCCATTGAGCATGTGTTGTGGTGCTTTGATATTGTGAAAACTTGCTCCACTTTTTGGGATCTCGTTGGCTGTCCAACTGCTTGTATGATAAAGGTGTAAACACCAATCCGGAGCATTGATAACTCCGTCCTTAATTTGCCAGATTATGATAATAAACTGTACCAGGATGTAATAAACACCGGGCTTTCCTTATAACATTGGCGACTTGTTAGTCAAAACTAGACCGGGTTAACGAATGCTGGATTATACATGATCATGTACTGACAACTTGTAGTTGAAAGCCAAGCCGGGTCAAGGACACCGGTTTACCAAAAGATATTATAAACCTCAACAAAGGCGAAAAACTTAGCAAATAGAACTCAAAAAGAACATGCGAGGCTTTTACGAGCCGCGAGACTCCAAATCAAGGCTTTTCATGGGCTGCCAGGCCACTGAGTTAAACCATTTAACAAAGCCTTTTAAGATGGACCTCCAATTAACCAATCGTCATTTTAACTTTGACAAGTTCAGGGTCTGTATAAGATTGACTTGTCAAAAGTTCGGCGGGTCATACCAGGATTACTTGGACAGGTGTGGCTTACTTAATGAAGGAAGGTTAACCCGGGGTTTTAGGTGAATACACCAGGCTTCCAAGCCGTGGATTGATAACCAATTAAAAGGGTCCTTTCAAACTCTTTGTTGCTTTGCAAAAAGAGCCCCCAAGTAACTTTTTTGAGTTGTGCTCAGTGGGTGCCCATGTGTGAGCTTATGCTTGTTGCAACACTCTCTTTGGCCCCGAAGTAAATTCATGTTGGCCTTACGCCAATCAAGAGGTGTAGCCACGGTTCAGATATGACCAAGTCCCTAGTGATATCCCTTTGTGGTTTCAAACCGATCAAGAGGTGTAGCTACAGTTCAGATATGACCAAGCCCCCTAGTGATTTTCTTTTGTATCCGTGCGGCTGCAGAGACCGATTTAACAAAACTCCGCTTTGTTAGTAAAAACTTTTGGAAGCACACACATGATGTAAAAAGAACTGAGACCCCGCTTTATGTGAGGCTCCGGTTTATTATATAATATATACATTGTCATAAATATGTACATATGAAGAGCCTATGGCTCAAGTATAGTAAGGCCGAAGAAGAGCTATATTCCACGGCTGCTTGGTCACCTCCTCTGATTTACGTGAGTCTTTATGCTCTCGAACATCAATGAGGTAGTACGACTTGTTGTGCAGATTCTTGCTGACCACAAAGGGTCCTTCCCAAGGTGGGGATAACTTGTGCATATCAGTTTGATCCTGGATGAGCTGGAGCACCAAATCACCCTCCTGAAAGGTTCTGGTCTTAACCCGGCGGCTGTGATAACGTCGGAGATCTTGTTGATAAATCGCCGAACGTGCTGCTGCAAGATCACGCTCCTCATCTAGTAAGTCCAGGGAATCATGACGTGCTGTCTCATTATCAGCTTCAACATAAGCTGCCACACGACGCGAGTCGTGACGGATGTCACTAGGGAGAACCGCCTCCGCTCCATAAACCATGAAGAAAGGTGTGTAACCCGTAGATCTGTTAGGTGTGGTGTTGATGCTCCATAACACAGAAGGTAATTCCTCCAGCCAACAACCCGGGGTCCGCTTCAAAGGAACCATAAGCCGGGGTTTAATACCTCTCAAAATTTCTTGATTTGCCCTCTCTGCTTGACCATTAGATTGGGGGTGAGCCGACGATGCTATATCAAGCCGGATGTGCTCATGTTGGAAAAATTCTTCCATCTCTCCCTTTGACAGATTAGTACCTTTTATCAGTTATAATACTATGTGGAAAGCCAAACCGGAATATCACCTTTTTGATGAATTGAACCGCCGTGGCCGCATCACACTTACTGACTGGCTCTGCTTCCACCCATTTGGTGAATTTTTCAACTGCCACTAATAAGTGGGTCTTTTTATCCTTGGAACGCTTAAAGGGTCCAACCATACCAAGCCCCCAAGTCGCAAACGGCCATGTTATTGGAATCATCCTCAACTCCTGAGCTAGAATATGAGCACGGCGTGCGAATTTTTGACAACCGTCACATCTTTTGACTAAGTCCTCCACATCAGCGTGAGCTGTTAACCAATAAAAACCATGGCGAAAAGCTTTAGCAACAAAGACTTTGAACCGGCGTGGTGACCACAATCCCCTTCATGGATTTCTCGCAAAATCTCACAACCCTCTTGAGGAGAGACACAACGCTGAATTGCCCCTGAAATGCTGTAACGATGTAACTCTCCATTGAGTATGGTCATTGACTTTGAACGCCGGATTATCTACTGGGCCGAGGTTTCATCCTCCAGTAATTCGCCCGGTTCATGTAAGCCAGGTATGGGATTGTCCAATCCGGTATGACATGCAAAGCTGCCACCAATAAAGCCTCCGGATCAGGAATAACCAACTCCTCTGCTGTTGGTACCTTGACCGACGGATTATGCAGCACATCAAGAAAGACATTTGGTGGGACCGGTTTACGCTGAGAAGCAGGGCAGCTTAAAGCGTCCGCCGCTTCGTTCTTTCACCGGTCTATATGGTCCACCTGATAACCCTTGAAGTGACCAGCCACTATGTCCACCTCTCGTTGATATGCAACCATGAGTGGGTCTTTAGAATCCCAAGTGCCAGACACCTGTTGAGCCACCAGATCTGAATCCCCAAAGCACTTGACCCGGCTTAAGTCAATATCCTTAGCCATCCGAAGACCGTGGAGTAAGGCCTCATACTCAGCTGCATTGTTAGTACAGGGGAACATTAAACGGCGGACATAACAAAACTTGTCACCTCGTGGGGAAGTTAGTATGACTCCAGCCCCCGAGCCCTCCAACTGTCTGGATCCATCAAAATGAATAGTCCAATACGTGTTATCTGGATTTTCCTCTGGTGCCCGCAACTCTGTCCAATCATTGATGAAGTCCACAAGTGCTTGGTGTGTATTTGAGCCCGTGAGGTCCAAGCTCAATAGCCCACTTAGCAATCCGGCCAGTTGCTTCTCTGTTTTGAATGATATCTCCCAGAGGGGCTGAACTGACCACTGTGATAGGATGACCCTGAAAATAATGTTTGAGCTTTCGACTTGCCATAAACACTCCATACACCAGCTTCTGGCAATGTGGATACCTCTGCTTTGATTCAATGAGTACCTCATTGATATAATAAACTGGCCGTTGAACCAAATACTCCTTTCCAGCTTCCTTGCACTCCACCACAATAGCCACGCTAACAGCTCGGGCATTAGCAGCCACATACAGCAATAACGGCTCCTTATCGATTGGGGCTGCGAGCACAGGCGGTTCAACTAACTGCCTTTTCAGATCCTCAAATGCTTTATCAGCTGCCTCGCTCCAGACAAAATCATCTGTTTTCTTTAACATCTGATATAAAGGAATAGCCTTCTCCCCAAGGCGACTGATAAACCGTCTCAAAGCCGCAATCCAGCCAGCCCAACGTTGAACATCATTGATACACGCCGGTTTAGCCAAAGATGTAATTGCTGAGATTTTTTCCGGATTAGCCTAAATGCCTCTCTTTGACACCAGAAAACCCAAGAGTTTGCCTGCCAGTACACCAAATACACACTTTTCCGGATTGAGCATCATCTTGTAAACCCGGAGGTTGTCAAAGGTTTCTCTCAAATCATCTATCAATGTTTCCTCCTTCCTGGACTTTATCACAATATCATCCACATATGCATGAACATTGCGCCCAATCTGCTTATGAAGAAAATTCTGAACACAGCGCTGATAAGTGGCCTGGGCACTCTTGAGCCCAAAGGGCATGGAGACATAGCAGAAGGCTCCAAAGGGAGTTATGAAAGTTGTCTTCTCCTGGTCCTTAACTGCCATTTTGATCTGATGATAACTAGAGTAAGCGTCCAGAAAACACAAACGGTCACAACCTGCCGTAGCATCAATGATCTGATCAATACGAGGGAGGGCAAAGGGGTCTGCAGGGCAAGCTTTGTTTAAGACTATGTAATCCACACACATACGCCAAGTGCCGTTTTTCTTAAGAACCAGCACCGGATTAGCTAACCACTCCGGGTGAAAGACCTCCACGATAAACCCTGCAGCCAACAACCGAGCTACCTCTTTACCAATAGCCTTGCACCTTTCTTCATTAAAGCAGCGGAGAAACTGTTGGGCCGGTTTAAACTTAGGATCGATGTTAAGTGTGTGCTCAGCGAGTTCCCTCGGTACACCTGGCATGTTAGAAGGTTTCCATGCAAAGATGTCCTGGTTCTCACGGATGAACTCGATGAGCGCGCTTTCCTATTTGGGATCCAGGTTAGCGCTGATGCTGAACTGCTTGGATGAATCGCCAGGAACAAAATCAACCATCTTAGTATCTGTGGCCGGTTTAAATTTCAATGCCGGATCGTGTTCCGTAGTTGGATTTTTCAAAGAAGTCATATCTGCCGGATCAACTTGGTCCTTATAAAACTTCAGCTCCTCCGTGGCACAAACCGACTCACCATAAGCCACATCACTTTCCTCACATTCCAAAGAGATCTTCCTGCTCCCGTGTACTGCGATGGTCCCCTTATGACCTGGCATCTTAAGCTGCAGATACACAAAGCACGGCCTCGCCATGAACTTAGCGTAAGCCGGCCGCCCAAACAAAGCGTGATACGTACTTTTGATTTTCACCACCTCAAAAGTCAATGTTTCTGATCTGGAATCATGATCATCTCCAAAAGCCACCTCTAAAGCTATCTTGCCCACTAGCTATGCAGACAGACTTACCAGGCACCACACCATGAAAAACGGTGTTTGACGGTTTAAGATTCTTATCTGTCAACCCCATACGACGGAAGGTATCATAATATAGAATGTTGATACTACTTCCCCCATCCATGAGTACCTTAGTGAACTTATATACCCCAACTTGAGGGGCCACCACTAAGGCCAGATGACCCAGATTATCAACCCGGGGCGGGTGATCCTCTCTACTCCATAAAATGGGTTGCTCAAACCAGCGCAAATACTGAGGCACCGCCGGTTCAACAGAGTTTACTGCCCTCTTATGAAGCTTCTGATCACGCTTACACAAGCTAGTGGTGAAGACATGATATTGCCTACTATTTAACTGCTTAGGATTGCTCTGATAACCCGACTGCTGCTGCTGTTGGTTCCCCTGATGGTTGTAACCTCCCTGGTTGCCTTGGTGCCCTTGATTGATGTGTCCGGTTTGATTGCCCTGACATCCTGAACCGGAACTGCCACCTCCGTAACCTAGTCTGTGGAAACCACCTCCTGAACCGTCGGGCGGGCCGTTATCATACTGAAACATATTGGAGTTCTTGAAATCCTGCATGATGTAACAATCCTTCCAAAGATGTGATGCTGGCTTCTCCTTTGATCCATGCTTTGGACAGGGTTGATTTAACAGGCGCTCCAAATTGGGGCCTGAACCTCCGCCCCTCTGGGGCTGCTTACCCTTACGACACTGACCATTCTCCTGAGCATTGGTGTTAGCCACAAAGTCCAGACTGTTGTCGGCCTTGTGTTTACCATTGTTCCCATGGCCTGCCGGATTATGCTGCTGACCCTTGGTGTTGCCGTTCTTTTTCCCTTTCCCCGGTTTGTCCTCCTCTGAGTCAGGGTCCTTGGTATTATCTGAATCGGCGTACTTAACCAAAGCGGCCATAAGCGTCAACATATCATTGCAGTGGCGTTTGAGCCTTCCTAACTTCTGTTTGAGCGGCAGAAAACAGCAATTGCCCTCCAACGTTAGCACTGCCGTATCTGCATTGATACGATCCGATGAATGCAGAATAGCTGAGACCCGCTTTACCCAATGGGTCGTGGACTCCCCATCCTCTTGGATACAAGCGGCCAGATCCACAATTGACATGGGCTACTTACAAGTATCTTTGATGTTCTGGATAAACCGGTGCTTCAATTCGGCCCATGATCCAACAGAATTAGTTGGTAAGCTTTTCAACCAAGTACGAGATGTTCCTTCCAACATCATAGTGAAGTATTTAGCACATACTGCTTCATCCACATCTAACATATCCATTGCCATCTCGTAGCTTTCAATCCATGCCTCTAGCTGCAGATCGGCGGTGTAATTGGGTACCTTACGAGGTCCTTTGAAGTCCTGGGGCAGTCTCACATTATGCAAAGCGGGGGTGAGACACGGCACCCCCAATGAACTGAATACCACACCTGGCTCTACTGAAGCGGTAGGGTGAACCGGAGTATGTTGATGGGCTCCGTGCAGAGCTGCTAACTCGGCCTCTTGACGTGCGCGACCATGATCCACCACATCCTACGCATTAGCACCTCCCTCCGCCGGGTTGTGCCCTCGCGGCGAATTACGGTGACGTGCACTGCTTGACACGGCCGGTTCATCCTCAACGTGCCTGCTGTAGCTTCGGCTTGGACGGGGAGTGGAATAAATCCTCTCACGACTATGCGAATATGCCTGCTGTTGGTTTAGAGCTGTTTGAAGGAGATCTCTGGCCCGTCGTGCCTCAATCGCAACTGGTGATTCGCCGTCGGTTGGGAGGGCTGCCAATTGTGAAGTGGCGGCCACAATGTTGTCCAGCGGGTTGGAGTAATGCCTGGGAGGTGTTGGAACATACTGTGGCACAATGTTGTTCTGACGAGGCGGGTCCGTCGTGCGCGGCTGAACCGGCGCTCCTGTCTCTGGCGCCTTTGTCCGGTTTACTATTGCCTGGTTACTCGTTCCTGCTCCTGGCGTATTGAAGATATCTCTTGGCTCATAACTCGACGGGAGATGTGATCAATATCTTCTTCTCATGACATATTCTGAAGCATTCTGATCCAGCCTAATCCGGTAGGCCTGAGCTTCCAACTCGGCCTGTTCCGTAGCCATCCTAGTGTTCTCTACCTCTAGATCCGCTTTAGCCAGGGTTATCTGATCCTTTACCTTTGCGATCTCCGCGTTGTGCTAATCCCGGGCTGCTGCGTCCACCTCCGCGGCCATCAATGTTGCCAAAGCATCGAACAAGTCAGACAGAACTTGAGCCGGATGTGGCGCAGAGCCCCCTGCCCCATCGGCGTGGCTGTTGCTAAACCAGAGAGCATCGCCGCGGCGGTTCATGAGTGGGGTGCTGATTGTGTACCGGCCATGAAGATAGCGGCCCGATTGGGCAGATCAGGGGAGTCCGGAATACTGTTGCCCCCGGAACCTCCACCAATCCGGCCATCCTGCAACTGATAGAGTGATTCGGTCTCTCCAGAAGACTCGTCGTCGGAGCAGACAATGGTTTCTCCATCGGATGCCGGTCCGTCCTCATATCCTGCTCCATGGATGACGCCTACGAAAACATGCTTCGCCACGGGCTGAACCAGGGAAGGTCTTGCACGCTGAGCCGTCTCGATGATGTCAGTGCAGGTGTCCGGCTCAGGGCCTGGTTCGCCAATCTTGCCGATGAAGACGTGAATTCCACCAAAGGGGGCCCGGTATCCGTATTCGATCGAATCGTCCTCGGGGCCCCATCCAGCGTTGTCGATGTACAGCTTGCCGCGACGACTCTTCGTCATCTGGCCCACAGCGTATCCCTCGAGTCCATCAAAGCTGCCCTTTAAGAACTCGAAACCATCGTGTGATAGCCCCACAGTGGGTGCCAACTATCGTGGGTTTCTCATGACAGATGTCCTTGTGAAAGGACTTAGTCGTGGAGCCATCGCAACGGGTTAGCTTAAAGGGGTTAAACCAAACAAGGGGACACGGGGAGTTTATACTAGTTCGGCCCCTTCAATGAAGGTAAAAGCCTACGTCTAGTTGTGATTGATATTGCTAGGGTTTCGATGACTAGGGAGCGAATCCGCTTTGGCTGGCCCTCGAGTTGTTGTTTCTTGTCCCTAAACCACTGCCGGGTCGTCCCTTTATATACACTGGTTGACACCCGCCGGTTTACAGAGTCCCGAAGCCGGATCATAAATGTGTCCGGTTCGGCCTCTATACTTCCTATCTTACAACGCAAGTGACATAATAAGGTCGGTTTACATCTACAGGCCTTAACTCACCTTTGGGCCTTGTGCCTTCATAAAGCGCCATCATTCTTACGTCTTCATGGGCTTCTAATCTTCATAAAGTTAATCCGGTTACTCCTGGCCGGTTTACGCTCAGTAGTAATATCCCCAACAGGCTGGATCCCTGGCAGTTTTAGCGAAGGAGGGACTTCCTCATGTCAACGATCCACCTATACATGTCGTAGCTCGTGTACGCCTCCTTAGCCGCGTACACGATGTGAGCTTTGTCGAGTTTCTCCATCCAGGCCGAGTGCCAGACATGCTTGTCCTTGTTGCACGAATCCTTCATGTCTCTGTAGTAGGGGTCTATGATGGCCTCGGCGAGGTGAACCAGAGTCCATCTCATGCTCCTTGCTGCCCCTGATCTTGTATTGGCCCTGGATGTCGACAAGATTCTGGCAAGCGATGCCCGAATTCTCGAGCGCCTTTACATCGTTGTTGATGTCCACCGTAGCGAACATTTAGTGGGGGCTGTTGACAAACCTGGTGAAACGCTCGCAAGGCCTTGTGGCTAGGCAGTAGTGGTAGACAGGACGTGGTGGCGCACGCATATCTGGGTGACGACGACCTTGGGACAAGACCCGGAGCGCGGGTGTACTCGAGGTCGAACCCGACCACCTTGTACTTCTCCTCGGCAAGCAACAACTCCATGATGTGGATGGAGTGCTCCGCCCAGACCGGATCATTGGTGTACACCACCGAGAGGTCCATGAACCTTCTGTGGGTGTCCACCACGGCACGCATGGTGAACTGTTGCTCATTGTCGGCAGCCGTTCGGAGCGCCATTGGAGCCGCGCAGGATACCCTCTAAGAATTTCTTGTGGTGGGTGTGCTTCTTGCAATGGTGGGGCACGATCGAAAGGTTGAAGAGACACAAGGGTAGGTTAAATGGCCGCTGGAATAAATGGGGGCCGGCCGGCCTGTAATCACCACGTCTTGTCACGTCGTTCATAGCGGAGGATTCTAGAATCCAGTGCATGCTTGACAACACCGCACCCCAGTCATGGGCTCAAGAGGCGCCAAATGTGTCGTCGGTGAGCCTGTTCCCGCGCTACCGCGCTGTTTACCGTGCAACCTTCCCGCCCGGCTAATTTGGCCACGCATCGGCTAGAAGAGGGACAAATCGTGGGCGTTTATTGGCAAAAAGCTTTGTAAAAACAAAGTATGAGGAATGACATCGGTCATAAGTTTACCCTTGGGTGATGAGGTAAAAGTTACAGGGAAGGGTGATGATGGACACTCGAGTGTGATAATTAATTCTTTGTAACATCCCAAATTTTCAATTTGGAATGTTATACATAGGTCATTCATGCATATCATATTTTACTGCATTTTTTCTTTGCGATCCTCGAAATTCTAAGCAACTCAAGGACCCATGGAGAGAGTTGGGGATTTCACGTTTTTCATATTTGAATTTTATCAAATATCGAAACAAGGATCGCTTTGATTTGAATTATTTTTCTCCCTGAAAATATTTCATATTAGAATATATGAGAGGAGATAATATGACTTCTCCAAAATAAATGGAATATTGGAGTAAAAATATTAAAAACAAATAAATAATTCTTTTGGACTTTTATTGCTATTTTATTTGAATTAGGAAAAATATGCGTTTTTCAAAATTGCATTAGAGGCCCAAATAAATGTTCATCTTGTCCGAAATATTATTAGATGACGATTTTCTTTTTGAATGAATGAAAGCGCTCTTAGTTCAGTTCGGTAGAACGCGGGTCTCCAAAACCCGATGTCGTAGGTTCAAATCCTACAGAGCGTGATTCCATCTATCTTATGTCGAAGCAGAGTAAAATAACTTAACAAAATTGAATTGTAACTCCAATTTCAGAAAATTTATTTCAGGAGTTTGGACTCCGTTTAGTATTTCTTTTGTTTGTTTTTTCGCATCAGGATTTTTTTTTTAAAAAGTGCACCGACCTAACCGGGTCGTGCCCGAGCCGGACTCGTCCGACCTCAGGCTTTATAAGCCAAGCCCGAGGCGCCCCGAGGCCCAGCCGCCGTGCTACCTCTTGAGCACTGCGTTGGTTTTCCCTTGAAAAGGAAATGGTGATGCAGTAAAGTAGCGTAAGTATTTCCCTCAGTTTTTTTAGAACCAAGGTATTAATTCAGTAGTAGACCACGCGCGAGTCACCTCATACCTACACAAACAAATAAGAACCTCGCAAGCAAAGCGATAAAGGGGTTGTCAATCCCTTCACGGCCACTTGCAAGTGTGAGATCTGATAGAGATAATAATAATAAGATAAATATTTTTGGTATTTTTATGATATAGATTGAAAGTAAAGATTGCAAAATAAAGTAGATTGGAAACTTGTATGATGGAGAATAGACTCGGGGGCCATAGGTTTCACTAGTGGCTTCTCTCAAGAAAGCATAAGTATTATGGTGGGTGAACAAATTACTGTCAAGCAATTGATAGAAAAGCGAATAATTATGAGAATATCTAGGCATGATCATGTATATAGCCATCACGTCCGAGACAAGTAGACCGAAACGATTCTGCATCTACTACTATTACTCCACACATCGACCGCTATCCAGTATGCATCTAGAGTATTAAGTTCATAAGAACAGAGTGATGCCTTAAGCAAGATGACATGATGTAGAGGGATAAACTAATGCAATATGATGTAAACCCCATCTCCTTTATCCTCGATGGCAAGAATACAATACGTGGCTTTCCCTTTCTGTCACTGGGATCGAGCACCACAAGATTGAACCCAAAGCTAAGCACTTCTCCCATTGCAAGAAAGATCAATCTAGTAGGCCAAACCAAACTGATAATTCAAAGAGACTTGCAAAGATAAACCAATCATACATAAAAGAATTGAGAGGAGATTCCAATATTGTTCATAGATAAACTTGATCATAAACCCACAATTCATCGGATCTCGACAAACACATCGCAAAAGAAGATTACATCGAATAGATCTCCAAGAGAATCGAGGATAACTTTGTATTGAGATCCAAAGAGAGAGAAGAAGCCATCTAGCTACTAGCTATGGACCCAAAGGTCTGAAGTAAACTACTTACACATCATCGGAGGGGCCATGGAGTTGATGTAGAAGCCCTCCGTGATCAATGCCCACTCCGACGGAGCTCGATAAAAGGCCCCAAGATGGGATCCCTTGGGTGCAGAAGGTTGCGGTGGTGGAAATAGGGTTTCGTGGTGCTCCTAGATGTTTGGGGGTATATGGATATATATAGGAGGAAGAAGTACGGTACGTCGGTGGAGCAACGAGGGGCCCACGAGGGTGGAGGGTGCGCCTAAGGGGGTAGGCGCGCCCGCTGCCTCGTGGCCGCCTCGTTGATTCCTTGACGTCCACTCCAAGTCTTCTGGATCATGTTTTTTCCAAAAAAAACACTCCCGAAGGTTTCATTCCGTTTGGACTTCGTTTGATATTGCTTTTCGGCGAAACTCTAAAATAGGCAAAAAACAACAATGTAACGCCCCGTATGTAACTTGCCATATTTGTATTCCAACTCTTGCCATTTTCGTCTCTAAGTTTTGATATTCCCTCGTGGTTGGGTTTTGTCTTTGTTTTGCTTTTTGTCCATGTCATGCATCTCATATCATGTCATCATGTGCATCGCATTTGCATACGTGTTCGTCTCAAGCATCCGGGCATTTTCCCCGTTGTCCGTTTTGCATTCCGGCACTCCTACATCCTCCGGCGTCCCCTTTTGCCTCTTTTCATGTGCGGGTGTTAAACGTTCTCGGATTGGACTGTGATTTGCCAAGCGGCCTTGGTACACTACCGGTAGACCGCCTGTCAAGTTTCGTGCCATTTGGAGTTCATTTGATACTCCAACGGTTAATCGAGGAACTGTAAAGGCCTCGTGTGTGTTGCATTCCAACACCCCTCCAAAGTGGCCCAAAACCCATCCAAACCCCCTCCATCCTATCGGCCGTTCGATCACGACCGCGTGGCCAAAAACCGCACCTCATTTGGACTCTCCTAGCTCCCAGAATCTATAAATAGGCCTCCCCCTCCCAAATTCGCGGTGCCGAAACCCTAGACCTAGTCCCTCTCCGCGCCGGACACGTCCGGATGGCGCCGGATGCGTCCGCCGCCGCGCCCCGTCCACTCACGCGCCGCCACCTGTCGCCTCCGCTGCCTCCCTCCATCGCGGCCCGTGGGGCCCGGAGTAGGCCCGCGCAAGCCCGCGGGATCCGCCGCCGCCAGCGCCCGAGCGCGCCGCCCCCGCCTCCTCCAC
>NC_041390.1:78146272-78155572 GCF_002162155.2 Triticum dicoccoides
CCGGCGCCACCACGCCGCCCGACGCCGGTTGCCTCGCCCGCCGCCGCGGACCTCGCCGCGCTGCGGCCGGATCCGGCCTCCGTCGCCCCGGATCCGCCTCTCCACCTCGCCGGCACACCTCGTGGCACTATTCTAGCGAGCCTCCGGCAATCCTCGATCCGCGCGCCCCGATCCAGATCTGGAGACTAGGGTTGACCCCTGCTTTTTTTCGTCTAAGTAATTTTTCCTGTTCATATTATCTAGCTCTGTTCATCGCATCATAACTCAATATCCGTAGCTCCGTTTTGCGTGTGCAATATATCAAACGGTTCATTAGGTTGTGCTCTTCATTTTGTTCCATTGCACCATGCTTGTTTGAGTCCATCGTGATGCCTAAAATGCTATTGCAAGAGTGCTATAAAATGTTAGTTCCTGATTCTTATCAGATTATGAGCATTTGTCATTTTTGCCATGATTATTGTGTGCCTCCAATGAACTTGAGCCCTACATGTGTTTTGGGCTATGCCATGCCATCTTTATAGGGGTGTATGCCATGTATTTTTGTGGTCAATGTGGTGACTAGCACATGCATGCAAAGTAGCTCTCGTGATGTTGCTGATTTCAGGGACTTACAATTTCACTAAGTCATTTCCCTACTATTATTTTTATGCCATGTATTCATGTTGCTACAGAGAGATCCATGCCTCTTTTGAGCATGTTCAGTAAGGATGATTTTGACATATGGTTATGCTCTATCCATCCATGTCCTTGTTTTCATTTTTGGAGTACCCTAGCATGACTCAATCTTGCTCTACGTTTGCTATAAAATGTTCCTAGCAGATTTTTTACGTGTTAATCAATTTTGCCAAGGTTGTTGTAGTTGATCCATGCATGCAATGAGATTGTTCTTGCCATGTTTAGCTTCTTGATCATGTCTTCTTGCTGGGTGTATGCTTAGCTTGTCATGCAATGCCTTGTGTTGAGTGCATCGAGCTCACAAACATGCCTACGTAACTCTGTTTTTGCCATGTCCAGTTTTCTGCTAAGTCTGAATCTGTTAACGAAACTTGCTATGTTTACATGGGTGCCATCATATCTTCTGATCCTTTTTGGCTTATGGTCAGTAAGGGACTTTTGCTATATGCTTTGATTAGATTCCTGCCATGACTTGCTTTGCTATGTATTGATCCAGTATCATGTTGATATCTTGCTCCAAACATTGCTTCCTGATGTTAATTCCTGGCATGTTGTTATTTCCACCAAGTCTGTGAAGCTGATATCTTTTGCACTTTAGCCATGCTTGTTTGAACCCGCTATTCTGTGATTTAGCCGTAGCTCATTGTTCATCTTTTGTCAAGCATCTTGAGTAGATCACTGCCATGTGCTTTGTTGCTATGTTGGAGTGCAGTAGCTTAGTTTCTTGTTGCATTCTAGATGGCATTATGCTATTAATCGCAGAATCGTGCCATTATTGTTTTGCTTGCCATTTGCAAACCGTGCAACCGATTCTGGTGATCTTTATATCGATTTCGACCGAAATCAACTCACCTTTCCAGCGGCGCACTTGGTTTGCCAAGTTTAGGCCTGGTTCAATCTTTCCTTCCAGAGCACGCATATGCATTGCATAATACATCCCGCATATCATGCCATGTTTTGCATCATGTTGCTTGCGCATTGCACCGTGGTTGATTGTGGTTTCTTTTGCTTGTGTTCTTACCTTGGGTAGATCCAGGAGACGAGTTCGTGATCAAGGAACCCGTTGAGTACGCTTACGAGGATCAAGCTTACGTCAACTCGGAGAACTTTGCAGGCAAGATGACCATAGCCTCGAAATCACTTCTATCCTTGCTTGCTATTTGCTCGCTCTATTGCTATGCCGCGATACCTACGATATGCTTTATCATGCCTCCCATATTGCCATGTCGAGCCTCTAACCCACCTTGTCCTAGCAAACCGTTGTTTGGCTATGTTACCGCTTTGCTCAGCCCCTCTTATAGCGTTGCTTGTTGCAGGTGAAGATGGAGTTTGTTCCTTGTTGGAACATGTTTATTGTTGGGATATCATTATTATATCTTGTTTATTTTAATGCATCGATACACTTGGTAAATGGTGGAAGTCTCGGCCTTATGCCTGCTATTTTGTTCCACTCTTGCCGCCCTAGTTTCCATCATACCGGTGTTATGTTCCTGGATTTTGCGTTCCTTACGCGGTTGGGTTATAATGGGAACCCCTTGACAGTTCGCCTTGAATAAAACTCCTCTAGCAAGGCCCAACCTTGGTTTTACCATTTGCCACCTAAGCCTTTTTCCCCTGGGTTCCATGGACTCAAGGGTCATCTTTATTTTAAACCCTCGTGCCAGTGCTCCTCTGAGTGTTGGTCCAAACTAGAGCCCCTTGCAGCGCCACCTCGGGGGAACTCGAGGGTTGGTTTTAGTTATACAGATTGCTTATCCAGTGTGCCCTGAGAACGAGATATGTGCAGCTCCTATCGGGATTTGTCGGCACATTCGGGTGGCTTTGCTGGTCTTGTTTTACCATTGTCGACATGTCTTGTAACCGGGATTCCGAGTCTGATCGGGTCGTCCTGGGAGAAGGAATATCCTTCATTGACCGTGAGAGATTGTGATGGGCTAAGTTGGGACACCCCTGCAAGGATTTGAACTTTCGAAAGCCGTGCCCACGGTTATGGGCAGATGGGAATTTGTTAATATCCGGTTGTAGAAAACTTGACACTTAACTTACATTAAAATGAATCAACAACGTGTGTAGCCGTGATGGTCTCTTTTCAGCGGAGTCCGGGAAGAGAACACGGTCTCGTGTTATGCTTGAACATAAGTAGTTCTAGGATCACTTCTTGATCTTATAGCTTCTCGACCGTGCTTTGCTTCTCTTCTCGCTCTCATTTGTGGAAGTTAGCCACCATATATGCTAGTGCTTGCTGCAGCTCCACCTCACTACCTTTTCCTTCCCATGAGCTTAAATAGTCTTGATCGCGAGGGTGTGAGATTGCTGAGTCCCCGTGACTCACAGATTACATCCAAAACCAGATGCAGGTGTCGACGATGCCATTACAGGGGATGCGACTGAACTCACATGGAAGTTCGACGAGGTTTCAGGATGTTACTATGTTTCCTTTCCAGATGATCAGTAGTGGATCCCAGTTGGGGTTATCGGGGATCTTATGCATTTGGGGTTGTCTTTATTTTGGTTCCGTAGTCGGACCTTGATTGTATTCTGGATGATGTAATGCTATATTTATGTATTGTTTGAAGTGGCGATTGTAAGCCAACTCTTTATCTCTTTCTTATTCAGTACATGGGATGTGTAAAGATTACCCCTCTTGCGACATGCCTACAATGCGGTTATGCCTTTAAGTCGTGCTCCGACACGTGGGAGATATAGCCGCATCGTGGGTGTTATAAGTTGGTAATCAGAGCCATCCCCGACTTAGGATCCCCCTACTTGATCGAATCACTGGCGTTGTTGAGTCTAGAAAAATGTTTTGAGTCTTATAGGATTATATATATTGGAGAGTAGGATTCTTTTAAACCCTTAGTCCCTTCATCGCTCTGGTGAGGCATCCTGACATAGACTTTTGACTCTTCTCTTCTCAAATTTCACTAAAAAAATTTTAGGATCACGCGGGTATCTTGGAATCGTTCCGATGGTTTTGTGACGAGAACATTGCTCTTGGTGCCTCCTGACATTTAGGGGTTGTGGCAGTGTCCCGGGGAGTTGAGCTCCGAGGTGTTGTTGTCACAATTTTATTGTTCCAGCTCTGGAATACCTGAGTTTCGCCGACATAAAAAATCCCTTTTATGCAGTTGTTGGTGAGATAACCTTGACGCCACCCAGTACTGTGGCGGGAGTTCGGGAGTATTGCCATAACTCGTATAACAGATGCTTTTCGAAGGTTCAGGTAAATGATTTCCGAAGGTTTCTTGGTTATGTGTTGAAGGATGGATACAGCTGGATGTAGGATTTGCTAGTTTTGGGTGAGATATTATGCTTCCCCTGTATCCCCAACACCTGATTGCATAACCGGAAAGTTTCGGGAGTTTCATAGGTGGGAATTCATGTAGCTCTAGTATTTCTTCCGCAGATATTTGGTTTGTGATTGGGTAATCCTTACCAAGTATTTGTTCATATCCGTACCTTGTTGCTTTATTCATCTACCTTTATCTAAGTGGCTTCTCAACTTTATGGAAGTGTGATCATTTACTTTGGAATTCATTCGTTCTTTCTTGTTCGAATGTTAAGGCTATATGTTGCAATTTCGATCCTTTGATTCAGCTTGAATATATGTATTTCAAGATGCTAACAGATGTCACCCTCTTCAGGATGGCTCCTCCAACGCGTCAGAATCCAGAACCACCGCCACCACCTCCACCTCCGGAGGCAAGGCAAATTGTGATGGCCGACACCAATGCCAACACGCAGATTCTTATGAAACTCTTGCAAGAGTGCAACCAAGGAAATCAAGGCCATGGCAACAATCAAGTTCAGTTTGCTACCCCCAACCAGTTCCTCGCAAACCAGCCAAAGTCTTTCAGTAACTGTGTCGAGGCCACAGACGCTGATGATTGGCTCGTGGATATCTGCAAACATTTTGAGTGTAGCAACATCAGGCCTGAGGACTTTGTCAAGTTTGCTTCGTTCCAACTCAAAGACCAAGCTGCTGAGTGGTATCAACAATACAAAGATTCCGGAGGAGGTCGTGTGATTACCTGGGATGATTTCCGCCAAGACTTCAAAGCTCACCACATTCCTCAGAGTGTTGTTGAGAGTAAGCATGAGGAGTTCCGCAATCTGAAGCAAGGCCACTTGTCTGTTTACCAATACAACATCCTGTTCCAGAGGCTCGCTCGTTTTGCCAAGCAAGACGTCCCTGACGAGAAGAGCATGATTTATCAATTCAGAGGTGGCCTCAGAGAAGATCTACAACTAGCTCTCGTGCTTTTTGAGCCGAAAAAGTATGATGAGTTCTACAACATTGCACTACAGCAAGAAGCCACTCAGCTCAAGAGCGATGATTCTAAGAAGAGAGTCAAGGATGCAACTCCTTCTTCTTCTTCAACTCAAGTGGCAGCTAAGCAGCAAAAGTACTGGTTGCCTCCTCCTCCTCCGTTCCGTCAGCCTTTTCAATAGAAGAGTAAAGGTTGCAATGGATCTTCCCACCCACCCAACCCAGGATTTCAGAACAAACTGCAGTCTCATGCTCGAAGGTCAAGTGCTCCGTATCACCGTCCACTCTCAGAGGTGACGTGCAACAAGTGTCAGCAGAAGGGTCACTATGCAAACAAATGCTAAAACCAGAGGCGTCTTCCACCTCCTCCTCCTATGAGATCTGCCAGCAATGCAATGGTCAAGCATAATCCCAAGGTTGCAAAGGTCAGCATGATGAAAGGAGCTCAGGCAGAGGACTCTTCAGAAGTGATCATGGGTAACCTTCCTGTTAATGATATTTCTGCAAAAGTTCTTTTTGATATGGGTGCATCGCATTCTTTCATTTCAACACCTTTTGTGGCTATGATTGATTTGGTTACTCAAGTATTGCCGAGACCTCTGTCTATTGTTTCTCCGGCCCGACAAATGACTTCTCGAGTATTCGTTCCAGATGTGTCTATCAAGATGGGCGACTATAAGTTTCTGTCTTCTCCTAATGTTCTTGGTGACTCAGATATTGATCTTATTCTCGGAATGGACTAGCTTTCTAAGCACAAAGCTCAGCTTGATTGTGCTGCCAGGCAGATTTAATTGACACACTCATCTGAGGATGTGATCGTCTTTGCCGCTCGTGATGATACCATTCGACTGTTTTCTCTCAATGAGAAGGGCGAGCAGAATGCCATCTCTCAGATTCTAGTCGTTTGTGCATATCAAGACGTCTTTCCAGAAGAGCTTCTAGGAATACCTCCTCACCGGCCAATTGAATTCGTCATCGATCTTGAGCCTGGCACGGAGCCTATTTGCAAACGTCCTTACAAGCTTCGACCAGAAGAGTTGAAGGAGCTGAAGAAACAACTCGATATACAAGAGCGCATCGGTCTAATCCAACCGAGTTCTTCTCCATGGGGTCGTGGTGTTCTTTTTGTCAAGATCGAAGGAGGATGGCACGGACCGACTTTGTGTCGATTACCGTCCATTGAACAAGAAGACCATAAAGAACAAGTACCCACTTCCCAACATCAATGAGCTTTTCGAAGAACTCAAAGGTGCTCAAGTATTCTCCAAGCTCGACCTCCGTATGGGCTATCATCAGATTTGCATTCATGAACAAGATATCCGCAAGACAGCATTCAGAACAAGCTATGGTTCCTATGAATACACTGTCATGTTTTTCGGCTTTGTCAACACTCCTCCAACATTCTCTCGCATGATGAACTTCATCTTCAACCCTTACACAAATGACTTCGTCTTGGTCTATCTCGATAATATTTTGGTCTTTTCCAAGAACAAGGAGGATCATGCCAAGCACTTGAGATTGGTGCTCGACAAACTCAGAGAACATCAGTTCTATGCGAAGTTTTCAAAGTGTGAGTTTTGGCTCGATGAGGTTCTCTACCTTGGGCATATTATCTCCTCCAAGGGCATACCAATTAATCTTGAGAAGGTGTCTACAACTGTGAATTGGGAACCGCCTTAGAATGTGAAGCAACTCCGCAGCTTCCTTGGGCTCGCAAGCTATTGTCGAAGATTCGTTGTGAATTTCTCTAAGATCGCGAAGCCTCTTTCCAACCTCCTCCAGAAGCATGTGAAGTATGTCTGGACGCCTGAATGTGACATCACTTTCAACACCCTCAAAGAGAAGTTAGTCACAGCTCCAGTTCTGACTCCTCGTGATGAATCCAAACCATTTGTGGTTTTCTGTGATGCTTCCCTGCAAGGTCTCGGTGATGTGTTAATGCAAGAGAAGAAATTTGTGGCCTATACCTCTCGCCAGTTGAAGCCCAATGAAAAGAATTACCCCACTCATGACCTCGAGTTGGCGGCAGTTGTCCATGCTCTTTTAACATGGAGACATCTCTTGTTGGGAAGGAAACTGGACATCTTCACTGATCATAAGAGTCTCAAGTACATCTTCACTCAGCCCAACCTCAACCTCAGGCAGACTCGTTGCGTCGAAATGATTCAAGAGTATAATCCGAGTATCGAATATACTCCAGGCAAGTCTAATGTCATTGCTGACGCTTTGAGCAGGAAGGCTTGCTGCAACAGTTTGATTCTCAACTCCTTCCAACCGGATCTTTGTGAAGCTTTCCGCAAACTTAATATCCAAGTTGTTCCTCAAGGATTTCTTGCCAAACTCCAAGTCTCTCCTACTTTGGAAGATCAAATTCATGAGGCACAACTTCTTGATGCAATGGTGAAGAAGGTGAAGATTGGGATTGCCAAGAGCCAACCCAAGTACAAGTGCTATCGCCTTGATGACAAAGATACTCTATTCTTCGAGGATCGAATTGTTGTTCCTAAAGGTGACCTTCGTAAAGTAATTATGAACGAGGCTCACAATTCACTCCTATCTAGTCATCCTAGAAGTACAAAGCTGTACCATGACCTCAAGCAGTCATATTGGTGGACTCGAATGAAGCGCGAGATTGCTTAGTTCGTGAATGAATGTGATGTCTGCAGAAGAGTGAAAGCAGAACACCAACGGCCAGCTAGTGTCCTCTAACCTCTAGCCATTCTAGAATGGAAGTTTGATCATATTGAGATGGACTTCGTAACTGGATTTCCCAAGTCCAACCGCGGAAATGATGCTATCTTTGTTGTCATCGACAAGCTTACTAAAGTGGCTCATTTTCTTCCTATCAAAGAATCTATCACAACAGCTCAGTTGGCAGAGCTATATATCTCCAGGATTGTCTCTCTGTACGGCATTCCGCAGTTGATATCTTCAGATCGTGGAAGCATCTTTACCTCTCAGTTTTGGGATTCTTTTTAGAAGGCCATGGGCACCAACATTTGGTTTAGCATAGCCTTTCATCCTCAAACTAGTGGACAAGTCGAGCGAGTCAATCAAATTCTTGAAGATATGCTCAGGGCTTGTGTCATTTCTTTCGGTATGAAGTGGGAAGATTGTCTACAACAACAGCTTCCAAGCAAGTTCGGGCAAGGCCCCATTCGAGATTCTCTATGGCAGAAAGTGCCATACTCCTCTTAACTGGTCAGAGACTGGTGAACGCCAACTTCTTGGCAATGACTTAATCATAGAAGCTGAAGAAATGTGCAAAGTCACTCCTGAAAATCTCAAAGTTGCGCAATCGTGCTAGAAGAGTTACTATGATAGCAAGCATCGTGATTTGGCTTTCGAGATAGGAGACCATCTCTACCTCCGTGTCTCTCCAGTGAAAGGTACTCGTCGCTTTGGTATCAAAGGGAAGCTTGCCCCTAGATACGTGGGTCCTTTCAAGATCATTGGCAAAAGAGGCGATCTCGCCTATCAACTTGAGCTTCCGTCCAACTTTGCAAATGTGCACGACGTGTTTCATGTGTCTCAGCTTCGCAAGTGTTTCAAGACTCCTGACCGCACCATCAACTTTGATGAGATTGATCTCCAAGAAGACCTATCTTATCATGAGCATACCGTTGCTATTCTTGAAGAAACTGAGCGCAAGAGTCGCAACAAGTCTATCAAATTCCTGAAAGTGAAGTGGTCACATCATTCCGACCGAGAAGCCACCTGGGAAAGAGAGGACCACCTTCGTTCCGAATATCCGGAGTTTTTCTAGTTCTAGATCTCGGGATGAGATCCTTTCGTAGTGGTGGAGTGTTGTAACGCCCGATATGTAACTTGCCATATTTGTATTCCAACTCGTGCCATTTTCGGCTCTAAGTTATGATATTCCCTCATTGATGGGTTTTTTCTTCGTTTTGCTTTTTGTCCACATCATGCATCTCATATCATGTCATCATGTGCATCGCATTTGCATACGTGTTCATCTCAAGCATCCGAGCATTTTTCCCGTTGTCCGTTTTGCAATCCGGCACTCCTACGTCCTCCGGTGTCCCCTTTTGCCTCTTTTCGTGTGCGGGTGTTAAACGTTCTCGGATTGGACCGAGATTTATCAAGCGGCCTTGGTACACTACCGATAGACCGCCTGTCAAGTTTCGTGCCATTTGGAGTTCCTTTGATACTCCAATGGTTAACCGAGGAACCGTAAAGGCCTCGTGTGTGTTGCAGCCCAACACCCCTCCAAAGTGGCCCAAAACCAATCCAAACCCCCTCCATCCTATCGGCCATTCGATCACAATCGCGTGGACGAAAACCGCACCTCATTTAGACTCTCCTAGCTCCCAAAATCTATAAATAGCCCCCCC
>NC_041390.1:78155955-78221198 GCF_002162155.2 Triticum dicoccoides
CCCTCCACCGCGGCCCGCGGGGCTCGGAGCAGGCCCGCGCGAGCCTACGGGATCCGCCGCCGCCAGCGCCCGAGCACGCCGCCCCGCGCCTCCTCCACCGCCGCCCCGCTGACCACGCCGGCCGCTGCCACCTTGCCGGTGTCGCCCCGCCGCCTGACGACGGTTTCCTCGACCGCCGCCGCGGACCTCGCCGCCCTGTCGCGCCGCGGCCGGATCCGGCCTCCACCGCCCCGGATCCGCCTCTCCACCTCACCGGCACACCTCGTGACACTATTCTGGCGAGCCTCCGGCGATCCTCGATCCATACGCCCCGAGCCAGATCTGGAGACTAGGGTTGACCCCTGCTTTTTTTCGTCTAAGTCATTTTTCCTGTTCATATTATCCAGCTCTATTCATCTCATCATAACTCAGCATCCGTAGCTCCGTTTTGAACGTGCAATATGTCAAAATGTTCGTTAGGTTGTGCTCTTCATTTTGTTCCATTGCACCATGCTTGTTTGAGTCCATCGTGATGCCTAAAATGCTGTTGCAAGAGTGCTATAAAATGTTAGTTCCTGATTCTTATCAGATTATGAGCATTTGTCATTTTTGCCATGATTATTGTGTGCCTCCTATGAAGTTGAGCCCTACATGTGTTTTGGGCTATGCCATGCCATATTTACAGGGGTGTATGCCATGTATTTTTGTGATCAGTGTGGTGACTAGCACATGCATGCAAAGTAGCCCTCGTGATGTTGCTGATTTCAGGGACATAATTTCACTAAGTCATTTCCCTGCTATTATTTTTACGCTATGTATTCATGTTGCTACAAAGATATCCGTGCCTCTTTTGAGCATGTTCAGTAAGGATGATTTTGACATATGGTTATGCTCTATCCATCCATGTCCTTGTTTGAATTTTTGGAGTACCCTAGCATGAGTCAATCTTGCTCTACGTTTGCTATAAAATGTTCCTGGCAGAATGTTTACGTGTTAATCAATTTTGCCAAGGTTGTTGTAGTTGATCCATGCATGCTATGAGATTGTTCTTGCCATGTTTAGCTTCTTGATCATGTCTTCTTGCTGGGTGTATGCTTAGCTTGTCATGAAATGCCTTGTGTTGAGTGCATCAAGCTCACAAACATGCCTACGTAACTCTGTTTTTGTCATGTCCAGTTTTCTGCTAAGTCTGAATCTGTTAACGAAACTTGCTATGTTTACATGGGTGCCATCATATCTTCTGATCCTTTTTGGCTTATGGTCTGTAAGGGACTTTTGCTATATGCTGTTATTAGATTCATGCCATGCCTTGCTTTGCTATGTCTTGATCCTATAGCATGTTGATATCTTGCTCCAAACATTGCTTCCTGATGTTAATTCCTGGCATGTTGTTATTTCCACCAAGTCTGTGAAGCTGATATCTTTTGCACTTTTGCCATGCTTGTTTGAACCTGCTATTGTGTGATTTAGCCATAGCTCATTGTTCATCTTCTGTCAAGCATCTTGAGTAGATCACTGCCATGTGCTTTGTTGCTATGTTGGAGTGCATTAGCTTAGTTTCTTGTTGTATTCTAGATGGCATCGTGCTGTTAATCTTAGAATCGTGCCATTATTGTTTTGCTTGCCATTTGCAAACCATGCATCCGATTCCGGTGATCTTTATATCGATTTCGACTGAAATCAACTCACCTTTCCAGCGGCGCACTTGGTTTGCCAAGCTGAGGCCTGGTTTAATATTTTCCTTCCGGAGCACGCATATGCATTGCATATTACATCTCGCATATCATGCCATGTTTTGCATCATGTTGCTTGCGCATTGCACCGTGGTTGATTGTGGTTTCTTTTGCTTGGGTAGAGCCGGAGATGAGTTCGTGATCGAGGAACCCGTTGAGTACACTTACGAGGATGAAGCTTACGTCAACTTGAAGAACTTTGCAGGCAAGATGACTATACCCTCGAAATCACTTCTATCTTTGCTTGCTAGTTGCTCGCTCTATTGCTATGCCGCTATACCTACCACATGCTTTATCATGCCTCCAATATTGCCATGTCAAGCCTCTAACCCACCTTGTCCTAGCAAACCGTTGTTTGGCTATGTTACCACTTTGCTCAGCCCCTCTTATAGCATTGCTAGTTGCAGGTGAAGATGGAGTTTGTTCCTTGTTGGAACATGTTTATTGTTGGGATATCATTATTATATCTTGCTTATTTTAATGCATTTGTACACTTGGTAAAGGGTGGAAGGCTCGGCCTTATGCCTGGTGTTTTGTTCCACTCTTGCCGCCCTAGTTTCCGTCATACCGGTGTTATGTTCCTGGATTTTGCGTTCCTTACGCGGTTGGGTTATAATGGGAACCCCTTGATAGTTCGCCTTGAATAAAACTTCTCCAGCAAGGCCCAACCTTGGTTTTACCATTTGCCACATAAGCTTTTTCCCTTGGGTTCCGCGGACTCAAGGGTCATCTTTATTTTAAACCCCCGGGCTAGTGCTCCTCTAAGTGTTGGTCCAAACTAGAGCCCCTTGCAGCACCACCTCGGGGAAACTCGAGGGTTGGTTTTAGTTGTATGGATTGCTTATCCGGTGTGACCTGAGAACGAGATATGTGCAGCTCCTATCAGGATTTGTCGGCACATTTGGGTGGCTTTGCTGGTCTTGTTTTACCATTGTCGATATGTCTTGTAACCGGGATTCCGAGTCTGACCGGGTCGTCCTGGGAGAAGGAATATCCTTCGTTGACCGTGAGAGCTTGTGATCGCCTAAGTTGGG
The DNA here is from genome assembly GCF_002162155.2 of Triticum dicoccoides. Lineage (NCBI taxonomy): Eukaryota > Viridiplantae > Streptophyta > Magnoliopsida > Poales > Poaceae > Triticum > Triticum dicoccoides. The sequence continues at coordinate 78,158,702 of NC_041390.1, forward strand.
ACACCCATGCAGGGATTTGAACTTTCGAAAGTCGTGCCGCGGTTATGGGCAGATGGGAATTTGTTAATATCCGGTCATAGAAAACTTGACACTTAACTTAAATTAAAATGAATCAACAGCATGTGTAGCCGTGATCGTCTCTTTTCAGTGGAGTCCGGGAAGAGAACACAGTCTCGTGTTATGCTTGAACGTAAGTAGTTCTAAGATCACTTCTTGATCTTATAGCTTCCCAACCATGCTTTGCTTCTCTTCTCGCTCTCATTTGCGTAAGTTAGCCACCATATATGCTAGTGCTTGCTGGAGCTCCACCTCACTACCTTTTCCTTCCCATGAGCTTAAATAGTCTTGATCGCGAGGGTGTGAGATTGCTGAGTCCCCGTGACTAGATTACTTCCAAAACCAGATGCTGGTGCCGACGATGCCATTACAGGGGATGCGACTGAACTCACATGGGAGTTCAATGAGGTTTCAGGATGTTACTATGTTTCCTTTCCAGACGATCAGTAGTGGAGCCCAGTTGGGGCGATCAGGGATCTTATGCATTTGGGGTTGTCTTTATTTTGGTTCTGTAGTCGGACCTTGATTGTATTCTGGATGATGTAATGCTATATTTATGTATTGTGTGAAGTGGCGATCGTAAGCCAATATCTGTATCTCTTTCTTATTCAGTACATGGGATGTGTAAAGATTACCCCTCTTGCGACATGCCTACAATGCTTTTATGCCTCTAAGTCGTGCTCCGACACATGGGAGATATAGCCTCATCGTGGGTGTTATAAACAATTTGGGCTGGGGCTCCGATTAATAGGTTAGTCCCAAAAATAATATAAAAGTGTAAAAATAAGCCCATTAACATCCAAAATAGATAATATAATAGCATGGAGCAATAAAAAATTATAGATACGTTGGAGACGTATCACACTACCGCCCCAAACCCTAACCCTAGCGCTGCCGCCGCCGCGCGCTGCCGCTGCCGCGCACGCCGCTCGCCGCCTCACCGAAGTTCGCGCCGCCGGTTTTCTTAGCCGGTTTTCGTTGGTTTTGTTTTCGGTAAAAACCCTAGATTGGTTTAAATTTTTTATTAGATCGGTTTTTGTTTGGTTTTTGTTTGGTTTAGTTAAATAGCAGACGTTCATCCGTACGTTCATTTTAACGACTGCTGTTCGTCAGTTAGCCACAGAGAGCCATCGTTCATTAGTTAGCCTGTTCGTCTCATTTTCTTTTCCAGGGTTTTTCCGCGATTATTTTAGATCGCGATTTCTGCCCTAATCTTCGTTTTAGTTTATCTTTTCGCTCATTTATCCAAATCAGGTGAAACAAGCGCCTAGATCTTCGTCTCGAAGCCCTCTTTCTGTTTAACCAACTTGAAGAAGATTTTGGTACTGTAAAATTTGACTTTAGTCCAGATTAGTAAACGGATCTTGTTTCTTTCGTAGTTTGAGTTTCGTTGCTCAGTTTGATTTGATTCTTTTTGCAAATCGAATCACTTCAGTTGAGTTTTCAGATTCGATCTTATTATTTGAGTTTTACCCATGCATCTTTGCTTGAGTGCTTATGTATGCTATTGTTTGTTTGCGTTAGAATTCCCGGAGTGCGAAGCGTGCTACTACGAGTCGTTAGGATTTGCGGATCGTCAGCAAGGCAAGTAACACTTTGATCATACCCCTTTATTACCCAGTTTTACGCATTAGTTTCAATCCTCACACATTGCATGCGTAGGATCTCTTAACATGTGGGTTTTGGGATGTAGTTGACGAGGTAGAACCTATTACCTGTTTTATTATCAAACCCTTGGGAGTTACTTCTATGTTATGATTATATTGCCATGGTATGCGCATAGACGTGGATTGGGTTTGAGTGTATCAATGACAGATGTGAGTTGTTAATTAATGGTTCAACTTAAGGTGGCAAGTTTAATACACATCTAGGTGGATTGCTTGTGGGCACCTGGAGAATCCATTGTTGTCCAAGGATATCCCAGAGTACCCGTGTGATCATCCTACGGTCCGCCACCCAGGCTCAAAGGGATCATAAGATTATTCATGCTAGAAACTTCCGTGTGCGGCCACAAGCCATTATGGGCTCTGGCATAGTTGAGTATGTTGCGTGACCTCTTTCAGTGGTGGGCTAGTAGATGTAGGGGAAAGTAGGTGTAACTGCCCACCTAGAGTAAAGAGTTAATTCTTCTGAAAGACTGTGTCTCGGTCATTCATTTTCTCAAACACCTTGTAGTGCGAGAAATCCAACGAAGGAGATCGAGTCTTGTGGGAAAAAGTGTGCAAACCTCTGCAGAGTGTACAAACTAATCATGGTTAGCCGTGTCCCCGGTTATGGACATCTTGAGTATCTAGTACTTGAATTATTGATTTGATCTCATCACTCTAAATTAATCTGTTGGGATGTTAATGACTACTCTAATTGGGATTGAGTTGGAGGAACCTTCTCAATGATGTTTCAACTACCATGATAGTTAAATAAAACATATTCCTTTGTTGTAGGAAAAAATTGGCTTTTCACAAAACATTTTAACCATATAGCCTCCCCCAGCCATATATGCATGTAGTGATAGCATTTATCTATCCATAGCTCTACTGTGTTATATTGCGAGCATATTCCATGTGCTGACCCATTTCGGGCTGCAACATATCATGTTGCAGACTTTTCAGACGAAGAGTAAGGTGCGCTAGGTCATTTTTCATGCACTCAACTATGCCGTTGGAGTTGATGGACTCACTTTATCTTCCAAGCCTTCCGCTGTTATATTATTTAGATGGCCTTAAGCCATATTTGTTGTAATAAGTTCTCTTTTGAGACATTTGATGTAATAAGTGTGTGATTGCTACTATGTTATAAATCCATTCAAGTATTGTGTGTGTCAGCATTAGCGATCCAGGGATGACACTGTACACAGAGATTTGACCGTCTGAGGTCGGATCGCTACAAGATGGTATCAGAGCACACGCTGAATGTAGGACACGACCACTAAGATGAGCCATAGGTCACTCTTCTCTACTCATTTATGGCTCCTCTCCATTTTCTACTCCTTAGGAACAAGTTTACACAGCCGGATGAAGAGACACCCTTTGGACGACACTTGAAGGAAGTCACTAGGTATCTGAACATCGGAATACCAAGCTTCACCGGGACCTACACCACCACACTACTAGAAGAGGAACATTGGATGATTCGAGTTCAAGTTCCAGGAAGGACATTCATGCCAGTCACTGAGCCCATAGAGTTTTCCTTTGATGCACCAACCTGGAGTCTAGGAAAGAGCATGGCAGCCCACATCGCCATGGGACACATCGGCGAAGTCTATCATAAGGATCTTTAGGACAATATCTACCAAATATGTGGGCGCCAAGATGAGCAATGGGAGATGATCAACACCAGGAAGGACAGGTCCATTGCAGCCTTCATCCTGGAGTTAAATCATCACATTTGTCGCCAGGAAAACCAGATGTGCGCAAGCATGATAGATTTGAAGAAGGCAGTGACCAGGATCACAGAGCTAGAAGAGGAACTCAAGTTTACACGCGATGGATATGACGAGGAAATGATGATACTAGTGGAGATGATTGAAGACCTGACAAGGAAGCTAGGAGTTTTCATGGGAGACCCCGCGCCAGGAGGAGATGACGACGAACCCAAGGAGATTCGTTCTGAAGACTACATCATCATCGATGACACCGACTCCGACTCTGATGGTAGTGATGATGATTATGAAGATGAAGCTGGAGCAGATATCATGGAGTCTTCCACCGATCAAAATTTCTAGATGACCACCATATGATTAGTAGTATTCCCCCATGTATATTTTAGTAGTCCAAGCACTGTAACGATAGTTAGATCGATTGTATGCCCTTGCTTGATATTGTTTTGGTGTGATATTGATTGTTTTTTGTCTCATGTGCATATGGGTAGTGCTTTCTCATTAGACCTCATTCTATTCTAATATCTCCCCTCTAAACGCATCAGATGCCTCCGAGACGTGACCCCGGATTTTTCCCCACGGGAGCTCACTTAGTTGATCCAGCAGCAGAATACATTGATGCAGTTGCTAGTTCAGAATCAGGGAAACAACAATAATAACAACCCACCGCTACCACCTCCAGTTGACAACTTAGCCCGTTTTCTGAGGTTACAGCCGCAGGTGTTTTCCAGTAGCACTGAGCCCATAGTTGCGGATGACTGGCTACACAGAATTGGAAGGGAGTTAACCACTGCCGGTTGCAAAGATGCTGAGAAGGTGCGTTTTGCCGCACACCAATTGGATGGACTCGCAGCCGCATGGTTGGAAAATTACGCAGCCACTTTCCCCATAGCCAATGTTACTTGGGAGCTGTTTCAACAAGCATTCCGCACTGCTCATGTCTCAACTGGAGCCATGAGTATGAAGAAGCGTGAGTTTGGCAACTTACGCCAGGGAAACCGTACTGTAGGGCAGTACGTGGAGGAGTTTAGCAAGCTAGCTCATTATGCCCCAGATGATGTGGCCATCGATGCCGCGAAACAGGAGAAGTTTATGGAAGGCCTGAATGATGAGATGTGTCGTGGAGTTGACACGATAGATGTCCTAGAGCAAGGACTTAGTCGTAGAGCCATCGCACTAGGAAGCTTAAAGGGGTTAATCGGGACAAAGGACACACGAGAGAGTTTTTATACTAGTTCGGCCCCTTACGATGAAGGCAAAAGCCTACATCTAGTTGGGATTGGTATTGCTGAAGTTTCGATCTCCAAGAGGCTTAACTTGACGACTTGGTTATCGACTTGGATGTCTCTTCCCCTAAACCGCCACTGGGTCGTCCCCTTATATACACGGGTTGACGCCTAGTGGCCTACAGAATCCCGGCCGGCTCATAATCATGTCCGGCTCGGCGACTTCCTTTACATGCCTTTCTTTACAAGTCTTTCCTTACATACGGCGGTTTACAGTATCAGGCCTTAAGCCGGCCCCAGGCCTTTGGGCCTTCTATACATTTAGTAAACTATCATCTTGAATGTTTATTGGGTTTCTTATGTAACCCGCCATTAGGGCTGACCCGGCCCCTCCTGGGCGGGTCATACTAGTAGTAATATCCCCAACATTAGGCCCGAGGTTGACTTTGAACTTTGTTCTCTGTCAATCTTCAATACTTAGGTGGAATCCATCCTCTATCTGAAAGCTTCTGTAACCTGTCATGACGTCATCTTCTGAAACACAAAAAACATTCATGACATCATCTTCCAACGGATCTTTCATTTTTTAATGCCTTCCGAGAATCGAGGCGTCCGTTTATTTGGATAATCATTATTCGGGTCTCCTTGATTTTCGCGCCCGCCTGTTCACGCACTCCCTTATAAGTAGGTACGACTTAGGTCTTTTTCATTCTCCTCCTTTGGTCGTCTTCCTCCTCTCGCTGTTTCGCTGCCGCTGGAGCTCTGCCACCGCCGCCGCCGTAGATCTCCTCGTCTTCTTCACCTCAGGCCGCTGCATCGACCTGATTTGACCAGAGAAACACGACGAACCTCCGCAGTAGCCCTGCATCTGTAAGTCCCTTTCCTTCTCTGCCTTAGATCTACATTACGGGTTCTCGAGTTCGTCGGTGTTCATTGGTGTTCGTCACAGACTCTTGGTAGATTTCACCTCCGATGCCCTTTCCTGATTGTCCGATAGTGTAGAACTGCTGCGGTAGCTGTTTGGTATTCATTTTAGATAGTAGATCTCTTTCTCCTGTATAGATGCTTTGTTAGCTGATAAACTCATCTGTACTTGAGTTTTAGGTCTAGAATATTTTCTTTTTGGGACAGCCATTTGATCCAAAATAGTAATGATAGCTTGGTGAAACTTGTTTATGCCAACACTTAGCTGAATCTGTTTTCTGAGAAAATTTGTAGTCATGGTGGCTTACCACTCCGGCTTTCTTTTCCTTATATGTCATTAGCCCTTAGTTTAAGGCGCCATTACTTGTTTTACAACTTCAATCTTTAAAAATAAATTGAACCGGCATGTTCTTTTTCCTTTTTCAATCCCTTACACGTCATGTCGTCAAAGACACCCACCGTCTGTAACTGGGTCCCCTCATCCATAACTGAGGAACGATTAAAAGAGTTCTTCCTCATTGGGTTTCTGCCTTCAAAAAATGTCATGTCTTATCGTGCTCCTGACCCGGAGGAAGAACGCCCCAATCCAAAAGACGGAGAAGTGATTGTCTTCACTGACCACATGAACCGGGGCTTCTCACCGCCCAGTTCAAAATTCTTCAGAGAGGTCCTTCATTTTTTAAACTCCATCCTCAGGACCTTGGACCCAATTCCAATTCCATATCTAATATTTGTAATTTCCAAGTGCTTTGTGAGGTGTATCTTCAGCAAGAGCCGACCATAGAGCTATTTAGAGAGTACTTTTATCTGAACCGGCAGAACGAATGCACCAACGGTCCCAACTTGGAGGCATCTCAATTCAGCGCCGTCAGGTTGCTGTCTTCCCTCTCATAGTTTTACCAAGTCACCCAAAGGACTGGAACCAAACTTGGTTTTACTGTCAGGATATCTCTCCAGCAAACGAGAAGCCGCTGCCTGGTTACCGCCCCGGTCGTCTTGACTCCAAGTTCACCCTTCTGGATAAACTCACCGTTGCTGAACGCAAGAGGCTGCTTCCATCCATCAGAAGAATCAATGCTTTGTTGGGGAACGGTTTAAACGGAGTAGATATGACCCGCTGCTGGATCTCATGGCGGGTTATTCTATTAAGCCGTCGATCAAAACTGATGTATGGATACGGTGGAGGCCCGGATGACTCTCTTCATCACAGCCCAGTTGAACTCACCGAAGAAGACATTGTTTCAATGTCAAACCTTTTGGTGAATGGGAAATATGAAGACTGCAACATTGTTGGGTTAAATCCCTTCTGCAAGCTTAACCCGGTACCAGAAGTAAGTATATTCTGATCTCTTTTCCTTTGTGTTTTGCCTAGCTATACTACTTTAACACTGATCTTTCTTCTTGTCTTTGCAGGCCAATTCTGACTTTTGGAAGGTGAAATATGACCACGAGGCTGCCAAGAAGGCGAAAGCCGCCGCCATGAAAACCAAGAAGACGGCCCGGAGAATGAAGAAGAAGAAGAAAGCCAATGTTGAAGATTTAATGAAACTTGATGACACATCTGACTCGGAGGTAGCCCTTGATTCCCTTGGCTAACTTTTCAACAATCTTATTGACATTGATCCTTACCAGGATGACACTGGGGCCAGTCAGGCCGGGGAAGCAGAGGTAACTATCATTTCCTCCAACTCAGAGCCCTTACCAAGACACAAAGTTCGATGAGTGATCCGTAAAGTAAGGTTTTCTTACCCCTTAGCTCACTTGGATCCCAACTTTCATTTGAAAAAGCAGCAACATGAAAGCCGCCGTGAAGTTGAGATTGAAGATGAACCGGCTGTCGTCCTTCAATAAACCCCTCGAAAACTCCCGAACGAGGTTTACTTATTACTGTCCTTAACTTGTTTTAATGAATCCTGCTCCTTGTGTTTCTTTTAACTCCTTTCTTTTACCTTTTCAGGAGGTGTCTCGTTCCTCAAGCGACTCATCACAAACACAATTTCTGGCTATCAAGACTGCTCCTGGGTAATCAGAAATCCTCTTTTCTTCCGGGTTGATCAATTGTATCTTGATGCTGGCTACCCTGCAATATTTTTTCCTTAGCGGCCAGGCTAAATCCAAGAAGCCGAAGGCAGCAAAACCGGCGGAAGACCCGCCAGTACTAGCATCTGACCCGGCTAGGCCGCCTTCTCCATTAACTGACGCCCCAGAAGACCCGCCTATTGTCAATGAAGCAAATCCTCCAGAGCCATACCTTGACAAAGCCACTATGAATCCTTCTACAGCTGGACCGTCAAGCTCAACCGACCCGCCGTCTCCACGTGTTCAAGATGTTCAAATTACTAGGAGCCGCTTTGTTGAGCCGGGGAACCCAACGGTGTTGGCTCGGTGCACAGCAAAGCAAGAAGCATTAGAAAGGCATAAGGTTCACTTTGATGTTGCCAATTATGACCGTCTCAATGCCAGTGATATCTTATCCGGCTATCTCAGTCATGTACACTCCAGTCGTGAGTCTGAGATCGAGATGGTCAAGCAGCTACAATTGAAGTATGAGGTACGTTGTTTCTGGTTTACTAATATTCCTTCAGCCCTCAAGTCTTCAGATTATGAGAGAAACAGAATAACCTGTAGGCTTAAAGTACCGTCCGAGACTTTTACCTCTGAACCTTTGCCTGATATAGATAGAAACAAAAACTTCACCTATAGTCCCCAAGGACCGGTTTTTTTTGACCATCAATGAATCGGTACTTTAGAATTTAAAACCGTCTTCAAAATACTTAATCCTCCGGTTTAACCTTGATAAATTTGCTGAACTGCATACATTAGCCCCCAAGTGGCAAGTGCTGTTACTTTATAAGGGACTTGGGACTTTAAATATGTTAGGATAGTCATAAAAATTTGATTTGGCATACATTAGCCCCCAAGTGTCAAGTGGTTTACTCGTAAAGTACTTTGAGACTTGAATCTTTGAATTTGAATATTTGAATTTGAAACCAAGTCTTGACTTATCTGAACGTTTCACAGAATGCCTTGTCTGAATTGAACTCTCAGTTGTCGGACACAAAGACCCGGCTAGCAAGTCAGGAGTCCGAAATCAAATCTTCCACTTCCAAACTGCAAATGAGCCTTTCTGCAACGGAAAATTAGAAGACAAGCTTTGCTGCCAAGGAGAAGGTTTGGGAAAATGAGAAAACACTTCTGACCCGACAAGCTGAGACGGTCGAAACAGCTCTGAAAGAAATTTCAACAGAGCTGAACGGTTTAAAGGGCCGGATGTCTCAGATGGTCGCTACTATCTTCGGTAAGCTGCCTGATTTGACCTTTCGCATAATTTTTGCCAAACCGGAGTATAATCCGCCAACTTACTCTGTTAAAAATATATGTAGGTCCATGAAGTAAAAATCTGAGCTAAGACCCGCTGACTAAACTGAAGGCAGTATACACTTTGGTTGAACAATTGTATATTGGTGCACAACGGGCTTTGGCCGCTATCTCTCCTGCAAATCAGGGACCCAGCCGGCTTAGCGATGTCCTGAAGAAGCTGTCCATCCTTCCTACTAGATTCCAAGAAGTAAAACGCTCATTGGGTGCCAGACTTAGACCCGGCGGACGTAGCAAGAGGTTACCCTACTGTGAAGGAGGACGGGCCTCCGTTTGATCAGGATGATTTCATTGTGTGTGTACGCGAAGTCCGGCCTCAGGCGAGTAATCTTGGAGATGACACCAATGTTGACAAGTACCAGCTGGGTTTTGATAGTGAAAATAAGAAGATGGTCACTCCTTCATAGAAAGTAGCAGATCTGATCCCACCAGTGAGAGAAGATACCTTTGCCCCGAAAATTGACCCGGTCGGCCTGATTGATGACGAAGCTGAATTTGTCGCCATGAACGGCTTTGATTGGTAAAAATCCAACTTCCAGCAAACAGAAGGTGGTGAACCGGCAAGGGAGGGACGATGATCATCTTCATAGGCTTATAAAGCCTTGTAATAACTTAGTTGCTAAAACACCGCATGTTTGCTTATGCCGTCGTGCATAAAATACTTCTATGTGAATCTGCTTCCAGATGTCAATGTATGCATCGTTTAATGTTCGTCTCTGCGATATTCGAACTCTGTTCCTGTGAATACAAGAAAAAGACTTGCAAGGTGGTTTAGAACCAAACGGGCTTAAACACCCTAATTTACAGCCAATATATTTACCTCAATAAAAAACAGAGACAAATATAAAGAAATGATAAGGGTTAAAACTAATTCTTGAGTTAATGCAGCGGGTAAGCGCGTATAAGTAAGAACCATACCTTGTCCTTGTTGATCCTTAGATCGCCGGTTTTAATAATCCAGGTGGTGAACTTGATAATTCAATATGTATGAAACGTTAATACTTCTTCAATACTCAATGATCATCATATCTTAGTAGCTCGTACCTTTGGATCCTTGAGCCACTGGCTTGAATAACCTGGGCGGCTGTGTTGTTCAATAATTGAGCCGGTGAAGAAAACCAGGCTATCTTATTTGTAATATTGAAACAACAAAAGCTAAAAGGCAAGCAACAGATAATAAACATAATTTTAACTCCGTATTCCAAAGGCTGGGGGTTTCTGATTCGAATACGATCAGTAAACCGGACCAAAGGGGTTAAGATAAGGTTCGAATACGACCATATAGCCCCCTGTGGCTTTGGCATTGCACCGATCAAGAGGGTACCGACAGCTATGTTTTCTTTGGTTCGAATACGACCTATGTTTGAACAGGAAGCCCCCAAATGACCTTGAGAGGTTTTTAACGACCCTGATTCGAATACGATCCAAGTCGGACTCAAAAGGGGTTAAGCTTTGATTTAGATACGATCAAGAAGCCCCCAAGTGAGTTTGGCCTTGAGCCGATCAAGAGGGTTACGATAGCTATGTTCTCTTTGGTTTGAATACGACCTATGTTTGAACAGGAAGCCCCCAAGTGACCTTAAGATTTGCAGCTAGATTCGGATACAATCATAAGCCGGACCAAAAAGATTAAACTTGATTCAGATATGATCAACTCCTTAATAGTCATTTCTAAGTAAGAAATAATAAAGATGTATAGTCTATGAACAGAAAAGATACCGATGGTCTTACTTTATTGCTTATCATAGTATATACAACGTGAACGTATGTACATGTTGAGAGCCGGTGGCTCAGGTGTAATATGGCCGAAGTTGAGCAATGTTCCATGGCCGGCGGGTCTCCTCTTCCGACTTACGTGAGTCTGCATGCTCTCGAACGTCAATGAGGTAGTATGACCCATTGTTTAAATTTTTACTGACCACAAAGGGTCCCTCCCAAGGTGGGGATAACTTGTGTGCATCTGTAAGATCCTAGATGAGCCGGAGTACCAAGTCGCCTTCCTGAAAAGTCCTAGATTTAACCCAGCGGCTGTGATAACGACGCATGTCCTGTTGATAAATTGTTGACCGTGCCGCTACTAAGTCCCTTTCTTCATCCAGCAAGTCAAGCGCATCCTGTCTGGATTTTTCATTGTTAGCTTCAACATAAGCCGCCACACGGGGCGAGTCATGACGGATGTCACTAGGAAACACTGCTTCTACTCCATAAACCATGAAGAAGGGTGTGTAACCCGTAGACCTGTTGGGCGTAGTATTGATGCTCCATAACACTGAGGGTAATTCCTCTACCCAACGACACGGCGTTTGCTATAAAGGAACCATAAGCCGGGGTTTTATCCCTTTCAGAATTTCCTGATTGGCTCTCTTAGCTTGACCATTGGATTGAGGATGAGCTATAAAAGAAACAACAAGCCAGATGTGCTCTCGCTGACAAAACTCTTCCATAGCCCCTTGGGACAGATTAGTCCCATTATTTGTGATAATACTGTGTGGAAAACTGAAATGGAAGATTACTTTTTTCATGAACTGAACCGCCATGGCTGCATCACACTTACTCACAGGCTCCGCCTCAACCCATTTGGTGAACTTATCAACTGCCACCAAGAGATGTGTCTTTTTATCCTTAGACCTTTTGAAAGGTCCCACCATGTCAAGCCCTCAAACCGCAAACGGCCAAGTGATTGGAATCATCTGAAGCTCTTGAGCCGGCACATGCGCTCGTCATGCAAATTTTTGACATCCATCACATATACTGACCAGATCTTCTGCATCAGCGTGAGTTGTCAACCAGTAAAAACTGTGATGAAACAATTTGGCCACTAAAGATTTTGACCCGGCGTGATGACCGCAATCACCTTCATGGACCTCATGAAGGATTTCTTGACCTTCTTTGGGGGAAACACACCGTTGAAACGCTCTAGAAACACTGCGATGAAACAACTCTCCATCCGAAATCGTCATGGATTTAGATCGTCGGGTTATCTGCCGAGCCAGGGTCTCATCCGCTGGCAACTCTCCCCGGGTCATGTAAGCCAAGAACGATATCGTCCAATCTGGGATGACATGAAGAGCCGCTACCAACTGCGCCTCTAGGTCAGGAACAACTAAATCTTCTTCTGTGGGCAACTTGACAGAGGGGTTATGCAAAACATCCAAAAAGGTGTTGGGTGGCACCGACTTACGCTGAGACCCTAGCCGGCTTAAAGCATCAGCCGCTTCGTTCTTTGGATGGTCAATGTGTTCCACCTGATAACCTTTAAAATATCCTGCAACAGTATCGACCTCTCGGCGATAAGCCGCCATGAGAGGGTCTTTGGAATACCACTTGCCAGATACCTGTTGAGCCACTAGATCTGAGTCACCAAGACATCTGACCCGGCTCAAGCTCATCTCCTTTTCCACTCGAAGACCATGGAGCAAGGCTTCATACTCTGCTGCGTTGTTAGTGCATGGAAATATCAACCGTAACACATAACAAAATTTATCACCTCGTGGCGAAGTTAACACAACTCCAGCCCCGGGCCTTCCAATTGCCTGGATCCATCAAAATGAATAGTCCAATATGTGTTGTCCGGCTTCTCTTCCGGCATCTGCATCTCTGTCCAGTCATTGATGAAGTCAACCAGGGCTTGATACTTAATTGCAGTACGTGGAACATACTTCAACCCATGAGACCCAAGCTCAATTGCCCACTTGGCGACTCGCCCCGTGGCTTCTCTGTTTTGAATAATGTCTCCCAAAGGAGCAGAGCTAACTACAGTGATTGGATGTCCCTAAATGTCAGGAGCCCGATTCCATGTCACATCGATCTAGCCGGTCATACCTCATATCACTTTGTGGCCTCACGCCCGGTATTCCCACGGGTGTCGCCTTACCATGGCCCGGGACCGTATGCGCCTTTTGGCTCACGTATATGATAGTGTCGCTAGCATCCATATGACAGAGAACCCGAGCCGACATGGCTAGTCGTGAACCCAAAGCGGCACCAACCTATGGGGACAGGCATACATGAATCACATCGAGCCTATCGGTCAGCAGCGTGTGAATCCGGGCTGTAGCACTGGGCTAACAGGAGTCCGGGAACCCGGGCTGTAGCACTGGGCCAACAGGACTCCGGGAACCCGGGCTGTAGCAGGCTGGGCAGGACTCCGGATGTCACCGCGTGACATTTCCCCGAAGGGACAGACACAGGAACGATGTGAAACACATGCCGGCCAGTCAAGTGTCCTGAGCAGTAGTGCTAGGCTAGCAGGACTCCGGTGAACCGGGCTGTAGCAGACTACTATGGCTCATGGAAGCACTAGACTACATTTCCCCATAAGAGAGGCTGCTGAGGATAAACAACTAGATTGTCGGATCCCACACATACCAAGCATTTCAATCATACACACAATATGCTCGATATGTGTAAATACAACATGGCATCACGACATAACTCTACGACTCAAGTATTTATTCATTAGGCTCCGAGGAGCGAGATATTACGAACATGGGTCTCATGACCCAACATTCAGAGCATACAAGTCAAAGCACATGCGGAAGCTTAACATGTCTGAGTACATACATCTACAAATGGAAAAGGCTGAGAAGCCTGACTATCTACCAGATCCTGCCGAGGGCACAAAATCGTAGCTGAGGTATCAAGCTAAATGTCGAAGTCCACACGGAACTACTAGCGAGACTGACGTCTCTCTACAAAACATAAAATAGGCAAATGTGAGTACAAATGTACTCAGTAAGACTTACATCAGAACTAGCTACATATGCATCAGTATCAACAAAGGGGCGGTGGAGTTTGACTGCAGCAAGCCAGCTTTGACTCAGTGGCTATCCTAAACTATGACTGCAAGTAACTCTTTTGAGGTGGCGCACACGAGTCCACATATTCACCATATCAATAAACCACTATGGATCCGCTCCCGTCTTCCTATGAGAACGCCATCCATAGCACTCATGCTTATCTTGTGCATTTTAGAGTATCCACTTTCACTTGTCTATGAACTGTTATAGGCAACCCAAAAGTCCTTTACCGTGGACACGGCTATTCGAATAGATCATTTATAACCCTGCAGGGGTGTACTTTGTCACACATGTTTCCACCACTTAGCGTCTGCACACGACATGTGCTCGGCAGACTTCAAGCGAAAGCCGACATGGGTGTAGACCACGACCTGACTAACCACACAAGTCTCTAGTCCAGGTTTATCACCTATTCGGGTTCCATCCGCAAGGAAATCTGGTCGGGGTGTCCTCAACGGCCCCAAACGATGTGTAGAGGGTCCCGAGACGCCAAACGGGCGCCCGGCATACCCGGCCACAGTGTATCTACCGCATCATAGCCCACCCCTAGCGTCAGCGCTACACACGGCCGCCAACACATAACCTACAAACACCAGAAACTAGTTGCAACTCCTGGACAGAGGACGAGAGGGGTCAATAAGTCGAGCGGGGTCATATTTCAGGGCCCAATGTGTGGTTGTAGCTGTTTCATGGATCACAAACACAGAACTCAGTTCTTGAGGACGGTTTCAGTGAGACAACCCACCATGTACTCCTACATGGCCTCTCACCGCTACCTTTACCAAATCGTGTTCACACACTTAGCTCACACACCATAGGACATGTTTACACACCTCCGATTCTTCCCCGATGACCCAGACCTGACACGACTCTATGCAATAGCAGGCATGACAAACAAGCATGAATGAATAGGCACATCAGGGCTCAAACAACTCCTACTCATGCTTGTGGGTTTCATCTATTTACTATGGCAATGACAGGTCATGCAGAGGAAAGGGGTTCAACTACCGAACATATAATAGTTGAATCGTTGTTGTCCTAATGCAGTAAAAGAGAGCAGGGGCGAGAGAGTGGTTTGTATCATAATGAACAAGGGGGTTTTGCTTGCCTGGCACTTCTGAAGATAATATAGTTCTCCATCGGTGTCATCGATCTCATCGTCGAAACCACGTCTATCGAGAGGGGACAATCACCGGCAACTGAGAAAGAACACAATCAATGCAATGCACAATATGATGCATGATAATGACATGGCAATATGTTGTTGATTGAGCTAATGCAACTAGCAACACAATTAAATGAAGTTGGTTTGAATCCAAAGTTCAAATTCAAACTCCACATGTGGTTATTTAAATACCATTCATTTGATTTGTCCTAAACAGTGGCCTTAAGTTGTTCTAACACGCATGGAAATGGTACAGATGGATTCCTTGATTTTTTCTGATAATTTTTCATATATAATTTGTTTCATTTGGAGTTATGGTTGAATTTCTATGATTTTTAGAAGTTTATACTATTTTCTGGAATTTTCTATATAACAATAAATCCAGAAATTAGTTATTGCATCAGCAGTGCGTTAGGGTGATGTCAGCAGGTCAAAGGTGTCGACCAGGTCAAACCTGACGCGTGGGTCCTGCATGTCAGTGACTCACGCTAGTTAGTCCCACAGACAGGTGGGTCACGTCAACGCTGATTAGGTCAAAGTCAACGCTGACACGTGGGCCACAGGGTTATCACTAATCTATACAGAAAATTGATCTAACCTAAACATGCACTAGGGCCCACATGGCAGTGGCCCTGGGGGGTGTTTAGCGGGGTTATTAGTGCTAAATAAACCTGCGCCACGTCAGCAGGTGACGCCGGCGACCACAGCAGCGGCGGGATCTCGCCGGAGTTGGTCGGGGCGGCGCTACAGGCCGCGACTAGTCGCGCTGTGGGCACCAGGAGGGAGCCCATGCTCCCGTGCATCTAGGGGCGCACGCAGCTGGGCACAGGGAGGCCGGTGTCGATGGCGGCGACCACTTGGGCGGCGGCCGGAGCTGCGGGTTTGGGCGGAGCGAGGCTACCGAGCGCTAGGGGCTGGGTGAGGGGCTATGCGGACTCCTGGGGCAGCTAGGAGCTCAATAGGCTCGTCGGACTGAGCGTAGCAACACGGTAGCGCCATGCCCGGCGTCCATGGCGGACGACGGCGCTCGGTACAGTGGCTAGAACGGCTACAGCGCGGGAAAACCATGGGGAGAGAGGGGAAACGTACGAGAGCTCACGGGGGGCCTAGCGGGGAAGACGGCGAAGTCGGGGAAACTCTGGCTGCGCCGAATCGGAGCCGGCAATCTTTGGTGCCCGTCGGTGAAGACGACGATGGTGGCGACGAAGCAGGGCCACCGGGCGTTGCGTATCTCAATGGAGAGGGCAAGGCAGACACGGCGGAGCTTCTAGGCTCAGCGGCAGGGCGAAGGGTGGTCGGTGGCCTTGGGTACGGCGAACGGCAGCGACTGTGGCGTTCGGTGGTGAGAGGGAGAGAGAGCAGAGGAGGGGGACGAGCTCGAGAGAGAGTGAGAGGGGGTCAACGGGATCGTGATGACACGGGGAGAATCGTCCACGCGTCCAGGGCTCGTCGGCAAGCAGGAGGTGGCGCGGAGCGCGTGGGCGCGCACGGCGGCCACACGCCCTCCTGCCCACTGGCAGGAGGTTGACGATGATGGAGGGCCTGGTGGGCTGGTCCTTTTGGGCCACCAGGTAAGTGGACCAGGTGAGTTTTTTTCTTTTTTAATTTTTCTGTTCTGTTCCCCTTTTCATTTTATTTTTCCATTGTTTTCAAATTCAAAATAATTTCAAACAGTGCCAAAACATTCTGAGACATTTTACGTTACCTCTCTGGATTATTTCAAAAGTACATAAAACATTTCAAAGCATTTGAAAATATATTCATTATATATTATGAATATATCCCCAAATTCAAATAGATTATTGATTTAAATTCAGAGACCAAATAATTCCTTAAAAATGTTCCAGAATTTTGGTTTGATATATAACTCTTGCCAAAATTCACAAAACTATTTTTAGGGCATTTTGGATTCACAGAATGCAATTTAAAGGGTCCTTTCCCTTCTTTTAATCAGATTTCTGAGGTTTCAACAATCCTCAATTCAAGTTTCAGAAATTTAGACATGATGTAGGATGCTCTCGAATGCAACTAATACAAGGAAAGTCTAGGGTTGTGACAACTCACCCTCACTAAACAAGAATCTCGTCCCGAGATTCAAGACATGAGGTAAGAAGACAAAGGGGACACAAAGCTAACACGATCTTCACGATCCGGATTGCACCTCTTGAAGATGTTGATTCGTTACATCGTATTGATCTTGACGTCCTTGCCTTTGAGGTCTTCACCAAAACTCTACGACCAAAGGAACGGTAAATCTACAAGGATCGATCTTCTCCAAGATCGAGCAACTCACGGAATAAGACATAACAACATCTCTCGAGCTGAGACACGAGGCACACATCCAAAGGGATGGAGTGAAACGGATGATAAAGGTTCACTAGGTAGACAACAATTCCACACTTAAGAAGGTGGTGAAAAGTTGTCAACGTAGCGAGGAGTTGAGTTGCCATAATACCATCACGAGACATCTTAGAAGAGGTGACTCGTAGATATATCCCCTTAAGTGGCAAAAAGAATTACTTCTGATACAAGATCATTGAAATTCTTTATACCAGCCTAAGGCATTCACAAATGATCGTGTGAACGAATTCGAAAGAATGGCATACCCATACCAGAATGGATGATGTGGACTACCTTGTTGAAGACAACACAATGGATGATGTTGCTTATCATCGGGGATGGATGGGACCCATAGTAGGACCACTTTTGAAGATGATCCAAAATAGTAATTACTGAGGTGCAAGCTGGGAACAAAATGCAAATGTTGGAATGTTTCAACCATCATATCTGCCTGAGATTCAGATCTGGTTAGTAACAGGATACTTCAGACTCAACATGTCTGCAACAGAAAGTTTCAACACAATTCGATGAGATGGCATTGCGAGATTCTCGGGAAATGGACTACGGTAGCAAGCTCCAAAACATGAGTTGGTTCTGCTACAAACATGTGAACACACTGTCCCAAATAAGGTGGACCATGTAGTAGTCTTACAATGAAACACTACCAAGTTCAGGTGGGGAACCATCACTACGGATAACGAAGTCCTTGATTAAGCCCCGGGTTAGATCTTACAAAGGAACTTCTTCTCCTTGAACAAATCAATCAGTGGCTTGGTGTGCTAGGTACACATATAGAATGAAGGTTGCAAGTCTCCAAACCACAGAATACTTCGAACGTATGCATGACCGATTTGGGATGATTCTAGAGGAAGCAAAACAAACTTTCTCAAATCCATGGCGGCAACTTGCATCAAATGCACATGATTCAAAGGAAGTCACTTCTTTCATCCAAGCGTATGCTTCATGAGCTAGCATGAAGAAATGCTTACAAAAGTTTCCAACACTAGCTTAATGTTCAACATGAATCATGGAGGAGATAAGATGCTACTGATGGGCTCAACAACAACTCATCGGGATTTCCATATCACTGGAATTCCACCATTATGTGAACAAGGTGATAGCACTGGTCAGTCCCAAAGATATAATGGTGCATGCTCGAGGGGTCAACCACGAGTAAGACAACATTACGAATATCGTTGGTTCTGATTTGATTTGACAATAGCCCATACTCAAATCAAGGTTTGGACAAGACAATAGATCCAATAATTGATCACGAGGACCAATCAATGAAGGTATCATCTTTCTTCAACACACACACACACAAGGATATCCCTTTGGAATGAACTAATTCAGACAAGCTTTTCTCCCAACTCTCCAAGATGTTGTTTGGCTTAACCAACTAGCTCAGGGATATCCAACATAGATTCTTGGAGAAGGAGTGGTTTATTGGAAAACCAACTTGATCACGAACTCAGCATATCGGTCAGGGGACGACCTGGTGATGCTTCCGTGAAGATATCCGGAAAATCACGAACCACCGATATGTTACTAAGCTTGAGAACAATCTTGCTTTTCAGGGCAAGACGATGTGATCAAGAGAGTGATGGATTGACACAATCCTATCTCACTGTTCGGGGAGTGCACCAGGGAAAATGGACTAGGTCGCACGATAAATCTTATGATGATGATTCAATAACCAACACGCTAAGAATAAAATTATTATCAATTAACTACCAAGCAACAGAGTTGCTAGGAGTATTGATTTCACACATCATGATTCACTTGCCGGCATTCCGGTTACAACAACACGGAACCAAGGAATGAGCAATGATGGCAAGAAGTATCACTAAATCAACAATTCATAAGAGGTGGTGCAATTCTCATGACATTCTTGATAAGAAGAAGGTGACACTCCACGGTAGAACAGAGCAAAGGCTAGATTGGCATTTTGATCTACGGATTACAACTGCTTTGACCCAATCCTAGAAATGGATAAGGTACTGGAGTTTGTTTCTCCTAGTCATTCCGAGATAGAATGGCTTGACGGAACGCAAGAGTAAAGGCAACGATGAACGAATGCACGCATACTCTTGACTATCAATTGATAGACGGAGGTCAGAATCAACTAAAGAGGCACAACTCAAAGGAACATATGGTTTTCTGGGTTGCGGATGCATAGATTTAGTATGCCAAACAAGTTCAACATATTTCTTCCAGATAATCCATGCAGAAAGGTAGGACTGGTAGATTCACAATGAAGAATGGAGAACTCATCAAGAGCACTCTGGCTGTGATCTTTTGGTTCAAAGAACTTCTGCCATAGGCGGTTCGTAGTATTTGGAAGAATGATATACCACAGACCTCGAGGACTAATGCAAAGGTTACTAATATCCTAAAGGAACTATCAACACTATCAACATGAGGTAAGTAGGGTGAATCTCGGTCAAGAACCCAGGAGTAGAATACCTACTACTAAATGGCATCGCAGAATGCTTTCGAGAATGGTGGCCAGAATCATCACACTGGGGATACAAAGCATTGCTAGATTACTAGGAGACTCCCTAAAACACCTACGGTCATAATAATAGCTCCAACATATATGTCGAGGCAACAGAGTACCTCAACTCACCGATTAGTGTGCTTATTCCGACCCCAAAAGGACATCGGGAACGGAAAGAAAGGATTTGCAAATGCATCAGACTATTTAGAAACCTAGGATGACTCAGACAGCATAACGGATGTAAATGCGCAAAAGGAATTGAGACATCCTGCAAAATAGTGGCATGACCACTCAGCACCACAATATCAAGGTTCTGAGGCCAGCTACGAACATACGGAAATAGTAGAAACTGAAGTGAGACTTGAATCAATCAATTCTATAAGTCTATGGATTAGTAACACGTCATCCTGATAGACAGATGAGAAGGCCTAGTTCTTAATCCCCGTAGAAAAGAAGAGGTTGACTCAGATCATAAGGGCATAAGGTATAGGAGTAAAAAGAGCCTTATGTTCCCTTCCACAATCAATGCCCTTACATAACTAAAGCATTTCTAGACTCGACTTCGACCAGTTTGGCTTGGTAATCCTACAGGCAGTCAGGCTCTAATACCAAAGCTGTCAGGACCCCGATCCTAAGTCACACCGATCTAGTATGTAACACTTCATATCACTTTGCGGCCTCACGCACTGTATTCCCACGGGTGCCACCTTACCTGGCGCGGGACCGTTTGCGCCTTTTGGCTCACGTATATGATAGTGTCGCTAGCATCCATATGACAGAGAACCCGGGCTGACATGGCTAGTCATGAACCCAAAGCGGCACTAACCTATGGGGATAGG
Organism: Triticum dicoccoides; assembly: GCF_002162155.2. Taxonomy (NCBI): domain Eukaryota; kingdom Viridiplantae; phylum Streptophyta; class Magnoliopsida; order Poales; family Poaceae; genus Triticum; species Triticum dicoccoides. The sequence continues at coordinate 78,179,306 of NC_041390.1, forward strand.
CATACATGAATCACATCGAGCATGTCGGTCATCAGCGAGTGAATTCGGGCTGTAGCACTGGGCTAACAGGACTCCGGGGAACCCGGGCTGTAGCAGGCTAGGCAGGACTCCGGATGTCACCGCGTGACATTTCCCCGAAGGGACAGACATAGGAACAAAGTGAAACACATGCCGACCAGTCAAGTGTCCTGAGCAGTAGTGCTGGGCTAGCAGGACTCCGGTGAACCCGGGCTGTAGTGGACTACTATGGCTCAAGGGGCACTAGACTAAATTTCCCCATAAGAGAGGCTGCCAAGGATAAACAACTAGATTGTCGGATCCCACACATACTAAGCATTTCAATCATACACACAATATGCTCGATATGTGTAAATACAACATGGCATCACAACATAACTCTATGACTCAAGTATTTATTCATTAGGCTCCGAAGAGCGAGATATTACAAACATGGGTCTCATGACCCAACAATCATAGCATACAAATCAAAGCACATGCGGAGCTTAACATGTCTGAGTACAGACATCTACAAATGGAAAAGGCTAAGAAGCCTGAATATCTACCAGATCCTGCCGAGGGCACAAGATCGTAGCTAAGATATCAAGCTAAACGTCGAAGTCCACGCGAAACTACTAGCGAGACTAAAGTCTCTCTGCAAAACATAAATTAAGCAAACGTGAGTACAAAAGTACTCAGCAAGACTTACATCAGAACTAGCTACACATGCGGAAGCTTAACATGTCTGAGTACAAACTTCTACAAATGAAAAAGGCTGAGAAGCCTGACTATCTACCAGACCCTCCCAAGGGTACAAGATTGTAGCTGGGGTAACGATCTAAACGTCGAAGTCCACACGGAACTACTAGCGAGACTGACGTCTCTCTAAAAAACATAAAATAGGAAAACGTGAGTACAAATGTACCCAACAAGACTTACATCAGAACTAACTACATATGCATCGGTATCAACAAAGGGGGGTGGTGGAGTTTAACTGCAGCAAGGCAGCTTTGACTCGGTGGTTATCTTAAACTATGACCGCAAGTAACTCTTTTGAGGTGGCGCACACGAGTCCACATATTCACCATATCAGTACACCACTATGGATCCGCTCCCCTCTCCCTACGAGAACGCCATCCATAGCACTCACGCTTATCTTGCGCATTTTAGAGTATCCACTTTCACTTGTCTATGAACTGTTATAGGCAACCCAGAAGTCCTTTACCGCAGACACGGCTATTCGAATAGACCATTTATAACCCTGCAGGGGTGTACTTCGTCACACATGTTTCCACCACTTAGCATCTGCGCACGACATGTGCTTGGCAGACTTGAAGCGAAAGCTGACGTGGGTGTAGACCACGACCTGACTAACCACACAAGTCTCTAGTCCAGGTTTATCGCCTATTCGGGTTCCATCCACAAGGAAATCCGACCGGGGTGTCCTCAATGGCCCCAAATGATGTGTACAGGGTCCCGAGACGCCAAACGGGCGCCCGGCATACCCGGCCACAGTGTATCTACCGCATCATAGCCCACCCCTAGGGTCAGCGCTACGCACGGCCGCCAACACATAACCTACAAACACCAGAAACTAGTTGCAACTCCTGGACAGAGGACGAGAGGGGTAAATAAGTCGAGCGAGGTCATATTTCAGGGCCCAATGTGTGGTAGTAACTGTTTCATGGATCACAAACACAGAACTCAGTTCCTGAGGACGGTTTCAGTGAGACAACCCACCATGTACTCCTACATGGCCTCTCACCGCTACCTTTACCAAATCGTGTTCACACACTTAGCTCACACATAGTAGGACATGTTCACACACCTCCGATTCATCCTCGATGAACCAGACCGACACAACTCTATGCAATAGCAGGCATGACAAAAAAGCATGAATGAGTAGGCACATCAGGGCTCAAACAACTCCTACTCATGCTAGTGGGTTTCATCTATTTACTATGGCAATGACAGGTCATGTAGAGGATAAGGGGTTCAATTACCGCAGCAAGTAACAGTTGAATCGTCGTTGTCCTAATGCAGTAAAAGAGAGGAGCGAGAGAGTGGGATTGTATCGGAATGAATAAGGGGGTTTTCCTTGCCTGGCACTTCTGAAGATAATATAGTTCTCCATCGGTGTTATCGATCTCATCATCGAAATCACGTCTATCGAGAGGGGACAATCACCGGCAACTGAGAAAGAACACAATCAATGCAATGCACAATATGATGCATGATAATGACATGGCAATATGTTGTTGATTGAGCTAATGCAACTAGCAACACAATTAAATGAAGTTGGTTTGAATCCAAAGTTCAAATTCAAACTCCACATGTGGTTATTTAAATACCATTCATTTGATTTGTCCTAATTAGTGGCCTTACGTTGTTCTAACACGCATTGAAATGATACAGATGGATTCCTTGAATTTTTCTGATAATTTTTCATATATAATTTGTTTCATTTGGAGTTATGGTTGAATTTCTATGATTTTTAGAAGTTTATACTATTTTCTGGAATTTTCTATATAACAATAAATCCAGAAATTAGTTATTGCATCAGCAGTGCGTTAGGGTGATGTCAGCAGGTCAAAGGTGTCGACCAGGTCAAACCTGACGCGTGGGTCCTACATGTCAGTGACTCATGCTAGTTAGTCCCACAGACAGGTGGGTCACGTCAACGCTAACTAGGTCAAAGTCAACACTGACACGTGGGCCACAGGGTTATCACTAATCTATATGGAAAATTGATCTAACCTAAACATGCACTGGGGCCCACATGGCAGTGGCCCTGGGGGTGTTTAGCGGGGTTATTAGTGCTAAATAAACCTGCGCCACGTCAGCAGGTGACGCCGGCGACCACAGCAGCGGCGGGATCTCGCTGGAGTTGGTCGGGGCGGCGCTACAGGCCGCGACTGGTCGCGCTGAGGGCACCAGGAGGGAGCCCATGCTCCCGTGCATCTAGGGGCGCACGCAGCTGGGCACAGGGAGGCCGGGGTCGATGGCGGCGACCACTTGGGCGGCGGCTGGAGCTACGGGTTTGGGCGGAGCGAGGCTACGGAGCGCTAGGGGCTGGCTGAGGGGCTATGCGGACTCCTGGGGCAGCTAGGAGCTCACTAGGCTCGTCGGACTGAGCGCAGCAACACGGTAGCGCCATGCCCGGCGTCCATGGCGGACGGCGGCGCTCGATACGGTGGCTAGCATGGCTACAGCGCGGGAAAACCACGGGGAGAGAGGGGAAACGTACGAGAGCTCACGGGGGGCCTAGCGGGGAAGACGGTGAAGTTGGGGAACCTCTGGCTGCGCCGAATAGGAGCCGGCAATCTTCGGTGCCCGTCGGTGAAGACGACGATGGTGGCGACGAAGCAGGGCCTCCGGGCGTCGCGTATCTCAGTGGAGAGGGCAAGGCAGACACGGCGGAGCTTCTAGGCTCAGCGGCAGGGCGAAGGGTGGTCGGAGGCCTTGGGTACGGCGAACGGCGGCGACGGTGGCGTTCGGTGGTGAGAGGGAGAGAGAGCAGAGGAGGGGGACGAGCTCGAGAGAGAGTGAGAGGGGGTCAGCAGGATCGTGATGACACGGGGAGAATCGTCCACGCGTCCAGGGCTCGTCGGCAAGCAGGAGGTGGCGCGGAGCGCGTGGGCGCGCATGGCGGCCACACGCCCTCCTGCCCACTGGCAGGAGGTTGAAGACGGTGGAGGGCCTGGTGGGCTGGTCCTTTTGGGCCACCAGGTAAGTGGACCAGGTGAGTTTTTTTCTTTTTTAATTTTTCTGTTCTGTTTCCCTTTTCATTTTATTTTCTACTGTTTTCAAATTCAAACTAATTTCAAACAGTGCCAAAACATTCTGAGATATTTTACGTCACCTCTCTGGATTATTCCAAAAGTACATAAAATATTTCAAAGCATTTGAAAATATATTCATTATATATTATGAATATATCCCCAAATTCAAATAGATTATTGATTTAAATTCAGAGACCAAATAATTCCTTAAAAATGTTCCAGAATTTTGGTTTGATATATAACTCTTGCCAAAATTCACAAAACTATTTTTAGGGCATTTTGGATTCACAGAATGCAATTTAAAGGGTCCTTTCCCTTCTTTTAATCAGATTTCTGAGGTTTCAACAATCCTCAATTCAAGTTTCAGAAATTTAGACATGATGTAGGATTCTCTCGAATGCAACTAATACAAGGAAAGTCTAGGGTTGTGACAACTCACCCTCACTAAACAAGAATCTCGTCCCGAGATTCAAGACATGAGGTAAGAAGACAAAGGGGACACAAAGCTAACACGATCTTCACGATCCGGATTGCACCTCTTGAAGATGTTGATTCGTTACATCGTATTGATCTTGACGTCCTTGCCTTTGAGGTCTTCACCAAAACTCTACGACCAAAGGAATGGTAAATCTACAAGGATCGATCTTCTCCAAGATCGAGCAACTAACGGAATAAGACATAACAACATCTCTCGAGCTGAGACACGAGGCACACATCCAAAGGGATGGAGTGAAACGGATGATAAAGGTTCACTAGGTAGACAACAATTCCACACTTAAGAAGGTGGTGAAAAGTTGTCAACGTAGCGAGGAGTTGAGTTGCCATAATACCATAATGAGACATCTTAGAAGAGGTGACTCGTAGATATATCCCCTTAAGTGGCAAAAAGAATTACTTTTGATACAAGATCAATGAAATTCTTTATACCAGCCTAAGGCATTCACAAATGATCGTGTGAACGAATTCGAAAGAATGGCATACCCATACCAGAATGGATGATGTGGACTACCTTGTTGAAGACAACACAATGGATGATTTTGCTTATCATAGGGGATGGATGGGACCCATAGTAGGACCACTTTTGAAGATGATCCAAAATAGTAATTACTGAGGTGCAAGCTGGGAACAAAATGCAAATGTTGGAATGTTTCAACCATCATATCTGCCTGAGATTCAGATCTGGTTAGTAAGAGGATACTTCAGACTCAACATGTCTGCAACAGAAAGTTTCAACACAATTCGATGAGATAGCGTTGCGAGATTCTCGGGAAATGGACTATGGTAGCAAGCTCCAAAACATGAGTTGGTTCTTCTACAAACATGTGAACACGCTGTCCCAAATAAGCAGGACCATGTAGTAGTCTTACAACGAAACAGTACCGAGTTCAGGTGGGGAACCATCACTACGGATAACGAAGTCCTTGATTAAGCCCCGGGTTAGATCTTAAAAAGGAACTTCTTCTCCTTGAACAAATCAATGAGTGGCTTGGTGTGCTAGGTACACATATAGAATGAAGGTTGCAAGTCTCCAAACCACAGAATACTTCGGACGTATGCATGACCGATTTGGGATGATTCTAGAGGAAGCAAAACAAACTTTCTCAAATCCACGGCGGCAACTTGCATCAAATGCACATGATTCAAAGGAAGTCACTTCTTTCATCCAAGCGTATGCTTCATGAGCTAGCATGAAGAAATGCTTACAAAAGTTTCCAACACTAGCTTAATGTTCAACATGAATCATGGAGGAGATAAGATGCTACTGATGGGCTCAACAACAACTCATCGGGAGTTCCATATCACTGGAATTCCACCATTATGTGAACAAGGTGATAGCACTGGTCAGTCCCAAAGATATAATGGTGCATGCTCGAGGGGTCAACCACGAGTAAGACAACATTACGAATATCGTTGGTTCTGATTTGATTTGACAATAGCCCATACTCAAATCAAGGTTTGGACAAGACAATAGATCCAATAACTGATCACGAGGACCAATCGATGAAGGTATCATCTTTCTTCAACACACACAAGGATATCCCTTTGGAATGAACTAATTCAGACAAGCTTTTCTTCCAACTCTCCAAGTTGTTGTTTGGCTTAACCAACTAGCTCAGGGATATCCAACATAGATTCTTGGAGAAGGAGTGGTTTATTGGAAAACCAACTTGATCACGAACTCATCATATCGGTCAGGGGATGACCTGGTGATGCTTCCGTGAAGATATCCGGAAAATCACGAACCGCCGATATGTTACTAAGCTCGAGAACAATCTTTCTTTTCAGGGCAAGACGATGTGTCAAGAGAGTGATGGATTGACACAATCCTACCTCACTGTTCGGGGAGTGCACCAGGGAAAATGGACTAGGTCGCACGATAAATCTTATGATGATGATTCAATAACCAACACGCTAAGAATGACATTATTATCAATTAACTACCAAGCAACAGAGTTGCTAGGAGTATTGATTTCACACATCATGATTCACTTGCAGGCATTCCGGTTACAACAACATGGAACCAAGGAATGAACAATGATGGCAAGAAGTATCACTAAATCAAGAATTCATAAGAGGTGGTGCAATTCTCATGACATTCTTGATAAGAAGAAGGTGACACTCCACGGTAGAACAGAGCAAAGGCTAGATTGGCATTTTGATCTGCGGATTACAACTGCTTTGACCCAATCCTAGAAATGGATAAGGTACTGGAGTTTGTTTCTCCAAGTAATTCCGAGATAGAATGGCTTGACGGAACGCAAGAGTAAAGGCAACGATGAATGAATGCACGCATACTCTTGACTATCAATTGATAGACGGAGGTCAGAAACAACTAAAGAGGCACAACTCAAAGGAACATATGGTTTTCTGGGTTGCGGATGCATATATTTAGTATGCCAAACAAGTTCAACATATTTCTTCCAGATAATCCATGCAGAAAGGTAGGACTGGCAGATTCACAATGAAGAATGGAGAACTCAACAAGAGCACTCTGGCTGTGATCTTTTGGTTCAAAGAACTTCTGCCATAGGCGGTTCGTAGTATTTGGAAGAATGATATACCACGGACCTCGAGGACTAATGCAAAGGTTACCAATATCCTAAAGGAACTATCAACACTATCAACATGAGGTAAGTAGGGTGAATCTCGGTCAAGAACCCAGGAGTAGAATACCTACTACTAAATGGCATCGCGGAATGCTTTCGAGAATGGTGGCCAGAATCATCACACTGGGGATACAAAGCATTGCTAGATTACTAGGAGACTCCCTAAAACACCTACGGTCATAATAATAGCTCCAACATATATGTCGAGGCAACAGAGTACCTCAACTCACCGATTAGTGTGCTTATTCCGACCCCAAAAGGACATCGGGAACGGAAAGAAAGGATTTGCAAATGCATCAGACTATTTAGAAACCTAGGATGACTCAGACAGCATAACGGATGTAAATGCGCAAAAGGAATAGAGACATCCTGCAAAATAGTGGCATGACCACTCAGCACCACAATATCAAGGTTCTGAGGCCAGCTACAAACATACGGAAATAGTAGAAACTGAAGTGAGACTTGAATCAATCAATTCTATAAGTCTATGGATTAGTAACACGTCATCCTGATAGACAGATGAGAAGGCCTAGTTCTTAATCCCCGTAGAAAAGAAGAGGTTGACTCAGATCGTAAGGGCATAAGGTATAGGAGTAAAAAGAGCCTTGCGTTCCCTTCCACAATCAATGCCCTTACATAACTAAAGCATTTCTAGACTCGACTTCGACCAGTTTGGCTTGGTAATCCTACAGGCAGTCAGGCTCTAATACCAAAGCTGTCAGGACCCCGATCCTAAGTCACACCGATCTAGTATGTAACACTTCATATCACTTTGCGGCCTCACGCACTGTATTCCCACGGGTGCCACCTTACCTGGCGCGGGACTGTTTGCGCCTTTTGGCTCACCTATATGATAGTGTCGCTAGCATCCATATGATAGAGAACCCGGGCTGACATGGCTAGTCATGAACCCAAAGCGGCACTAACCTATGGGGATAGGCATACATGAATCACATCGAGCATGTCGGTCATCAGCGAGTGAATTCGGGCTGTAGCATTGGGCTAACAGGACTCCGGGGAACCCGGGCTGTAGTAGGCTAGGCAGGACTCCGGATGTCACCGCGTGACATTTCCCCGAAGGGACAGACATAGGAACGAAGTGAAACACATGCCGACCAGTCAAGTGTCCTGAGCAGTAGTGCTGGGCTAGCAGGACTCCGCTGAACCCGGGCTGTAGTGGACTACTATGGCTCAAGGGGCACTAGACTACATTTCCCCATAAGAGAGGCTGCCAAGGATAAACAACTAGATTGTCGGATCCCACACATACTAAGCATTTCAATCATACACACAATATGCTCGATATGTGTAAATACAACATGGCATCACAACATAACTCTATGACTCAAGTATTTATTCATTAGGCTCCGAAGAGCGAGATATTACAAACATGGGTCTCATGACCCAACAATCATAGCATACAAATCAAAGCACATGCGGAGCTTAACATGTCTGAGTACAGACATCTACAAATGGAAAAGGCTAAGAAGCCTGAATATCTACCAGATCCTGCCGAGGGCACAAGATCGTAGCTGAGGTATCAAGCTAAACGTCGAAGTCCACGCGAAACTACTAGCGAGACTAAAGTCTCTCTGCAAAACATAAATTAAGCAAACGTGAGTACAAAAGTACTCAGCAAGACTTACATCAGAACTAGCTACACATGCGGAAGCTTAACATGTCTGAGTACAAACTTCTACAAATGAAAAAGGCTGAGAAGCCTGACTATCTACCAGACCCTCCCAAGGGTACAAGATTGTAGCTGGGGTAACGATCTAAACGTCGAAGTCCACACGGAACTACTAGCGAGACTGACGTCTCTCTACAAAACATAAAATAGGAAAACGTGAGTACAAATGTACCCAACAAGACTTACATCAGAACTAACTACATATGCATCGGTATCAACAAAGGGGGGTGGTGGAGTTTAACTGCAGCAAGGCAGCTTTGACTCGGTGGTTATCTTAAACTATGACTGCAAGTAACTCTTTTGAGGTGGCGCACACGAGTCCACATATTCACCATATCAGTACACCACTATGGATCCGCTCCCCTCTCCCTACGAGAACGCCATCCATAGCACTCACGCTTATCTTGCGCATTTTAGAGTATCCACTTTCACTTGTCTATGAACTGTTATAGGCAACCCAGAAGTCCTTTACCGCAGACACGGCTATTCGAATAGACCATTTATAACCCTGCAGGGGTGTACTTTGTCACACATGTTTCCACCACTTAGCGTCTGCGCACGACATGTGCTTGGCAGACTTGAAGCGAAAGCTGACGTGGGTGTAGACCACGACCTGACTAACCACACAAGTCTCTAGTCCAGGTTTATCGCCTATTCGGGTTCCATCCACAAGGAAATCCGACCGGGGTGTCCTCAATGGCCCCAAATGATGTGTACAGGGTCCCGAGACGCCAAACGGGCGCCCGGCATACCCGGCCACAGTGTATCTACCGCATCATAGCCCACCCCTAGGGTCAGCACTACGCACGGCCGCCAACACATAACCTACAAACACCAGAAACTAGTTGCAACTCCTAGACAGAGGACGAGAGGGGTAAATAAGTCGAGCGGGGTCATATTTCAGGGCCCAATGTATGGTAGTAACTGTTTCATGGATCACAAACACAGAACTCGGTTCCTGAGGACGGTTTCAGTGAGACAACCCACCATGTACTCCTACATGGCCTCTCACCGCTACCTTTACCAAATCGTGTTCACACACTTAGCTCACACACAGTAGGACATGTTCACACACCTCCGATTCATCCTCGATGAACCAGACCGACACGACTCTATGCAATAGCAGGCATGACAAACAAGCATGAATGAGTAGGCACATCAGGGCTCAAACAACTCCTACTCATGCTAGTGGGTTTCATCTATTTACTGTGGCAATGACAGGTCATGTAGAGGATAAGGGGTTCAACTACCGCAGCAAGTAACAGTTGAATCGTTATGTCCTAATGCAGTAAAAGAGAGCAGGAGCGAGAGAGTGGGATTGTATCGGAATGAATAAGGGGGTTTTGCTTGCCTGGCACTTCTGAAGATAATATAGTTCTCCATCGGTGTCATCGATCTCATCGTCGAAACCACGTCTATCAAGAGGGGACAATCACCGGCAACTGAGAAATAACACAATCAATGCAATGCACAATATGATGCATGATAATGACATGGCAATATGTTGTTGATTGAGCTAATGCAACTAGCAACACAATTAAATGAAGTTGGTTTGAATCCAAAGTTCAAATTCAAACTCCACATGTGGTTATTTAAATACCATTCATTTGATTTTCCTAAACAGTGGCCTTAAGTTGTTCTAACATGCATGAAAATGATACAGATGGATTCCTTGAATTTTTTTGATAATTTTTCATATATAATTTGTTTCATTTGGAGTTATGGTTGAATTTCTATGATTTTTAGAAGTTTATACTATTTTCTGGAATTTTCTATATAACAATAAATCTAGAAATTAGTTATTGCATCAGCAGTGCGTTAGGGTGATGTCAGCAGGTCAAAGGTGTCGACCAAGTCAAACCTGACGCGTGGGTCCTGCATGTCAGTGACTCACGCTAGTTAGTCCCACAGACAGGTGGGTCACGTCAACGCTGACTAGGTCAAAGTCAACGCTGACACGTGGGCCACAGGGTTATCACTAATCTATACGGAAAATTGATCTAACCTAAACATGCACTGGGGCACATGGCAGTGGCCCTGGGGGTGTTTAGCAGGGTTATTAGTGCTAAATAAACCTGCGCCACGTCAGCAGGTGACGCCGGCGACCACAGCAGCGGCGGGATCTCGCCGGAGTTGGTTAGGGTGGTGCTACAGGCCGCGACTGGTTGCGCTGCGGGCACCAGGAGGGATCCCGTGCTCCCGTGCATCTAGGGGCGCACGCAGCTGGGCACAGGGAGGCCGGGGTCGATGGCGGCGACCACTTGGGCGGCGGCCGGAGCTACGGGTTTGGGCAGAGCGAGGCTACGGAGCGCTAGGGGCTGGCTGAGGGGCTATGCGGACTCCTGGGGCAGCTAGGAGCTCACTAGGCTCGTCGGACTGAGCGCAGCAACACGGTAGCGCCATGCCCGGCGTCCATGGCGGACGGCGGCGCTCGGTACGGTGGCTAGCACGGCTACAGCGCGGGAAAACCACGGGGAGAGAGGGGAAACGTACGAGAGCTCACGGGGGGCCTGGCGTGGAAGACGGCGAAGTCGGGGAAACTCTGGCTGCGCTGAATCGGAGCCAGCGATCTTCGGTGCCCGTCGGTGAAGACGACGATGGTGGCGATGAAGCAGGGCCTCTGGGCGTCACGTATCTTGGTGGAGAGGGCAAGGCAGACACGACGGAGCTTCTAGGCTCAGCGGCAGGGCGAGGGGTGGTCGGTGGCCTTGGGTACGGCGAACGGCGGCGACGGTGGCGTTCGGTGGTGAGAGGGAGAGAGAGCAGAGGAGGGGGACGAGCTCGAGAGAGAGTGAGAGGGGGTCAGTGGGATCGTGACGAAACGGGGAGAATCGTCCACGCGTCCAGGGTTCGTTGGCAAGCAGGAGGTGGCGCGGAGCGTGTGGGCGTGCACGGCGGCCACACGCCCTCCTGCCCACTGGCAGGAGGTTGAAGACGGTGGAGGGCCTGGTGGGCTGGTCCTGTTGGGCCATCAGGTAAGTGGACCAGGTGAGTTTTGTTCTTTTTTAATTTTTCTGTTCTGTTTCCCTTTTCATTTTATTTTGCCACTGTTTTCAAATTCAAAATAATTTCAAACAGTGCCAAAACATTCTGAGATATTTTATGTTACCTCTCTGGATTATTCCAAAAGTACATAAAACATTTAAAAGCATTTGAAAATATATTCATTATATATTATGAATATATCCCCAAATTCAAATAGATTATTGATTTAAATTCAGAGACCAAATAATTCCTTAAAAATGTTCCAGAATTTTGGTTTGATATATAACTCTTGCCAAAATTCACAAAACTATTTTTAGGGCATTTTGGATTCACAGAATGCAATTTAAAGGGTGCTTGCCCTTCTTTTAATCAGATTTCTGAGGTTTCAACAATCCGCAATTCAAGTTTCAGAAATTTAGACATGATGCAGGATGTTCTCAAATGCAACTAATACAAGCAAAGTCTAGGGTTGTGACAGGTACTTTGATAATTTGGTATGTGGGTGGATCGGTGCTTGGGTACTGCCCTTACTTGGACAACCATCCCACTTATGATTAACCTCTATTGCAATCATCCGCAACTACAACAAAAGTATTAAGGTAAACCTAACCATAACATGAAACATATGGATCCAAATCAGCCCCTTACGAAGCAACGCATAAACTAGGGTTTAAGCTTCTGTCACTCTAGCAACCCATCATCTACTTATTACTTCCCAATGCCTTCCTCTAGTCCCTAATAATGGTGAAGTGTCATGTAGTCGATGTTCACATAACACCACTAGAGGAGAGACAACATACATCTCATCAAAATATCGAACGAATACCAAATTCACATGACTACTAATAGAGAGACTTCTCCCATGTCCTCAGGGACAAACGTAACTACTCACAAAGCATATTCATGTTCATAATCAGAGGGGTATTAATATGCATATAGGATCTGAACATATGATCTTCCACCAAATAAACCAACTAGCATCAACTACAAGGAGTAATTAACACTACTAGCAACCCACAGGTACCAATCCCAGACTTAGAGACAAAAAATTGGATACAAAAAATGAACTAGGGTTTGAGAGGAGATGGTGCTGGTGAAGATGTTGATGGAGATTGACCCCCTCCCGATGAGAGGATCGTTGGTGATGACGATGGCGATGATTTCGCCCTCCCGGAGGGAGGTTTCCCCGGCAGAACAGCTCCGCCAGAGCCCTAGATTGGTTCCGCCTCGTGGCGGCGGAGTCTCGTCCCGAAAGCTTGCTTATGATTTTTTTCCTCATCGAAAGACTCCATATAGCAGAAGATGGGCATCGGAGGGCCACCAGGGGTCCCACGCGGTAGGGGGGCGCGCCCCCCACCCTCGTGGGCAGGGTGTTGCCCCCTTCGGAACTTTTTGCGCTCTGTATTTTTTATATATTCTGAAAATGACTTCCGTGAAGTTTCAGGACTTTTGGAGCTGTGCAGAATAGGTCTCTAATATTTTCTCCTTTTCCAACCCAGAATCCCAGCTGCCGGCATTCTCCTTCTTTATGTAAACCTTGTAAAATAAGAGAGAATAGGCATAAGTATTGTGACATAATGTGTAATAACAGCCCATAATGCAATAAATATTGATATAAAAGCATGATGCAAAATGGACGTATCATTCATGTATTACTACAGCAAAGCATTCTTACATGGTGATTGTTAGCGACACAACAATTATCTTGCATAATAGTGCCATTCTCTTTGTAGTTAACAACTGCATCTTGTCCAACCGAGTAAACTGGATCCAACTTGTACAATAAAATGAACTAAATGTTTGTCGCATTCTGTATTTGTTACTTTCTATTTGGTGTCTGCTAATGATATCTACGGAAATTCTACTTTGTAAAGAATAAATAATGTGTTATGGATCACAAGCTAATTGTTGACATGAATTTGTTATGCTCCTTATTTTGACTTGGTTTCACCCACGTTGCTTTTCAAAACATGAGAATGATGTGTGTTCCTTGTAGGAAACATTGATTTAGGATTGATTTAAGATTTTGTGAGTATGCCGAGGTTCTGCGAATATGCATTGCAAACATCTAGTGTTCTGATATAATTGGTCTCTAAAACATCTAGTCATTTGAAGTTGTTTGAATCTGTTGCTTTATCATACATTCGATCCTTAAATCTCCAGATAGTCTACACTAAACCTGGATGTTTGAATATCTACTCCAGGACCTGGACGTTTGAATATGTACTCCAGGAATGAAAATGGTACTCTAATGCCTTTGTGTTCACCCTTTTACAGGAGCTCTAGGCCTAGGAAATTTCAAGTTCGAAGCGGCGTGTAGCCCTACGCAACAAAGATTTGTTCTGTTTGATTGTAATAAACTTTAAATATTATAGTACTGTAATAGTAGGCATATCTGGGTTGTAATAGACTATGAACAGATTGTAATAGACTATGTATAGGAGCTCCAGGCCTAGGAAATTCTACATTTGTTCTGTTCTATTTAAAATATTGATTATTTGTGTGATTTGAAGACGTGTGAAATGGAAACCTGATTAGTGGGACCCATTTCTGAAAATAATCTAAACAATGCTCACATTTCTGACATGTGGGACCAATATAGGAGATTATGACAAGTGGGACCCATCTGACTTGTGGGACTAGCTTGAAAAATATATTGATTGAAACACTATAAAAAGGCCATGGCCCAAAATAAAAAAGGCCAAATTATTGGGCCAGGCCCATGTAGCTAGAGAACATTAACAGAAAAATATACAGTAAAAAGGTTGTATTGTTGGGCTCGGCCCATGTAAAGCGTCGAATTGGACTAGGCTGAATCTTATCAATGACCTTTTCAATTGGTCGCAATTTTGCCACATCAGATTGCCACGTCGGATCCGATGTGGCCTGGGCAGAGAGCTAGCGACCAAAACAGAAGGTCATAGAATCAACGACCTTTTGTTTTGGTCGTTGAATTCCACGACCTTCTCACAGAGAATGTCGTTAATTTCAGTTTACGACCGCCAGCTTTTGACCTTCTGTTTTTTGTCACAAAAAGGTCGCAAATGAAAAACAATGACCTTTCAGTGACCAATAGTGATGGTCGCAAGTTGACATATTTCTTGTAGTGACATGGTGAATACATGAACTCCTCAAACTACGGTCATCACCGGGAAGTGTCCCGACTTCTGTCACTCCGGGTTTGCTGGATCATAACACGTAGTATGTGACTATAACTTGCAAGATCGGATCTAGAACATATATAATGGTGATAACATAAACAGTTCAGATCTGAAATCATGGCACCCGGGCCCACAGTGACAAGCATTAAGCATGGCATAGTCATAGAAACATCAATCTCAGAACATAATGGATACTAGGGATCAAGCCCTAACAAAACTAACTCGATTACATGATGAATCTCATCCAACTCCTCACCGACCAGCGAGCCTACGAAGGAATTTCTCACTCCCAGTGGGGAGCAATGGAATGGGAGATGGAGAAGGGTTGGTGATGACGAAGATCGAAGATCCCCCTCTTCGGAGCCCGAAACGGACCAGACCTAGCCTCCCAATGAAGAACAGGAGGTGGCGGCGGCTTCATCTCGTGAAACATGATAATTCTTTCTCCTTGATTTTTATCTCCGAATATGTGAATTTATAGTATCAGGGTTGAAGTCTGCAGGGCCACCAGGTGGGGAGAACCCACCTGGGGGCGCATGGAGGGGCGGCGCGCCCTGGTGGTTGTGCCCACCTAGGTGCCCCCCTCCGGTGGTTCTTGGTTCCGGTATTTTTTCATATATTATATAAAAAAATCTCGCAAAGTTTTGTTCCAATCCGATAACTTTTATTTATGCACAAAAACAACACCATGGTAGTTCTGCTGGAAACAACGTCAGTCCGGGTTAGTTTCATTCAGATCATGCAAATTAGAGTCCAAAACAAGAGGGAAAATGTTGGGAAAAGTAGATACAACGGAGACGTATCAAGAAAGATGGCAAGGAACCAAGCCCATGCCCCCATGGTAGCTCCGAAGCCACCAATGCCCCCCATGCCGCCCATGATAGCTCCGAAGCCACCCATGCCTCCCATAGGTGCTCCCATGCCTCCCATGGCCATGGCTCTTTTTTGGACCAAGACTTCTTCATGGGCAAGATTGACGTACTCCTTTTGCTTCTTATCGAGAGTAGATGTGTCCATGAAGAACAAGTACTTGTCCATTCCAACATTCTAGTTCGCTCCTCCATGGCCAATTTCTTCTCCTCCAATGCCACCTTCCTCTCCTTGGCCGCCACCCTCCTCTCCTCGGCCATCAACCTCCTCTCCTCAGCCGCCGCAGGCATGGGTGTTTTCGAAGCTAACATGGGAGGCATGGGTGGCTTTGAAGCTAGCGTGGGAGTCATGAGTTTTGCGTCTCTCATGGGAGACATGGGAGCACCTCCGAGTGACATGGGTGGACGCATGTCTTCCGGTGTGCCTCCTCACATACCTTCGCATGATGTCGTTGAAGATCTTGCCAACACCTTCTGAGCTCCCCATGATGATGCGGCACGCAACAAAAAAGAGGAGGAGGAAGAATCATCTTCGGATCAGGATGAAGAATCGGAGGAAGAGGAGAACGATGATGAGGATGCGGCATGATAGTTGATGTGCCATTTGTTTGGGTGAACTTTTATGTCATGAACTTGTTTGGGTGATTTTGAGAACTTGGTTGGATGATGATGTGGCATGATTGTTGATGTGCCGTGCAATTGAACTATGCTATGTCTTTTCTTTATGTTTGAAATATCACCATATTGTCTCAAAATGAACATGTTGCAAGCGCCGGCTGCTCACGCGCGCTATAGTTTAGCGCGTCTGCTGGAGCAGCGCGCGCGCAATTTTTTGTAGCGACCGCTAGAGCCAGCGCTCTCTAGTGCGCTAAAAGTCGCTATTTCGGCGTTGTAAACTTGTTTTAGCGCGTCACGCGGTTGCGCGCCTGCTAGAGATGCTCCTATGGTAAATTATATTATTAAGTAATTTTAGCCAGCTCAAAAGGCTCCAAGTTTCTTTGTCTTTTATTTCCTGCTCAACCCGGACATGAAGACATTTAGTTTGTCTTTGTTTCGGTTGCTTTACCACTCGGTCTTGATGCCTGAACTATGTGAGCATTGTCAGCTTAGTAAAATGGTATGAACTTGTGTGCAATATACATAGCAGGTCGGAAAACTACCATTGTATCTGCATATACTGCTTGAGGCACAAATTTTTGAAAACATGTTGGTGGCCAGTGGTCAACAAAAGTTTTTAACATTCTACAAGGTGTTAATATTCTGGAATTTATTTTAGTTGACTGCATAACTGAATAACATTTCTCTTCATATTCTTAGTATATATTTTTCAGACACATTTTTTCTGGAAAATGGCCATGTTGCAACGGTATTAAAGCCATGAGATAAGCCATAAACGATTCATCATCTCCTTTATTTGTAAGGTGTGATATGGATGATAACAAAATCAAATCTTTACTCCGGCAAGAAAAGTCACCTTGCCCGTGGAGAAAATCATCTTCAGTCGACCTACTAGACTTGGGCGGAGCTGGAAATGCAAAATAAGGTGTAGTATATTCTAAACACTAACTGTCTAACGGTTTAATGTTATTTTAGGACCATTGTATAATATGCAATGTATTTTTCAAATTTTGAACCATTGTACGGAAATTATATTATTTATATGGTTTATATGTAAATATTGGCACCCCCGTCACTAACATCCTTGGTCTTCCCGGTGCTGCTAGACACACACCGAGCCTCTTTTATGCAATGAGTATGAACAGTGCTATGGGGCTGATGTTAATACATAGAGGCAAACATATTCAACCATTTCCTCATGTTTACTTCTCACAGTTGCATGTCAGGTAATAGAGCAAACACTTTTTTCCGCCTTGTCACCATGGATTAATTGTGCTATTATTAATTTTCTATGCTGAAAAGCAATCGAAACACACGCTCTAATGTGTACACAAAAGTATCATGTATCCTGAGATTAAATCCTGATGTTCATAACGTATTTTAAGGAAATGAGTAATGCTTACGTCTTGGGTGATAGCTAGCACGATAGCTTGTGTTCTTTTCTACACTAGTAAGTGTGCATGTGCGTTATCGTATAAAGATTTCCTGAGTCATCATACTTATTTTGAATCTTAATTGGGAAACGATTCCCCTCGACCGGCTGATTTTGTGGCTCCCATTCGCCGCCTCGCTCGCGAAACACATATCCCACGTGACACGCCCCTGGCTCCTGATGTTTTCCCTTGGCAACTTCTGCAACATTATCAACGTTGCAGAAGTTTTCCCCGTAACATCAGCTATATTGCAAAAAGGTGAAGATGATTTATTTTTTTGCAAAACCTGCTACAAAAAAATCTGCAGCAAAACCTGAGTTGAAAAAAAATGCAAGAAGACCTTTACTACAGAAATTTTCTACAACAAGACCTATGTTGCAATGACGGAGGGCGCTGATACTTCAAATCCGCGAGCCAGACGGTCTTTTAAAAAGATCAGCCAGCGAACGCGTAGCATACCCCATCTTAATTTGAACTAATAAATGTAGGTTTTGCAGATTTTTTTTTCTATATGAGCACCCTATCTCAATGAACTTCTCAACCATGAAGACTTAGCAAAAACACATCACATACAACAGTACCTTGCCAATTTTGTCCCACAGCATGACACTTAAGTAACACACACATAGACAACATCTTGGTCATTGGCTCTGGATCCATATGCCAACAAAATGTGAAGACATTGAGCATATTTGATCTATTATCATAACACCATCCTTTACGGAAGCAACAAACCATGCGTATTTAACTTTCATATATAACCATTATTTCTCCTTAAATCTTAAGCTTAATCATATCTTCGTTGATGCTATGCACCTTCAGTGTAAACCACTAAATTAGGAACCGTCAAAGTATCAATAAATAAGGTACACAATTAACCTTGCAAAATGCATCTCCATGTATCGCAATCTATAGATACAGTGTTACCATGACTTTGTGTAATCAAACAATAAAAGTAACAAACACAATGATATATTAAATATAGAAAAAAATGCATAATTGTGAAGCTCCCCATGCCCTACAACCCATCAATCACCTCAAGTCCTTGTAAGGCAGAAAAATACAGAAACAAAAATGAAAATGAAAATGGAATAACTAAAAGTAGCCTTCAACATGTGGTGAGACCTTGTACCTCCTGCACAAAGAGGAGATGTAAATCCGAAAGAAGAAATGCCAAACACATTAGATGGTAAGAAAAAAAGTAATGAATAATTGTATATTTCACATATATTATAGTAGCTTCAAACATTTTTATCCCTCAAAAACGGAGTAGAATATTAAAGCCCATAGCGAAAAAAAGTAATGTATCAAAGCACATATGTCCCAAGCTCATGCAGCTGTGCACTATACTACTCATCCACATGCAAGCAGCGGCAACAAGCACACACACGATCATCAGCGTTCCAACCAGCAGCAGTAGCATCTCCCGTGATTCATTCACTCGACTTTGCAGGATAAGTAGATTAGGCCTCCTGAATCCTGACTCACCCATGGTAAGCACAAGTTGGAGGCATGATAATCCCCTCATTTAAATGGATTACCGCATTCCTTTTATATAAGTGCTTTAAATAATTATGTAAGAACATAAACTAATTTCATTCTTTTAGGGGTGCAGAGTACAATAGAGGCTACAAAAATGAAATATAAAGGGAACACTTAATATTTTTTTTGCTGAGACAATAGCTAATAAAATCTGAAATAATAAGGAATAAGAATAATCAGGCGTGCAGTACTTATATATAAAAAATATTTAGCAAGCTCGGAGGGCTCATTCTACTACCCAAATAACAGCGAGTTGAGCTAAACCTGACAGGTACACACATTGTGCATCTCTACTGACATAATTCAGTGAAAGCACATTACAAAGCCCACTAAAAGTAAATATCATTATCAAGCTCAAGCCTGGAATGAAATTCCACAACTCAACTCATCCTAAGAAGACAAATTATATCCGAGACACCAATCATATGGATACCACCACATTCGACAACTCTACTTAAAAGCACACATATAATTTTAACGATGAGCGTTTTTGTCTATTATCATAATTTCATATTTTTTAAACCCACATACGGTAGGTGCTAACTTAGATCTGTAAGAATTATTCTTCCTCACCAACAGATCATCACGCTCAGGATCATCATCAATAAAGAGTAAATGCTTGTTTATCTTCAAGCGGCGGCATAATGATGTTACCTATCATAGATGAGTACATATATGAAGTTACTTGATCAAGAAATAGTACATATATGAAGTTACTGATCCGGCTGCCGAATGATAACATGACGATATTCATGTACTGCTCAATAGCTAGGAAGCAAGCAGTAAAAAATAAACAAATAATAGCTCAAGTTGTGTACTGCAAATTGCATTTTTGGGAGTAATTCATAGAAAAAGGATGGATACTTGCATCTGGTTACCATAGGTGAATGATGAAACAAAGAACCTGGGAACTGTTTGTATTCAAGGCAGGAGGGTAGAAAACTTCTGCGCACCTTCTTTCATATGGATACTATCCAAGTTGTGATTATCATATGCTTTAACCCTTAGAAAGAGGCCTACAAAGGAGAACCAAGAAGACCATCACGTCACACATGAGTTAATAAACTGAATGTTGTTACCTTGCTGAGAAAATGTACCTTTAGAAGAAGGAATTATCCACAGACTATTCCAACAACTTGACAGTTACTCATACATTTGTTCACCTACAAAGAAGGAATTATAAATCAGACACCCAATTATCTCATATCTTCCTCAGAGAAATCACTACAGAATTACTTAGCACAAAGTTCCATAAGAACTAATAGGCACATTTTTGTAAATTTCTAGAGGGGTCATGGTCCTGTCGCTGCAAAAATCTTGCGTGGTTTGCAAAAAAGCAGAATAATCATCGTTGCTCATGTAAGGGTATGCCTGCAGTCATGAGGTAATCGAATATGAAGTTAGCAACCACAGGTAAACACAAAGAGCAACCATGAGAACCTTAGCAGCACCTACAGGTCTGGAAAGAATATCCATTAGTTTTTGTATCAAGGGGTTGACAACAAGGGCTTTGACATCAGCATCTACATTGCCATTGCCTTCGACGGATGCTACGACCTTCATTAAAGTTCAAGTAGCTCTGCTTAACTGTAGCCCATCCCTGGGATAGTTTTAGTGCCGCCTCTATGCGGTTTTCAGGGCAGATGTTCCTTTTTTCAGCATCAAGGTCAGCAGTGCATTCGGGAATTGTATTAACGTGATCAACAAGGCAACCATACCGACTGGTAGAGACAACTTATTCAGAACATACATACCTGCTTTTCAAAATCTCGGTTGTGGTCTTGATGAAGTGTTGGTACACGTCGCTGGGGAGGTTAGTTGTATAGCATATATGTTGTATAGTCTCCAGCAACATTCTTTACCTTTCACAAAAGGGGTCAAAAGAATACAGGTCTTGATGAACTCCATCTGCTTGATGCCCTTGAACACCTGCGGGAGCAGCGGGAAGAGGTTCCGCCCACGCGTCACCAGGCTTTGCCGTCCAGTTGCTGGTTGGCGAGCCAGGACCTCCCGACGGCCTTTTTTGTGTCGGAAATACTGGTGAATAAATACCACCGAAGTCGCCTCCAACCGCGACCGCCGCCGCCGCCCCAGATCCGGTCGCCTCCGCATCTTTCCAGCACCGATAGAAGCGTCGCGTCCTCCGCGGGCTCCTCTGTGTCTCCTCGCTCCGCCACAAGCCGTCGCTGCCTGATACGTTTCCAACATATCTATAATTTTTGAAGTATTCATGCCATGTTTATAATTTTTTTACATGATTTTGGTATGATTTGGTTAGAACTAACCCGGACTGGCACTGTTTTTAGCAGAACTACCGTGGTGTTATTTTTTTGCAGAAATAAAAATTCTCGGAATGCATTGAAAATCAACGGAGATTTTTTCTGGAAAATATAAAAAATACTGGAATGAAAAGTTATTGGAGGGGAGTCCCGTGGGCCCCACGAGGGTGGAGGGCGCACCCCTGTGCCTCGTGGACTTCCCATGGGGCCCACTGACTTCTTCTCAACACCAACCTCTCCTATAAATCCCCAAACCTCTAGAAAATAACCTAGACTGGGAGTTCTGCCGCTGCAAACCTCTGTAGCCACCAAAAACCTATTGGGACCCTGTTCTGGCACCCTGCCGGAGGGGGAATCCATCACTGGTGGTCATCTTCATCATCAGGGCGCTCTGCATGATGAGGAGGGAGTAGTTCACCCTCGGGGCTGAGGGTATGTACCAGTAGCTATGTGTTTGATCTCTTTCTCGTGTTCTTGATTTGGCACGATCTTGATGTATCGCAAGCTTTGCTATTATAGTTGGATCTTATGATGTTTCTCCCTCTCTATCTCTTGTAATGGATTGAGTTTTCCCTTTGAAGTTATCTTATCAGATTGAGTCTTTAAGGATTTGAGTACACTTGATGTATGTCTTGCGTGGGATACCCGTGGTGACAATGGGGTATTCTATTGATTCACTTGATGTATGTTTTGGTGATCAACTTGTGGGTTTCGCGACCTTGGGAATCTATGCATAGGGGTTGGCACACGTTTTCGTCTTGACTCTTCGGTAGAAACTTTGGGGCACTCTTCGAAGTTCTTTGTGTTGGTTGAATAGATGAATCTGAGATTGCGTGATGCATATCGTATAATCATACCCGCGGATACTCGTGGTCACATTGGAGTATCCAGGTGACATTAGGGTTTTAGTTGATTTGTGTCTTAAGGTGTTATTTTACTACAAACTCTAGGGCTGTTTGTGACACTTATAGGAATAGCCCAATAGATTGATCGGAAAGAATAACTTTGAGGTGGTTTCGTACCCTACAATAATCTCTTCGTTTGTTCTCCGCTATTAGTGACTTTGAAGTGACTCTTTGTTGCATGTGGAGGGATTGTTATATGATCTAATTATGTTATTATTGTTGAGAGAACTTGCACTAGTGAAAGTATGAACTCTAGGCCTTGTTTCAACGCATTGCAATACTATTTTCGCTCATTTTTATCATTAGTTACCTTGCTGTTTTTATAATTTCAGATTATAAAAACCTATATCTACCATCCATATTGCACTTGTGTCACCATCTCTTCGCCGAACTAGTGCACCTATACAACTTAACATTGTATTGGGTGTGTTGGGGACACAAGAGACTCTTTGTTATTTGGTTGCAGGGTTGTTTGAGAGAGACCATCTTCATCCTACGCCTCCCACGGATTGATAAACCTTAGGTCATTCACTTGAGAGAAATTTGATATTGTCCTAAAAACCTCTGCACTTGAGGGCCCAACAACATCTACAAGAAGAAGGTTGTGTAGTAGACATCACCGCCGTCACCTTCAACGGATCCGGCGAGATCCTCCGCCGACACCTGGATCCCCGCATCCCCGACCGCCTCGAGCCACGTGAACCGCACTCTCCCACACTGCCCAGCAGTCGTGGACTCCATGCTTAAAGAGAAGCTGGTGTGCATTAGGTGGTGGCCGAGTAGAGGATAGCTAGGCGGTGAGCCGCTCCCAAGGACGGCAGCGGGGGCGCCTGATTGTAGCGTCTGTAATTTTTTAGATGACCCACGATGAGGCCTTCTTGTGCGTGTGTTTGAGCTTAGAAGCGGCAGGAGGCAGGACATGATGCATAGAAGGAAATTATTTGCGTGATTTCAGCATCAGGATCATTGCCTTCCGTGATTGTAGGGGACGCGGGATCACAACAGACGCAGCCTCTCCTGGTGGAGTATGGTGAGTCATCGGAAATTGGTAAGTGCACACCATAAAAATATTTGATCAATGATGACTGTTAGATTTAGACTTTATGAACCTAATCGTGTGGTGTAGATTGGTTCGTGCGGTACTATGGGACTAATTACGGGGTACACGTAAGAAAGTTCTTGTTCGATTGTTTAATAGTAGTGGAGATGAATTCGTAGAAGAGTGCTTATTGCTCTGGGATATGATCTTCCTTGGATGCAGTAGGACTTTTTAATTTGTACTTACCCTCCTCCCTGTGTAGGTCTGCATCAATTAATTTTGTTGTCGATCTCCCTTTCCATGGTTTTTCCTCTGTTATGTTATCTTAGCACAATATTGTAGCAATATAGTTATACCGATTGTTGCATGTGGTTGATCAAAGTAGAAGACTATTGTTTGTAAGTATATATTTGTTCTTCTATACACAATAACATGCATTGCTTTTAATGCATGTTCAAGAAGGAGAAAATAATTAGATTGTCAGTTAATATGTGACTACCTTTCTAATGAGAGTAACTTCGTGTTGCTGAGTTTTCACTATTTGCTTCCGAAAGTTGTTGCGCCCATACTAGAAAGGCCATAATGAGAATGTATATGACATTAGCTTCTTATTTATTTTTCTAATTGCACTGTGACTCTAATTATAGCCGCCAACAAGAAGTCCATTGATCTCATATGGTGAGTTGATGATTTTTTTTCTTTCTAAAATATTCACGCGGTAATTTCAGCAAACCCAAATATCTTTTTTTCTTCCATGCATGCAGAGTGGATGGGCCTTCTAATTCATTTTGTAGAATAGTAGCTGCAACTTCGAAGAAAAAGTTGTTGAAAATAGGAGAGAGAGAGAGAGTGAGTGAGTGAGAGAGGGATCCGGATTCGCTGACTTAGCTACAGCAAGTCCTTGCTGACTTTGCCGTAGGATCAAGAATCGTAGGCTGAGATTCACCAAATTACTGTTTCCAAACACTGTTCACACAAATCACTGTTCGTGCAAATCACTACGGATCCTACTGTAGCATCCGATCTGGGCCACCGATTTTCAATCCGACAGAAGAGATTGGGGCAACGGTAGCAGTACTGTAGCTTTGCTACCTTTGCCATGGCAAGTCAGCCAATCTGAATCGGTGAGAGAGGAGGGAGGGAGGGAGAGGAGGAGAGAGAAAGGAAGAGAGAGAATAACTTTCTATTACTAAGGGGGAAGAGGGAGAGTGTGTGTTACTTTGAAGAACAAGCTATTGAAACTAGGAGAGGGAGAGATTCATTTTGTATAGTGGCTGCAACTTTCAAGAGCGGGTTGTAGAGGGCGGGAGGTGGTAAAAAGAAGTCGGCATTGTTAGGGATGGAGTCTTAAATTGCATGAACCTTTGCACTTGTGGTGGTAGAAAAGGTGCACGCCTCCTCCCCCTTATGGCCGTGGTGGATCGGCACGGATATGGGGGGTGGGGGTCAGAGCAGGGCGGTTGGCACCGGACTCGTCCTTGGCGGTTGAGGGAGTCCTAGATTAGGGGGTGTCCGGATGGCCGGACTATACCTTCGGCCGGACTCCTGGACTATGAAGATACAAGATTGAAGACTTCGTCTCGTGTCCGGAAGGGACTTTCCTTGGCGTGGAAGGCAAGCTTGGCGATACGGATATGTAGATCTCCTACCATTGTAACCGACTCTATGTAACCCTAACCCTATCCGGTGTCTATATAAACCGGAGGGTTTAGTCCGTAGGACAACACATTCATACACAACAATCATACCATAGGCTAGCTTCTAGGGTTTAGCCTCTCTGATCTCGTGGTAGATCTACTCTTGTACTACCCATATCATCAATATTAATTAAGCAGGACGTAGGGTTTTACCTCCATCGAGAGGGCCCGAACCTGGGTAAAACTTCGTGTCCCTTGCCTCCTATTACCATCCGGCCTAGACGCACAGTTTGGGACCCCCTACCCGAGATCCGCCGGTTTTGACACCGACATTGGTGCTTTCATTGAGAGTTCCTCTGTGTCGTCGCCGTCAGGCTCGATGGCTCCTACGATCATCAATAGCGATGCAGTCCAGGGTGAGACCGTCCTCCCCAGACAGATCTTCGTCTTCGGCGGCTTCGCACTGCGGGCCAATTCACTTGGCCATCTGGAGCAGATCGAAAGCTACGCCCCTGGCCACCAGGTCAGATTTGGAAGTTTAAACTACACGACTGACATCCGCGGGGACTTGATCTTCGACGGATTTGAGCCACTGCCGAGCGCGCTGCACTGTCATGACAAGCATGATCTAGCTCTGCCGCCGAACAGTGCCCTGGAGGCCGCACCCGCATCGGCTTCGACCCTTAATTCGGAGCCTACTGCGCCGATCGAGGATGGGTGGTTGGACACCGCCTCGGGGGCTGCGATCCTAACGGCGATCGAGCCGAACACCAGCCCCGCACTTCGCGAGACTCGTGACTCCAGGGAGCCGGACTCCTCTCCGGACTCCGGACCCTCTGCGCCCCTGTCGATCGAATCCGATTGGGCGCCGATCATGGAGTTTACTGTCGCGGATATCTTTCAGCACTCGCGATATTCTGAAGACACTAAAGTCTCTCTCTCTATCAGGAGAGCCCTGGCCGAGCTATGGTCAGCAAGGTTGGGATATGGACGATGAAGAAATTCAAAGCCCACCCACCACCCACCTTATAGCCACTGTCGACGATTTAACCGATATGCTCGACTTCGACTCCGAAGATATCGACGGTATGGACGCCGACGCAGGAGACGATGAAGAACCAGCGCCTATTGAGCCCTGGAAAGCCACCTCGTCATATGACGTATACATGGTGGACACACCAAAAGATGACGACGAGGAGCGGCAGGATGCACCGAAGGCTTGTTCCCTCGAGAAGCAGTCAAAGCAACGACGCAAGCGCCGCCCCAAATCCCGCCTCAACAGAAATAATGATCACATAGGCCCAGCGTTGGAGCATGGCGAACCGCTGCCGGACAACGGCAATCCGGATAATCAAACCGAACAAACAAATTCTATCAAGGATAATAGTCCGGACGATATAACGCTGGACAGGCACCCGGAGCAGCAGAATACCCGTAAAAGGCTTGTTGCCACCGCGAGGAGTCTCACAAAGCAGAAGCAAAGGCTCAGGGCTGCGCAAGACACACTCCAAATCAGATGGAGTAAAATACTCAACACAACAGCGAGGTACGGCGACAATCGCCCCTCCAAGAGCTACCCAAAGCGGAAGCTGCTAGCCAAATTCGATGAGGAGGCCTCAGACCCTCCACAACCAAACATCAAAGCAGCCACCTGGCCAGATAGACAACCCCTCTACCAACACAGGGCGGCATACAACGCCACTCACAATACAACACGCGACCCAGGCGAGGGCTCGCAGCCAAAGGACGGCGCAACAAGATCCATCTATGGACCACGCAAGCGCACCCCAGCATACAATGCAATACAACAAACATCCGAACAACGCGGCACACCCAGCTACAGGGGCCGCACACCCCCTGTGTTTCACCGATGAGGTGCTGGACCATGAATTCCCAGAGGGATTCAAACCCGTAAACATAGAGGCATACGATGGAACAACAGACCCTGGGTCTGGATTGAGGACTACATCCTCCATATCCATATGGCTCGAGGAGATGATCTCCATGCCATCAAGTACTTACCCCTCAAGATCAAAGGGCCAGCTCATCACTGGCTTAAAGGCCTCCCCGAAAGCTCCATTGGAAGTTGGGAAGAGCTCGAAGACGCCTTTTGGGCAAATTTTCAAGGGACTTATGTCCGACCTCCGGATGTGGACGATTTGAGTCATATAACTCAACAGCCTGGAGAGTCAGCCTGAAAGCTTTGGAACAGGTTTCTTACTAAAAAGAACCAGATTGTCGACTGTCCGGACGCCGAAGCCTTGGCAGCTTTTAAGCATAGCATCCGTGACGAATGGCTCGCCAGACACCTCGGCCAAATTAAGCCGAGAACGATGGCCGCATTAACAAACCTCATGACCCGCTTTTGCGCGGGTGAGGACAGATGGCTAGCCAGATGCAGCACCAGCGACCCCAGTACATCTGAAGTCAGAGATGGAAACGGGAAATCATGGTGCAACAGCAATAACAAACGCCGGAATAAAGAAGACAGCACGAAGGGCACGGCAGTAAACGCCGGATTCAAAAGCTCTCGGCCAGGTCAGCAAAAGCCGCCCTCTAAAGGCACCAGGGATGAACTATCCAGCCTCAACAAAATTCTGGACCAAGTATGTCAGCTCCATAGTACCCCTGGTAAACCTGCTAATCATACCCACAGAGATTGTTGGGTCTTCAAGTAGTCCGGCAAGCTCAACACCGTACACAAGGGGGAGGATACACCAAGTGAAGACGAGGACGAGCCTCCCAAGCAAGACACTGGGGAACAAAAGAAATTTCCACCAGAAGTAAAAACAGTAGATGTGTTACACGTGATCAAGGGAAACAATGCGGCACTCCCAGGGAAATATACCCAAGTGCTTGTCACCGCGAAGTCCTGCCACTGGTCGTCTCAACCGATCACTTTCGACCATCGCGATTACTCAGCAAGTATTCGGCGTGTAGAATGGGCTCCCCTGGTATTAGACCCAGTAATTGGCGGATATCACTTCACACGAGTATTGATGGACGGTGGCAGCAATCTAAACCTAATATATCATGATACAATCCGCGGGATGGGGTTAGACCCAACAAAAATTTGCCATAGCAATACTACCTTTAAAGGAGTAATGCCAGGCCCAGGGGCTCGCTGTACGGGCTCCCTACTACTCCAAGTTATATTCGGCTAACCCGATAACTTCCGTCGCGAGCATTTAACCTTCCACATCGCTCCGTTCCGAAGTGGCTATCAAGCACTGCTCGGACGCGAAGCTTTCGCTCGCTTTAATGCAATACCACACTACGCCTCCCTCACACTCAAGATGCCTGGTCCACGTGGCATCATTTCAGTGAACGGAAATATCAAGCGATCTCTGCGCGCCAAAGAGAGTGCGGCTGCCTTGGCAGCCGCACACTAAAGGCGCCCGGACCACCGAAAGCATCCAATAGGTCGTCAAGACCTCAGACACAACTAACCAAGTCCGGCGCCGCTATTTATACCGAATAAACGGTCACACCCCTATTTGTCAATGCAAGGGGCTCAACGCGCGCAAACAAGTGGCAATCTTTTCTCATCTTGAATTATACATGGTTTCTTTAAAAACTATCTTTTTGCACGACAACTTTTTCACGTAAATTCCTCTCTTTCACAGACGATCATCGTGCTACACCCGTCCAGGATACGGCACAATGGAGACACAGGCACAGACGTGCATCAGGGACCCGCTCAAAGGATTCTTTTTAGATTAAGACCCTACGTAAACCTTTTTTACTGTCTCTTGTTGATACATATCCACTGTTGAGAAGGATGCTGACGTCTTGGCATGTGGCCACGCCAGAACAATGCATGTACCTGGTGAAGGAAATATGCCCTAGAGGCAATAATAAAGTTATTATTTATTTCCTTATTTCATGATAAATGTTTATTATTCATGCTAGAATTGTATTAACCGGAAACATAATACATGTGTGAATACATAGACAAACAGAGTGTCACTAGTATGCCTCTACTTGACTAGCTCATTAATCAAAGATGGTTATGTTTCCTAACCATGAACAAAGAGTTGTTATTTGATTAACGAGATCACATCATTAGGTGAATGATCTGATTGACATGACCCATTCCATTAGCTTAGCACCCGATCGTTTAGTATGTTGCTATTGCTTTCTTCATGACTTATACATGCTCCTGTGACTATGAGATTATGCAACTCCCGTTTGCCGGAGGAACACTTTGGGTGCTACCAAACGTCACAACATAACTGGGTGATTATGAAGGAGCATTACAGGTGTCTCCAAAGGTAGATGTTGGGTTGGCGTATTTCGATATTAGGATTTGTCACTCCGATTGTCGGAGAGATATCTCTGGGCCCTCTCGGTAATACACATCACATAAGCCTTGCAAGAATTACAACTAATATGTTAGTTGTGAGATGATGTATTACGGAACGAGTAAAGAGACTTGCCGGTAACGAGATTGAACTAGGTATTGGATACTGACGATCGAATCTCGGGCAAGTAACATACCGATGACAAAGGGAACAACGTATGTTGTTATGCGGTCTGACCGATAAAGATATTCGTAGAATATGTAGGAGCCAATATGGGCATCCAGGTCCCGCTATTGGTTATTGACCGGAGACGTGTCTCGGTCATGTCTACATTGTTCTCGAACCGTAGGGTCCGCACGCTTAAAGTTACGATGACAGTTGTTATGAGTTTTATGCATTTTGATGTACCGAAGTTTGTTTGGAGTCCCGGATGTGATCATGGACATGATGAGGAGTCTCGAAATGGTCGAGACATAAAGATTGATATATTGGATGACTATATTCGGACACCGGAAGTGTTCCGGATGAATTTCGGATAAAACCGGAGCACCGGGGGGTTACCGGAACCCCCCGGGGGGTTAATGGGCCTTATGGGCCTAATGTGGAGAAGAGGAAGGGGCTGCCAGGGCAGGCCGCGCGCCCCCTCTCTCCCTAGTCCGAATTGGACAAGGAGGGAGGGGCGGCGCGCCCCCTTTCCTTCTCTCCCTCCACCTCTCCTAGTTGGACAAGGAACGGGGAGGGGAGTCCTACTCCCGGTAGGAGTAGGACTCCTCCTGCGCCTTCCTCTAGGCCGGCCGCACCCCCCCCCCTTGGATCCTTTATATACGGAGGCAGTGGGGCACCCTAGGACACACAAGTTGATCCTCGTGATCGTTCCTTAGCCGTGTGCGGTGCCCCCTGCCACCATATTCCACCTCGGTCATATCGTTGTAGTGCTTAGGCGAAGCCCTGCGTCGGTAGAACATCATCATCGTCACCACGCCGTTGTGCTGACGGAAATCATCCCCGAAGCTTTGCTGGATCGGAGCCCGGGGAGCGTTATCGAGCTGTACGTGTGCTAAGAACTCGGAGGTGCCGGAGTAACGGTGCTTGGATCGGTCGGATCGGGAAGACGTACGACTACTTCCTCTACGTTGTGTCAACGCTTCCGTTGCGATCTACAAGGGTACGTAGATCATACTCTCCCCTCTCGTTGCTATACATCACCATGATCTTGCGTGTGCGTAGGAAAATTTTGAAATTACTACGTTCCCCAACACCTGGACACAAGGGGCTTCTTACAAAGGCCATTATTCAGGCCCGGTTTATACCACAAAGACCGAATACCTTAGGGAGTGTTCGGCGTCGCGAGTTTGGCCTATATGCATCAGCTCCGAATCATTGTCTTTGGTCAAATGTTGGGTTTGCCCGACTCCTGTGTTTTGGTGCCTTATGTTCCTCTTTACTAGCTAAGGTAGCACCAGGAGAACTACTGCGATTGTGCCCTGGTTCATCCGGACGAGCACCTCAGTAGAGAAAGCCGAAAACTGACTGTCATGATATAGCGTGAGACTGGTCAACCACTCGATGACCTGTTGGAATGTTAGAATTCCTCCGCCTTAACGAAGGGCCGCTTTCCGGCCAGGCATGTACGCACCCTGGGATCGGGAGAGTGCGGAGCCACCAGGGGCTATCTAGTAGCCCCACTGTCAAACTCCTATGGCTAAGTGAAAGTGCTAAAGCATTATAGTCTGGTTGCCTCGCTCGCTCCGCTATCACCTCCTTAATAGGACCAAGACGTTGGGTTAAGTGTGAACGCATGTTTTTGCGAGCACCTCCACATTATATGCGTGGGGGTTGAAGCCGACGGCTGCAATCTTTCAGGTTATACACATGTATACATAAACGGCCGCCCAGGAGGCATCATATTACTTTCAGGCAAAAGTATAAAAATAGCCTTATAAAACTTTATAAAAGCATTTTCGCTTACAATGAGATTATATATCACTCAACATAATATTTTTTGAGCACTGGGTCTCTATCAAACAAGCACCCTCAAGAACTTCTTCAAAGTAGTGCTCAGCAGCCATTCGGCCTATCGCCGAATCCCGCGCTGCAACAGTGGTGGCATCCATCTCCGGCCAGCATGCTTTAACACGGGCAAAGGCCATCCGTCAGCCCTCTATGCACGCCGACCTCTTCATCGCATTGATGCGTGGCACCACGTCAAGGAACTGCTGCACCAAGCTGAAATAGCTATTCGGTTTCGGCCTTTTCGGCCATAGCTGATCCACAACAGACCTTATGGCGCGTCTGGACAACCTATTCAGTTCAGCCCATTCGACTAGTTGGTCAGTCAATGAAAGTGGACGCTCGGGAGAATGGAATTGTGTCCAAAACAGTTGGTCCACTTCACGGTCCGTTTGACCCTGGAAGTACTTGACCGCATCGGCAACGCTCGCCGCCAAATCCATATACACACCCTCCAAACTCCACAGCCGATCCAGAGGGGCATACCATGGATCTCCGAACTTCCTCCGCAACATAAAGGATTTCCCACCTACAATATCCCCGGCTTCCCGCAGCTCCTCCTTTGCCCCCATAATAGAGCGGAGGTCTTTTCTCGTCGCAGCAGCCTTCTCAAGGTCCGATGTCTTCGCCTGGTTTTCCTTTTCAAGAACCCGGCAACGGTCGGCGGTGGCTTTTAATTCTATGGCCATTTTGGCCATCTTATCTCGGCTCTCGCCATGGGCGGCCTTCTCGGCTTGCAACTCCTCAGCCGCCTTCAAAGCAGCCGCATTACCCAACCTCGCTTGTTCCTTGGCTCGGGCAAGTTCTTCCCGCAAGGCTTCAACAGTCGCAGCTCCATCTGCAGTCACAACATATTAAAGATACTGACATCATGCTGCTCTTCCTATGTGGCATTTACCAGATAATGACACTGACCCTGTGCCTCGTCAAGCCTTTTGTTAACATGCTCGATGTCGGCGTCTGCCGCATCTAATTGCCGTCTTAAATAGGCAAACTCGCTAGTTCGTCGTTGTTTCCGACGACCACCAGAGTCTCAGGGGCTACTATCTACACAGGGCACACCTAGCATGTGCAGGACTATTACACATTATTTTACGTACCTCAAAGCCTGTCAGTAGACTCATAAAAGCTTTATGCAATCCGCTTTCGGCGGACAAGATTCTCTCCATCACCGTATTCATCAGCATACGGTGTTCATCTGAGATGGCCGCTCGCCCCACCAACTCCCTCAGAACAGCCGATCGCGCACCAGACGGTGCCGGACTCTTTTGTCTGTTCTCTTCGGGAGCCGGACACTAGGAGCTTCGGGGGTCAATGGGATTATCTTCTGGCCTCACCGGATTCGGAGAGGCCCTCCACGACGACACTTTGGGGTCGCCCGCTTCTAGAGCGAAGGAGGCGTTTCGCTCTCCATCATCTCTGGAAGAAGATCCCTCGAAGACGAACTCATTTGAGAGGGGCTAAGGCCCGAACTGCAAAGATATATGCGGTGGTTATTTTCTCAGAAGAAAAAGATGGCATACCTGTACTATTAAAGTATTTTGGGTCACTTACGACTCGCTGGAGGATTGATCCCCCCGCGGACTTAATGCGGCAAAAGCACCCCCCGAGGTAGGACCCTCTGTGGAAGACTTCTTCTCCCGTTTGGAAGCCTCGGCTTCCGAATCCCCGGGCGCAGTCCTTTTCCTCCTCCGGTCGTCTTCCTTCATGGAGACGCTCGCTCCCTCGGTTAGAATGGGCAGCGTTGGGGGCCCGCGTCCGCCCGTATTATCCTCCCCGGTATCTTTCTTTAAGGGCTCCGAGCAGGGTGCGACCTGGAGCATCTTTTCCAGTATCGGATTTTCCAAACCCTCAGGGAGGGGGGCCGAACACCGAATCAACTTCGCCTTTGTTAGCCAGTCCTGGTCAAAAAGCAAACTCTTAGAGATAACTTCATAACGAATGAGAGATAGTATGTTTGGCCGGAAGATTTATTACCTGTTCGGCGGCGCGGTTACTGCTCAGGCCCACGTCCTCGGTGATTTCCGGACACTCTACCTGAGGTCCAAAGAATGACTTGTACATCTCCTCGTGCGTCAGGCCGAGGAAATTTTGAATGACACGCGGTCGTTCGGGATCGAACTCCCACAAGCGAAGGGGCCGGCGTTTGCAAGGCTAGACTTGATGAACCAACATAACTTGTATTACCGCAACCAAACTAAAATCTCCATTGAAGAGATCTCGAATGCGGCTTTGCAGAATAGGCACGTCCTTGGCTGGACCCCAGCTCAGACCTCTGCTAATCCATGACATCAGTTGTGGTGGAGGGCCCGAGCGGAAAACAGGGGCGGCCGCCCACTTGGCACTTCTAGGAGCCGTGATGTAGAACCACTCCTGTTTCCACAATTCAGATACCTCTGGAATGGAACCTTTGGGCCAGGGGGCTCCCGTCATCTTGCGTATTGAGGCACCTCCGCACGCTGCATGTTGCCCCTCAATCATCTTTGGCTTTACTTCAAAAGTCTTGAGCCACAGGCCATAGTGAGGGGTAACCCGGAGGAAGACCTCGCACACGACAATAAATGTCGTGATATGAAGAAAGGAGTCTGGAGCTAGATCATGGAAATCTAGCCCGTAATAATACATCAAACCCCTAGCGAAAGGATCCAGAGCAAGGCCTAGACCTCGGAGGAAGTGGGAGACGAACACGACATTCTCGTTGGGTTCGGGGGAGGGGACGGCCTGCCCTCGGGCGGGCAGCCGATGCAAAACCTCGGCGGTCAGATATCTGGCCTCCCTCAACTTTTTGATGTCTTCTTCCGTGAGGGAGGAAGGCATCCATCGGCCTTGAAGGCTAGATCCGGACATGATTGACGGTTCGGAGCACCTGACCTGAACCTTGGGTGTTTGAACTTGAGGTGGGGGAGGATTCGCTTGAGCACGGGAGGGAAAAAGTAAAAACCTTGTCCCTTTATAAAGAGGGTGAATATCAAGTGTCCTCTCCGTGGCCGTTTGGACTTGCCTATAGTCTAGGAGTCCTAGAAGCAGTTGGGTTACCCACGCCCGTATTGATGAGAATTCCGGAATAAGGGGACACGATCTCTGCTTTAACAAGACGTGCCAGGGAAACCGCCTCGCATAACACGCTGAGATGGGACAGTAAAACGATTCGAATAAAGGCTTGGCCGTGGTGTGATGTCACACTATGGAATACGTCAGCCGATTAGATTTGTGTAAATATTATTCTCTCTATGGCAATATGTGGAAACTTATTTTGCAGAGCCGGACACTATCTTTGTGTTCAAAATCTTCTATGAAGTGCTTGGAGGAGGAATCCGCCTTGCAATGCCGAAGACAATCTGCGCGCTGGACTCGTCGTCATTGAAGCCTGGTTCAGGGTACTGAGGGAGTCCTGGATTAGGGGGTGTCCAGATGGCTGGACTATACCTTCGGCCGGACTCCTGGACTATGAAGATACAAGATTGAAGACTTCGTCCCGTGTCCGGAAGGGACTTTCCTTGGCGTGGAAGGCAAGCTTGGCGATACGGATATGTAGATCTCCTACCATTGTAACCGACTGTATGTAACCCTAACCCTATCCGGTGTCTATATAAACTGGAGGGTTTTAGTCCGTAGGACAACACATTCATACACAACAATCATACCATAGGCTAGCTTCTGGGGTTTAGCCTCTCTGATCGCGTGATAGATCTACTCTTGTACTACCCATATCATCAATATTAATCAAGCAGGACGTAGGGTTTTACCTCCATCGAGAGGGCCCGAACCTGGGTAAAACTTCGTGTCCCTTGACTCCTGTTACCATCCGGCCTAGACGCACAGTTCGGGACCCCCTACCCGAGATCCGCCGGTTTTGACACCAACGGCGGTCTATCGGGAAGAAAGGTGTGAAGTAGAGAGAGCACCATGGCGATGATGAGGTGTGAGTCATCCGGTTTTAAAGGAGTGGGCTTCAGCAAGAAATGTCCCTCAACGATGGGAAGCCGAGCGGGAAGGGGAGGAGGCGATAGGAAGAGGAAAGGGTGTGTCGTGTGGTGGGGTTTTGTGTTGGGCCCGCGTGTTGAAGATAACATGTAGGATACTCCACACAGCCACATTTCTCCCCACACATATGGTCTAGATTTGGTGGAGCTCAGACTGTCTATATAGTTGAATTTTGGGAAGCCCACTCGGCACCCATACATGTCCGAACGTATGAAGGAGAAATAAGCTTCAACTTTGGAGATGACCTTAATCATTTTTTTGATTCATTTATATGTAGTGTAGCCTATAGCAACGCACGAGCAATCTACTAGGTTGGTTATAAGTTGTGAGTTTGAAACTTGGTATTATGTTTTTATTAGCACTTAAATATAGGAAACAAACCCAAAAATACCAATTTTTGACATGAAACATGTGATGGTGTGGGTGTAGAAAATGTTTCAAGTTCAAAAATGAACCAAGAGTACTTCACCTTCAAACCTGGCATATTTTGTCTCGAAATCATGTTTCTTCCTTAGAGATGTTCCAGTCTCTAAGCAGGGTATGTCACTACTTTTGAGTAATATTCTCAAGATTTTACCGCATCCTCTAGCAACCATATGGTGACATCATGCCAAGTTTTATGTTCTTTAAGCTTTGTTTGCGTTTGCTAGAATTAGCAAACAAATAAGCTTCATGTTCAGGACTAGTATGGGTGCCCTGATGTTCAGAAATCCTCATATGATCTTGGATAATGCTTAAAATAGACTCACTAACACAAGTACGATTTTCCAACCCAATTTCACCAATTTGTTCATGCACTCACAGTCCAGGTTTAAATTATATTCACTAAATGCTTGTGAATGCACTAAAAATACTCCCTCCACCCCATAATATAAGAGCGTTTTTGACGCTAGACTAATATCAAAAGCGCTCTTATATTATGGAACAGAGGGAGTACTTAATATAACAAATGAACCTCAAAAATGCTACTCCATCTGATCCATATTTATTATCGCTCAAACAGATGTATCTAGCACTAAAATACGTCTAGATACATCCGTTTAAGCAACAACTAATATAGATCAAAGGGAATACATTCTTATATAAAACTTGTGATTGTGTATGATGATCATGGAAAAAGTTTCAAGGTCAAATGATGAAGCAGCTGACACTTCACCTTCAAAACCGACTCGCTCCCTCTCGAAAACATGATTCTTCCTCGGAGATGTTCTGGTTTCCAAATGGTGTACATCAAAACTTTTCAAAAATCCTTATAAAGTTTTTATCCTGTCATATTGAGTCATATGATGACACCATGCCGAGTTTCCTGTTTTTTTTTACTTTGTTTGCATAAATAAAACAATAAGATACATTTTCTACGTCACTCAAACATTGTCCGTAATCATTCTTCCACGCACGAAAGCACTCTGAGCCAGACCAATAATGCCAGGAAGAAAGACCTTCAAATGGTTAGTCACCATTTTTGCAATAATAGTATACACCACATTACACAAGTTGATCGTCCTAAATTGGGTTACCTTTTCCACAGAATTAACCTTGGGGATCATCACAGTACCAGTGTCATTCCATCTGATTGGAATAGTACACATATTAACCGCTTGCAATACCACCTCCATCAGATCGTCCTCTAACATGGACAAAAATCTTTTATAAAAAATTGCATGGAGTCCTTCCGACACCAGATAAATCACCAATAGAAAACGAGCCATACAGACATCTTCATCGGTGTAAGGAGCAAGGAGTGCATTATTCATCTCGGCCAACACCTTTTTACGAACTAGTGATAAAACCTTCTCAGTTGTAATACTTCTAAAGTGAAAAGATTGGAAAAATAGTATGTGATGTGATCCTTCAGTTCCATACCTTGCCGTCAGACCCACGAATCATCAAGGAGTTTCTTAATATTATTTCTCTTCTTCCTAGCCTTAGCCTCATTACAGGGAAAAGGTGTATTACTATTCCAATGCATCAACCAATTGAAGGAAATATGCCCTGGAGGCAATAATAAAGTTATTATTTATTTCCTTATTTCATGGTAAATGTTTATTATTCATGCTAGAATTGTATTAACCGGAAACATAATACATGTGTGAATACATAGACAAACAGAGTGTCACTAGTATGCCTCTACTTGACTAGCTCGTTAATCGAAGATGGTTGAGTTTCCTAGCCATGGACATGAGTTGTCATTTGATTAACGGGATCACATCATTAGGAGAATGATGTGATTGACTTGACCCATTCCGTTAGCTTAGCACTTGATCGTTTAGTATGTTGCTATTGCTTTCTTCATGACTTATACATGTTCCTATGACTATGAGATTATGCAACTCCTGTTTATCTGAGGAACACTTTGTGTGCTACCAAATGTCACAACGTAAATGGGTGATTATAAAGGTGCTCTACAGGTGTCTCCAAAGGTACTTGTTTGGTTGGCGTATTTCAAGATTAGGATTTGTCACTCCGATTGTCGGAGAGGTATCTCGGGGCCCACTCGGTAATGCACATCACTATAAGCCTTGCAAGCATTGTAACTAATGTGTTAGTTACGGGATGATGTATTACGAAATGAGTAAAGAGACTTGCCAGTAACGAGATTGAACTAGGTATTGAGATACCGATGATCGAATCTCTGGCAAGTAACATACCGATGACAAAGGGAACAACGTATGTTGTTATGCGGTTTGACCGATAAAGATCTTTATAGAATATGTGGGAGCCAATATGAGCATCCAGGTTCCGCTATTGGTTATTGGCCGGAGACGTGTCTCGGTCGTGTCTACATAGTTCTCGAACCCGTAGGGTCCGCACGCTTAAAGTTTCGGTGATATTGTATTATGAGTTTATGTGATTTGATGTATTGAAGGTAGTTCGGAGTCCCGGATGAGATCGGGGACATGACGAGGAGTCTCGAAATGGTTGAGACGTAAAGATCGATATATTGGACGACTATATTCGGACATCGAAAAGGTTCCGAGTGATTCGGGTATTTTCGGAGTACCGGGGAGTTACGAGAATTCACCGGGAGAAGTACTGGGCCTTATTGGGCCATACAGGAATAGAGGAGAGAGGCCAAAAGAAAGGAGGCGCCCCCACCCCTCCCCCCTCTGGTCCGATTTGGACAAGGGGTGCAGCCCCCTTTTCCTTTTCCCTTTTCCCCTCTTTCCTTCTCTCCTACTCCGGAAAGGAAAGGGGAATCCTACTAGGACTTGGGAGTCCTAGTAGGACTCCCCACACTTGGCGCGCCCCCTCTAGGGCCGGCCTCTCCCTCCCTCCTTTATATACGGGGGCAAGTGGGCACCTCTACACACACAAGTTGATCTCTGTTGATCTCTCCCAGCCGTGTGTGGTGCCCCCCTCCATCATAGTCCACCTCAATCATATCGTAGCGGTGCTTAGGCGAAGCCCTGCGTCGGTAGCATCATCATCACCGTCATCACGCCATCGTGCTGACGGAACTCTCCCTCGAAGCTCTGCTGGATCGGAGTTCGTGGGACGCCATCGAGCTGAACGTGTGCTGAACTCGGAGGTGTCGTACGTTCGGTACTTGAATCGGTCGGATCGTGAAGACATACGACTACATCAACCGCGTTGTGCTAACGCTTCCGCTTTCGGTCTACAAGGGTACGTGGACACACTCTCCCCTCTTGTTGCTATGCATCACCATGATCCTGTGTGTGCATAGAATTTTTTTGAAATTACTACGTTCCCCTACACCAATTTGCTCGACCTCTCTATATCCAAAAAATGTGTCTTCCTGACCTAAAAGATTTTCAATGAGAACAAGAATTTTGTTTTGCCGAGCACTTATAAGACCACACCGCAGTCTCTCTAATTATTATTTTAATTTGTTGATTCTTTGTCTAGTCCCGTTTTAGTGTATTGTGATCCAAAATATGCAAATCCAACATGCACCTATATTTATACTTAATAGTACAGGACAAAGTATTTCTCTGATTTTTTTCGTGTGCAGTTAGAATTACCCCTGCAGTTGGAGACAAATACCCTCCCCAAAAAGCCACCCATAAGTGAAAAAATGCTTCTGTTTTTCTTGTTCGTCCACCGTATGTCATAAGTCATCTCGCTGGATTGAGCCTTGACCCACCCTGCCTCCACTCAAGCATGATTCGACTCGCACTCGCACGGTTACCCACACACATGAAACAACCTGCGTAGGAACCCTCCCGTCGCAACTAATGAGCCGGCCCAAGTCCGTTCTTGCACAAGTTGTTTTTCTCATTAATTTGTTCATTTATTTGTTTTTATTTTGTTCATATTTTTGAAAATATTCAAAGTACGTATATTTCGGAGCATAAATTTATTTTAAAATAAAATTTTCAAATTTTAAAAAAATTAACACAATACGGAAGCATTGTTAGCATAATTTCAAAAAATGTTGATAACATTAAAAAGAATGTTTGTGGTATTCTAAAAAATGTTCACATGTTTCGAAATCTGTGCATGACATTTAAAAACAAATATGTATACAATGTAAATAATTCAATATAGTTAAAAACAATTGTACCAAACAAGAAAATGTGTGTTACATTTTAAAAAATCTTCGTGCTTTTCAAAAAATACGTTCCTGAAATTTTTAAAAATTGTTTATCCAATGTAAAAAAAATCATGTAGATTAAAAATTTCATATAATTCAAAAAAATATTTCACCTTGTATTTTAAAAATGTTTAACACATATTCAACAAAATGATGTAAACATGTATTTCAAAAATATTAAACATGCATGAAAAGTGTTTGATATGTATGTGGAAAATGTAGAATGTTTATGGAAAAAAGTAGACATCAAAACATATATTTGAAAAAGTGTTAATCATGTACTTGAAAATTTTTAAGTGCGTATGATCAAAACATATATTTGGAGAAAATGTTAATCACATATTTAAAAAATATTAAAAAAAATTTAGAAAACTGTTTTCGATGTATACCAGAAAGGTACTATAATTACGAAAATGTAGAGTTTTAAAAAATAAAAAAAGGTAAAGATAAAAAAACTTTAAAACCAAAGAAAACTGGTAAAGAAACACAAAAAACTGAAAATCAAAGAAAGCGGTTGAAAACCAACAGAAAAATCCAAAGGAAAAAGAAAAAAAACCGAGAAACCCGTTTAAAAAGCACACAAAGAAAAGCCCGATAAGAAACTAGAAGAATCGACTAAGGAAAAGAACATAAATAATGGCCTCGAGGCTTCCCAAAACCGGTGTACCAAGAATCTTCCACAAACCATGTTCTCTGATAACGATTGATGCTGTCCGTCTTCATTAATGGATCAGCCGGTTCACGGGATTGCTGAAGGCGAGGCAGGACTATGTCTGGCACCGGGCGATATATAGCCTTGGCGTGTCACGTGTGCCCTGGAGACGAACTGACAGAGTTTTGACTAGTCAAGTTTTGACTACAACAAATGCCGGTGACGATCGAAAGCACAAGCATAGAAGCATGGGTGGCAACTCCGATGAGAATTCTGCTCCAGCGAAACGATGTGGATAATTTCTGCAATAAAGCGTTGATTTTGCCCTGTCGTAATTAGACATGATTAAATTGCAGAAGGTGAAGATTGTCGGTTGTTGACACTGAAAATTCACCAAATGGTGTGCCACTGCAAAATAAATATGAACAATATGTGATCGGTGATGACAACATTGACGAGGTTGAGGATTGGTCGTGTGCCTAGTATTTAGCCTGATTTTCGTTACTATTCTCACATTTTAATACATTTATGCTGTATGAAACATTTTGGGCGTAAACTGCACATGCAATCATCCAAATATGATTCTCGGTCGACCCAAGTGGAGGATTTTAGTTTACAGTGTGTCCATTCTTCAACAATACGAGCAATCGATCAAGAGGTGTTTACCCTACATAGATTGTGGTTTAGTCTTCGGATTAGTC
The DNA here is from genome assembly GCF_002162155.2 of Triticum dicoccoides. Taxonomy (NCBI): domain Eukaryota; kingdom Viridiplantae; phylum Streptophyta; class Magnoliopsida; order Poales; family Poaceae; genus Triticum; species Triticum dicoccoides. Next base: position 78,220,556 of record NC_041390.1, read on the forward strand.
CTCCAACACCTAGGGCTTTTTTTTAACTGTTGCCAGTTTATATTTTTCTTATGGTTTTGGTCCGTTGTTGCTTGAAGTCGTGTGCACCTACCTATGGACTAGAAAAACTTTGTTTCTCTTTTGCTAACGATTTGGAGCAAATAAAATAAATTGTATATATTACTCATTTCAACATAGGTTTATTTGTAGCAAGTTCAAGACTACTACCACACCTGCAAAAAAGAAGTCGAGACTACCAGGGATCAACATTTCCCTCAAAAGATAAAAAAAACTGCAGGGATCAATACGGCCATGGATACTGAAATAGGCAAAGGACTTCAGGTCACACCAATCCTCTATGGGTTGGTATCCTCCTTGGCAGGGGGGAACTTCTTGAAGAATGGGTTCTTCTTGATGAACGGCAGGAGCTTCTTGAAGAGCTGAGGGTCCGTCTCCGGGTCTTGGGCCATCTTCTGGTCAGCGGGAGGGTGGTAGATCGGTGTCGGGTGCGTGTACACCGGCGTCGGCGGCTTGTGCTCCGGCACGGGCGTCGGGTGCGTGTACACCGGGGTGGGTGTCGGCGGCTTGTATTCCGGCACCGGCACTGGCTTCTTGTGGAAGTGCGGGATCACGATTGGCTTCTTGTGGAGGAGCTTCTTGAAGA
>NC_041390.1:78221370-78256567 GCF_002162155.2 Triticum dicoccoides
GGTTTCTTGTGCAAGTGCGGGATCACGATGGGCTTCTTGTGGAGGAGCTTCTTGAAGAGCTGAGGGTCAGTCTCCGGGTTCAGAGCGGCCTTCTCATCGGCGGCAGGAGGGTGGTAGATCGGCGCCGGGTGCGGGTACACCGGCGTCGGCGGCTTGTATTCTGGCACGGGCTTCGGGTGCGTGTACACCGGGGTGGGCGTCGGCGGCTTGTACTCGGGCACCGGCACCGGCGCCAGTTTCTTGTGGAAGTGCGGGATCACGATCGGCTTCTTGTGGATGTGCGGGATCACGATCGGCTTCTTGTGGATGTGCGGGATCACGATGGCCTTCTTGTTGAGGTGAGGGACGACCAAGGCGGGCTTCTTGTGGAAGAGGTGCTTCTTGTGGAAGAAGTGGCAGAGGAACGCCGACGCGCACTCCTGGGAGGAGTAGTGCACCTCGCCGGGGACGGCGACGAAGCCGTTCTTCTCGGCGCCGTTGGCGGATTGCCGGACGATCATGGACGGCTCCTGCCCGGGGCACGGGTGGTCGGGCGCGCTGTGGAGCTGCGCGAAGCAGTCCTGCTTCAGCTCGCGATCCTCCCGGAGGAGGTCGGCGCCGAGGGGCACGCCGAACGCGCCGGACTTGTCCATCGCGCCGACGGCCTTGGTCTCGTATTCGCCGTGGGCGTTCTTGCACTTGACAGCCACCTGAAGGCCTGAAGAAATCAATCAAGTGCAGAGTTAGATATTCTACCAATAAAATTGCCCAGCAAAATGACATGGTTGAAGCATCAAGCATGCATATCATCTTTCTTACCCGTGAAAGCAGCCTCAGCCTTCATGTTCTTCCTGGTGCAGTCGGCGCACTTGGCCAAGCCGACGACCATCGACGACGCCGGCGATGCATCGGCGAGCACGGCCGCCACCAGGACGGCGCAAACGCCGAGGACCAGCAGACCCCGAGGCAGAGCCCCCATTGCGGAATGGGTTGCTTCGAGAAGATGGTTGGTGATGGAGAGGAAACAGTGGGTGGAGATTAAGCTGGTGCAGTGCCATGCTTATATAGTCCGAGCTGCATGCGTTCGGCGGGAGTTAAGTGAAGGGTAGGCCAAAGTCTGGCGCCGGATTTGCAGACTGTGAGTTAATGCCGCACAAACCTAATCGATCCTTCTCCTGTACTTGCCAGATCGACCTGCATTTGCATGCAACTCGTCTTTGTACTACAGTCCCATGCACGCAAACGCTGAGATGATCAACTACTACTGCTGACATTGAAAGAACAGCAATTATTGCTTGTATTGTTGGAACTGGCCAGTTATATATTGCTGTGCTAATTTACAAAAGATAATATATTCATGATTGTATCCCCGATGAAGCAAATTGTTGGTGGCATGAGAGTGTGCCATTGAAAGGTGGCACAAATTGTTGGTGGCCTTCTTTCTCTTTTTTTTTTCTTTTTTCTTTTTGGCAGCTTAGAATGATTTTTTGTTTGCTTTTGGTTCTGTTCTTGCGTCTTCTACTGATACAACACAGCTCCCCTACTTGGTTTTAGAAAATAATAATCGGTTATGTTTTTTATAATCTTATATCAGTGCATACATATAATTGAAGATTGGATTTTGAGTCTTGATGGGTCATAATAGATCATGTGGTGACATAAAAAAATAGGAGTTGCTAAATCTCATCTAGGCCATACAATCTTTTGTCTAAACACACTCCGGCTTTATCGATCATATCAAAATTCATGGGAATACAACTTAAGTCTGGAGAATTAAGGAGTCAAAGATAGCATCCTAACGAAAGTCCTAGAGCATGCTTAGCGAGGCTATGTGCCTTAATATTTGTATCACGTCCTTCGAAGATGAAGGAACATCTTGTAAACTAGCTCGACGTTGATTTAATCTCCTTGGCAATGCTCGCGTATAGACCCTCCATACCCTTGTGTATGTCATTCACCACTCCTTGCAATCCGAAAAGCTATCACCACCTGAGATAACTAGAGATCATGGGCCAGGGAGCAAGAGCTTCCCTACGAGCCAAGACCTCTACTGAGACCGGATCAATCACCGCCGAGCATTTGATCGCCAAGGAGCCCAATAACTTCCCCGAGTCATCCCCAAACTGTATTGTATGAGCCCTCATTTGAATTTCGCGAAACTGCCCCATCAACTCCAATTTTCGCAAGCCCTTGAGCCGGAGGGAGGGATGCATCGGTGGGTATGTGTTCTAGTAACCGCTGCAAGGTTACCAGTAGGATTCTTAGGCCGGCATGGTTCTAGCTCCCTAATGTAGCTTTTTTACAAAGTGGTGTGTGGCATGCAGAGTTTGAAAAATCTGCTCATGTATCGCCTTCCTGAGGGAGTTCCAGTTTGCTTAAGAGACAACAAGAACTTTGGTAAAATCTACATGTGAGAGAGCATCCATCGACGAAAAAAATGTTTTACATCTGGCTCTTTGTTATCATATATCTCATCCACCAGGTCTTGATATTCAAGAGCCCAAACAGACCTTAGCGAGGCTATGTGCCTCAATATTTGTATCACATACTTAGAAGATGAAGGAACATCTTGTAAACTATCACCTTGACAATGCTAGAATTTCCGAGAATATAGGCCCTCCATACCCTTGTGTATGTCATTCACCACTCCTTGGCAATCCGAAAAGCTCTCACCACCTGAGATAACTAGAGATCATGGGCTAGAAAGCAAGAGCTTTCCAACAAGCGAAGCCCTCTAGTGTGGTCGGATCCGTCACCCCCGAGCGTTTTATCGCCGAGGAGCCCAAGAACTTTCCTGAGTCATCCCTGCAAACTGCATTGTATGAGCCCTCATTTGAATTTTGCGAAAGTGCCCCATCAACTCTGATATTTGAAAGCCCTTGAGCCCGAGGGAGGGATCCATCGGTGGGTGTGTGTTCTAGTAACCGGTGCAAGGTTACCAGTAGGATTCTTAGGCCGGCATGCTTCTAGCTCCCTAATGTAGCTCTTTTACAAAGTGGTGTGTGGCATGTAGAGTTTGAAAAATCTGCTCATGTATCGCCTTTCTGCGGGAGTTCCAGATTGCTTAAAGGGTAACAAGAACTTTGGTAAAATCTACATGTGAGAGAGCATCCATCGACGAAAAAAACGTTTTACATCTGGCTCTTTGTTATCATATACCACATCCGCCAGGTCTTGATATTCAAGAGCCCAAACGGACCTGGCCACGTAGCACTCAAGCAAAGAATGGTGTCAGCCACAAAGACCCCAGCTTTTCAATGTAGACACATTCCGGTGTTGCAACAAGTCAGCGGTTGGGAGAGATTGTTGAGCAAATCTCCACAAGAAAATTTGATCTTTGTTGGCACCTCAGTTTTTCACATTTTCATCCAAGATTTCCTCGTGTGATTTCTGCCCCCACACTCCTTGTTTCCACGGTCGGGGGAGGGCTTGTTAGAGCACCTCCAGCCGCGCCCTCAATAGGTCCTTCCCAGGCGTTTTTTCCGCACCGGCGTCCAAAAAACGGCCCAGTCGCGTCCTCAGGAGCCCTTTTTCGCCGGCTTAGGCCGAAATTGGCGCCGGCATACCCAGGCCGAACCCGGTGCGCTGGGGGACGTCCGGGGGCGCTGGGGCGAGCGTTTTTTGCGTGAAAGAACGGCGGGCCAGCCGCGTCAGTGAGACGGCACCTCGTCTTCCCCCAGAGCGCCTCGTTTTCCCGCGGGGAATCAATGGCAAGGCTGCCGCCGGTCAGCCTTGCCATTGATTCCTCACGGGAGACGCGTCACGGGCGGCGCGGCGACGCCTCCTGTGGGAGTCCTGGATTAGGGGGTCTCCGGACAGCCGGACTATCTCCATTGGCCGGATTGTTAGACTATGAAGATACAAGATTGAAGACTCCGTCTCGTGTCCGGATAGGACTCTACTTGGCGTGGAAGGCAAGCAAGGCAATACGTATATGGATATCTCTTCCTTTGTAACCACCTTGTGTAACCCTAACCCCCTCCGGTGTCTATATAAACCGAAGGGTTTTAGTCAGTAGGACAACAATCACAACATACAATCATACCATAGGCTAGCTTCTACGGTTTAGCCTCTCTGATCTCGTGGTAGATCTACTCCTGTAACACCCATACCATCAATATTAATCAAGCAGGACGTAGGGTTTTACCTCCATCGAGAGGGCCCGAACCTGGGTAAAACTTCGTGTCCCTTGCCTCCTGTTACCATCCGGCCTAGACACACAGTTCGGGACCCCCTACCCGAGATCCGCCGGTTTTGACACCGACATTGGTGCTTTCATTGAGAGTTCCTCTGTGTCGTCGCCGTTAGGCTTGATGGCTCCTACTATCATCGATAGCAATGCGGTCCAGGGAGAGACTTTTCTCCCCGGACAGATCTTCGTATTCGGCGGCTTTGCACTGCAGGCTAATTCGCTTGGCCATCTGGAGCAGATTGAAAGCTACGCCCCTGGACATCAGGTCAGATTTGGAAGTTTGAATCACACGGCCAACATCCGTGGGGGCTTGATCTTCGACGGATTCGAGCCACAGCCGGGCGCGCCGCACTGTCGCAATGGGTATGACCTAGCTCGGCCACTGCATGGTACCCCAGAGGCCGCGCCCGCATCAGCTCCAACCCTTAGCTCGGAGCCAACTGCATCAATCGAGGACGGGTGGCTAGCCACCGCCTCAGGGGCTGCAGTCTCGACGGCGATCGAGCCAAACACCGGCATAATCCTCTGCGCAGCCCGTGACTCCAAGGTGCCGGACTCTTTTCCGGACTCCGAACCATCCGCGCCCCTGCCGATCGAATCCGATTGGGCGCTGATCATGGAATTCACCGCCGCGAGTATCTTTCAGCACTCGCCCTTCGGCAACATTCTGAATTCACTAAGGTCTTTCTCTTTGTCAGGAGAGCCCTGGCCGTATTATGGCCAACAGGATTGGGATGCGGACGACGAAGAAATTCGACGCCCACCCACCACCCACTTAATAGCCATTGTCGATGACTCAACCGACATGCTCGACTTCGACTCTGAAGACATCGATGGTATGGACAACGATGCGGGAGGCGAAGAGGAACCACCGCCCACAGGGCGCTGGACGTCCACTTCATCATATGACGTATACATGGTGGACACACAGACCCAGCGTTGGAGCAGGGCGAACCATTGCCGGGCCACGGCAATACGGAGAATCAAACCGAACAAACCAATTCTATCAAAGATAATAGTCCGGACGACACAACGCCGGACAGGCACCCGGAGCACCAGAATGCCCGTCAAAGGCTTGTTGCCACCGCGAGGAGTCTGAAAAGCAGAAGCAAAGGCTCAAGGCTGCGCAGGACACACTCCAAATCAGATGGAGTAAAGTACTCAACACAGCACCGAAGTACGGCGACAATCGCCCCACCAAGAGCTACCCAAAGCGGAAGTTGCTACCTGAATTCGATGAGGAGGCCTCAGACCCCTCACAACCAAAAATCAAAACAGCCACCTGGCCGGATAGATGACCTCACGGCCAACATAGAGCGGCAAACAATGCCACTCACAAGACAATACGCGATTCACGCGAGGACTTGCACCAAAAGGACAGCGCAACCAGATCCATCTATGGACCACACAAGCGTGCCCAAGCATACGATATAACACAACAAACATCCCAACAACGCGATACACCCAGATACAGGGGTGCCTCACACCCCCTATGTTTCACCGATGAGGTGCCGGATCATGAATTTCCAGAGGGATTCAAACCTGTAAACATAGAGGCATACGACGGAACAACAGACCCTGGGGTCTGGATCGAGGACTATATCCTCCACATCCATATGGCTCGAGGAGATGATCTCCACGCCATCAAGTACTTACCACTCAAACTCAAAGGGCCAGCTCGTCATTGGCTTAAAGGCCTCCCCGAAAACTCCATTGGAAGCTGGGCAGAGCTCGAAGACGCTTTTCGGGCAAACTTTCAAGGGACTTATGTCCGACCTCCGGACGCGGATGATTTGAGTCATATAACTCAACAACCGGGAGAGTCGGCCCGAAAGCTTTGGAACAGGTTTCTTACTAAAAAGAACCAAATTGTTGACTGTCCGGACGCCGAAGCCTTGGCAGCTTTTAAGCACAGCGTCCATGACGAATGGCTTTCCCGACATCTCGGCCAAGAAAAACCAAGAACAATGGCAGCATTAACAAGCCTCATGACCCACTTTTGCGCGGGTGAGGACAGCTGGCTAGCCCGATGCAGCACCAGCGACCCCAGTACATCTGAAGTTAGAGATGGAAACGGGAAATCACGGCGCAACAGTAATAACAAATGCCGGAATAAAGGAGACAGCACGAAGAGCACGACAATAAACACCGGGTTCAAAAGCTCTCGGCCAGGTTAGCAAAAGCCGCCCCCTAAAGGCGCCAGAGACGAACTGTCCAGCCTGAACAAAATTCTGAACCAAATATGTCAGGTCCATAGCACCCCTGGCAAACCAGCCAATCATACCCACAGAGAATGTTGGGTCTTCAAGCAGTCCGACAAGCTCAATGCCATACACAAGGGGGAGGATACACCAAGCGAAGATGAGGATGAGCCTCTCAAGGAAGACACTGGGGAACAAAAGAAATTTCCACCAGAAGTCAAAACAGTAAACGTGTTACACGTGATCAATGGAAGTCAAATTTCCACCAGAAGTCAAATTTCCACCACTAGGGAACTATCTTTTTGCACGACAGCTTTTTCACCTAAGCTCCTCTCTTTTACAGATAATCATCGTGCTACACCCGCCCAGGATACGGCACAACGGAGGCACAGGCGCAGACGTGCAGCAGGGACCCGCTCCAAGGATTCTTTTTAGATTAAGACCCTGCATAAACCTTTTTTTACTGTCTCTTGTTGATACATATCCACCGAACTCTCAACACAGTTGAGAAGGATGCTGATGTCTTGGCATGTGGCCACGTCAGAATAATGCACGTACCTGGACACAAGGGGCCTCTTACAAATGGCACTATTTCGGCCTGGTTTATACCATAAAGACCGAATACCTATGGGAGTGTTCGGCGTCGCGAGTTTGGCCTTATATGCATCAGCTCCAAATCATTGTCTTTGGTCAAATGTTGGGTTTACCCGGCTCCTGTGTTTTGGTGCCTTACGTTCCGCTTTACCGGCTAAGGTAGCACCAGGAGAACTACTGCGATTGTGCCCTGGTTCATCCGGACGAGCACCTCAGTAGAGAAAGCCGAAAACTGACTGTCATGATATAGCGTGAGACTGGTCAACCACTCGATGACCTATCGGAATGTTAGAATTTCTCCGCCTTAACGAAGGGCCGTTTTCCGTCCAGGCATGTACGCACCCCGCGATCGAGAGAGTGCGGAGCCACCAGGGGCTATCTAGTAGCCACACTGTCAAACTCCTATGGCTAAGTGAAAGTGTTAAAGCATTATAGTCCGGTTGCCTCGCTCGCTGCGCTATCACCTCCTTATTAGGACCAAGACGTTGGGTTAAGTGTGAACACACGTTTTTTGCGAGCACCTCTGGATTATATGCGTGGGGGTTGAAGCCGACGGCTGCAATCTTTCAGGTTATACACATGTATACATAAACGGCCGCACAGGAGGCATCATACTACTTTCAGGCAAAAGTATAAACATAGCCTTATAAAAACTTCATAAAAGCATTGTGTTTACAATGAGAATACATATCACTCAAACATAATATTCTTCGAGCACTGGGCCTCTATCAAACGAGCACCCTCGAGAACCTCCTCGAAATAATGCTCGGCTGCCACTCGGCCTATGGCCGAACCCTGCGCCGCGACTACGGAAGCGTCCATCTCCACCCAGTATGCTTTAACACGGGCAAGGGCCATCCGCGAGCCTTCTATGCACGCCGACCTCTTCATCGCATTAATGCGCGGCACCACACCAAGGAACTGTTGCACTAAGCTGAAATAGCTATCCGACTTTTGCTTCTCCGGCCACAGCTGATCCACAACAGCCCTCATGGCGAGTCCGGACAACCTATTCAGTTCAGCCCATTCGGCTAGCTGGTCAGTCAATGAAAGCGGACACTCTGGAACGTTGAACTGCGACCAGAACAGCTTGTCCACTTCACGATCTGTCTGACCTTGGAAGTACTTGGCAGCATCGGCAGCACTCGCCGCCAAATCCATATACGCATCTGCCGAACTCCAGAGCCGATCCAGAGGGGCATACCGTGGATCTCCGAACTTCCTCCGTAACATGAAGGGTTTCCCAGCCGCAATATCCCCGGCTTCCCGCAGCTCCTCCTTCTTCGCTCTCATAGCAAAATGGGTGTCCTTCTCCGCCGCCATGGCCTTCTCAAGGTCCGCTGCCTTTGCTCGGTTTTCCTTTTCAAGGACCCGGCAACGGTCGGCAGTGTCTTTTAATTCCACGGCCATCTTGGCCATCTTCTCCTGGCTCTCGCAATGTGCGGCCTTCTCGGCTTTCAACTCTTCGGCTGCCTTCAAAGCAGCCGCATTACTAATCCTCGCTTGTTCCTTGGCTTGGGCAAGTTCCGCCCGCAAGGCTTCCACGGTGGCAGCTCCATCTGCAGTCACAACATATTAAAGATACTGGCATTATGCTGCTCTTACTATGTGATGTTCACCGGATAATAACACTTACCCTGTGCCTCGTCAAGCCTCTTGTTAACAAGCTCGATGTCGGCGTCTGCCGCATCCAGTTGCCACTTTAATTGGGCAAACTCACTAGTCCGGCTAGCCACCGAAGCTTCCACCACCTGCACATAGAGGCAGTTTGGTTATTGCCTGGGAATATGATCCTCTGTTCGCTGCCGTTCTCGACGACAACCAGAGTCTCAGGGGCTACTATCTACACAGGGCACATCTAACATGTGCAGTACTATCACATATTATCTTACGTACCTCAAAGCCTGTCAGTAGACTCATAAAGGCTTCATGTAATCCGCTTTCGGCGGACGAGATTCTCTCCATCACCGTACCCATCAACAAACGGTGTTCTTCTGAGATGGCCGCTCGCCCCACCAACTCCCTCAGAACGTCCGACCGCACACCAGACGGTGCCGGACTCTTTTGTCTACTCTCCTCGGGAGCCGGACGCTGGGGACTTCGGGGGTCTATGGCATTATCTTCTGGCCTCACCGGATTCGGAGAGGCCCTCCGTGACGACACTTCGGGGTCGCCCGCTTCTGGAGCGAAGGAGTCCGGGGGAGGCGTTTCATTCTCCATCATCTCTGGAAGAAGATCCCCCGAAGACGAGCTCATTTGAGAGGGGCTAAGGCCCGAACTGCAAGATATATGCGGTGGTTATTTTCTCAGAAGAAAGATAGCATACCTTAAAGTATTTTGGGATCACTTACGACTCGTTGGAGGGCAGATCCCCCCGCGGACTGTGTGCGGCAGGAGCACCCCCCGAGACGGGACCCTCTGTGGGAGATTTCTTCTCCCGTTTGGAGGCTTCGGCTTCTGGGTCCTCGGAAGCAGTCCTTTTCCTCCCCCGGTTGTCCTCCTTCAAGGAGACGCTCATTCCCTTGGTTGGAATGAGCAACGATGGGGGCCCGCGTCCGCCCGTATTATCCCCCCCTGGTATCCTCCTTCGAGGGCTCCGGGCAAGGTGCGACCTCGAGCATCTTTTCTAACACCGGATTTTCCAAACCCTCAGGGAGGGGGGCCAAACACCGAATCATCTTCTCCTTCGTTAGCCAGTCCTGGTCAAAAAGCAAACTCTCAGAAACAACTTCGAATAAAAAATAGTGTGTTCGGCCAGAGGATTTCTTACTTGTTCGGCGGTGCGGTTACTGCTCAGGCCCACGCCTTCGGTAATATCCGGACACTCCACTTGAGATCCGAAGAATGACTTGTACATCTCCTCATGCGTCAGGCCGAGGAAACTTTGAATGGCACGCGGTCCCTCTGGGTTGAACTCCCACAAGCGAAGGGGCCGGCGTCTGCAAGGCTGGACTTGACGAACCAGCATAACTTGTATTACCACAGCCAAATTAAAATCTCCCTCGAAGAGATCTCGAATGCGGCTTTGCAGTATAGGCACGTCCTTGGCTGGACGCCAGCTCAGGCCTCTGCTAACCCATGACATCAGTTGTGGTGGGGGGCCCGAGCGGAAAGCGGGGGCAGTCGCCCACTTGGCACTTCGGGGAGCCGTGACATAAAACCACTCCCGTTGCCATAATTCGGACACCTCTGGAAAGGAACCTTCTGGCCATGGAGCTCCTGCCATCTTGCCTATTGATGCACTTCCGCACGCTGCCTGTTGCCCCTCGATCATCTTCGGCTTTACTTCAAAGGTCTTGAGCCACAGGCCGAAGTGAGGGGTAACATGGAGGAAGGCCTCACACACGACGATAAACATCGAGATGTGGAGAAAGGAGTCCGGAGCTAGATCGTGAAAATCTAGCCCGTAATAGAACATCAAACCCCTGACGAAAGGATCCAGAGTGAGGCCTAGACCTCGGAGGAAGTGGGAGACGAATACAACATTCTCGTTGGGTTCGGGAGTAGGGACGACCTGCCCTCGAGCAGGCAGCCGATGCGAAACCTCGGCGGTCAGGTATCTGGCCTCCCTCAACTTCTTAATGTCCTCTTCCTCCACGGAGGAGGGCATCCATCGGCCTTGAAGGCTGGATCCGGACATGATTGAAGATCCGGAGCACCTAACCTGGGCTTTGGGTGTTAGAACTCGAGGCGGAGGAAGGGTTCGATTGAGCACGAGAGAGAAAAAGCAAAAACCTCGTCCCTTTATAAAGAGGGTGAATATCAAGCATCCTCTCCGTAGCCGTTTAGGACTTGCCTATAATCTAGGAGTCCTAGACACGGTTGGGTTACCCACGACCGCATTAATGAGAATCCCATAATTGGGGGAACACGATCTCCGCTTCGGCAAGACGTGTCACAAAACCGCCTCGCGTTATGTGTGGAGCTGGTTAAAAGAAACGGTTCGAATAATCACCGGGTCGTGACGTAACGTCGTGCTGCCAAAACAAGCCAGCAAATTAGATCCGCAAAAATGTTATTCTGTCTGCGGTGGAATGTGGAGTTTATTTTGCAGGGTCGGACACTATCCTCGTATTCAACTTCTTCTGTCATGTATTCGGAGAAGGAACCCGCCTTGCAATGCCGAAGACAATACTGCGCGCCGGACTCGTCGTCATTGAAGCCTGGTTCAGGGGCTACTGTGGGAGTCCTGGATTAGGGGGTCTCCGGACAGCCGGACTATCTCCATTGGCCGGATTGTTAGACTATGAAGATACAAGATTGAAGACTTCGTCTCGTGTTTGGATGGGACTCTACTTGGCATGGAAGGCAAGCAAGGAAATACGTATATGGATATCTCCTCCTTTGTAACCGACCTTGTGTAACCCTAACCCCCTCCGGTGTCTATATAAATCGAAGGGTTTTAGTCCGTAGGACAACAATCACAACATACAATCATACCATAGGCTAGCTTCTAGGGTTTAGCCTCTCTGATCTCATGGTAGATCTACTCTTGTAACACCCATATCATCAATATTAATCAAGCAGGACGTAGGGTTTTACCTCCATCGAGAGGGCCCGAACCTGGGTAAAACTTCGTGTCCCTTGCCTCCTGTTACCATCTAGCCTAGACGCATAGTTCGGGACCCCCTACCCGAGATCCACCGGTTTTGACACCGACACCTCCCCTCCCGCCACGCGTACACACGGCGCGGGCTATAAAACCCGCCGCTGGCCACACCAGCCCAAACACAAATCAGCCGCCGAGCTCCCCTGTCTCTGCTCTCTCCCGTCCGTGCCGCCAAACTCCCACGTCCTCCCCTTCCCTTCCCTCTCCAACGAAGATGGCCGAACTGTAACACCCCCAGTGTCCTGCTACAGTAATCCCTGTTGATGGTGCCATGTCATCACACTATTGTTGCTAATACTCACTTGATCCAAATCACTGTTCATGTTCAAACTCAAATTCAAAGTAAAAAATTCAAATGTGCCAAACATGAAAACTAAAATGTTCAAAGTGCGGCAAATAATCAGTGAGTAATTGTCATGTTGGAACCAACCTCTTCTGAATTCCCAAAATGCCCATGGGAATTAATTCAGTGCTCTAGCAGCCTTTAAATTGGCCTTTTCAATTTCTAAAATTAATTAGGCAACTCCTTTTTCCCCCAAACTTTTTGCTCCATCTCAAGGTATTGTGTTAGTTTTATGTGCCAAGTTTTGTTCAAAACAAGACTCATTTGGTACTAAAAGAAATGCAAAACAGAGCAAATAAAAAAAAGAAAAGGAAAAGGGAAAAGTCAGAGAGAGAGAGAGAGCAACCCCCCATGGACCTAACCCATCTGGGTCGGCCCACCTAACCCACCCGAGCCAGCCCAGTTGCCCCCCCCATCGCACCGGTCTGTCCCCTCCCCCTGTTCAACCGACCGAGGGCGCGCGCCCGTGCGTCGCCGCTGAACCACCTCGCCGTCGACGAGGAGGATAAGGTCGACCCCCCTCGACGCCCCGGCCTCCTCCCCACCTACCTCCACTTCCCTCTCTGTCCTCCCAGATCCACGCGCTCCTCCCCCTCTCTGTCTCACTCGCCCGCCTCACCCAAGCGCCATCACCGTCGTCCCACCTCGCATCACCGCGACGACCGGCTCCCTCGTGCTCCTCCGACGTAACCAGCCGCTCCGCCGCGCTCCTCTACGTTCACTACGGCCACGAACGCGAGCTGGCAAGCCCCACAACACCGGATCCCCGTCTTCTTCCTCCCCGGGTTGCCGGACGCCGCCGTTGTCGATTCGGCCTTCCCCTGCACTCCAAACCTGTCGAGGGTCTTTCTTGCGCCGCGCGGTGAGCCCCTCTTTCTCTCCCTCGCTCCCCTGGCCTCTTGCACTCCCGTAGCCACCGCGTCCGCCATGGCCGAGCTCGGCTCCGTCGTGCAGCTAGTCGCTATCGTTGCCAAGGCCGGGCAAGCACGGCAACGTGCTCAGGGCGTCTCCCTGGTGTCGCCCGAGCCTCTAGCTCGTCTCCCTGCGCCCTCTAGCTCCGTTTCCATCGCTGCCCGATCTCTGGCGTCCGCTCCGCCGCTCGCCACCGTCGTCTCCGGCCGTTTCCGGCCAAACTATCGCCACAGAACGACGCGGTGTCAAGAGGCCGTTCGAATGAACCCAACCGCGCGCCTAATGGTTTCCCGTAGCGCCGAAACCACCTTCGCTCAAAGTCCAGCGCCGCCCGCGGTGGTCGCCGTCGATGTCTCCGGTCGTTTCAGCCACTCCGACCACCGCCAGTCGACGCACCGTCAACTCACCGTTCCAACGCACCCAACTGCGACCAAAATGGTGGCCTGCGCGCGGTTTCTGACCGGTGCCCGTACTCGCGCCGCCGCGAACAAGCTCGCCAACGTGATTCCGGCGGGTCGCTGGCCCCCGCTGACCTGGACTGACTACTGGGGCCCGCCGTGCCACTGACCAGTGGGTCCAGTTGACCTGTTGACCAGGTCAACTGCTGACTGGGATGCCCAGTGAGACTGACGTGCGGGTCCCACCTCTTCATCCTCTAATTTAAACATTTACTAATTAAAACTAATTAGTTTAGTTAATTAGACACTGGCAGGTGGGCCCAATAGTTTTACTGACTAAATTTAGATTAGTTTGAACTCTGTTTAACCAACTATCTATGACAGGTGGGTCCCCCATGTCAGTTTGACCAGTCAACCAGACTGTTGACTGCTGACGTCACTCATATGTCATGCTGACGTCATATTCCTTTTCTATTAAATTAAGTAATTCCATAAAATTGTTTAATCTTTGAAAATTCATAGAAAATTAACCGTAGCTCGGATCAAAAAACTTTATGTATGAAAGTTGCTCAGAACGACGAGATGAACCCGAATACACTATCCACATACCTGTCAGATGCCTCTAACTATCTGAACATGGAACTTTCCCCCTCTGGTCATCTGTCTGACACAGGTCCGGAACCGGGAAAACATTCCCGGCTGTTTTCCCCCTCCACCTTTTTCGTGTAGCCATACGTTAGGTCACACCCGGCACATCTTATTGCCTTGTTATGCTTGTGGTGCTATGTTGCTTTATATTTACTGTTTCTTCCCCCTCTTCTCTCCGGTAGACCCCGAGACTGATGTTGCCCCTGTGATCGACTACGTCGATGATGACACTTCTTCCTTTTCAACACAGCTTCCAGGCAAGCAAACCCTCCTTGAGCATTCCGATAGCGCCCATTTCTTTCCCTCTCATGCTTGCATTAGAACTGCTACTGCTTCCTGTATGATCCTACTCTGATGCATAGCCTATTGTTGTTACCTGCTTTCATACCTTACCTGCTTATCCTAAACTGCTTGGTATAGGTTGGTTAGTGATCCATCAGTGACCCCACCTTGTCTCAGTTGCCCCCGCTTTATGCTTGATGCCTCGATCAATGTGATCGACGTCCAGGCCCCGGCACCACACATCACTTTCCCCCCTTTTGTTGCTCGACTCTGCAGAGTTACCATCGAGTGCCGAGGGTGGAACCTCTTACATCACTCCTGATGAGATCTCCGTAGTGTAGCTATACGGTCGAGGTCATCGAGGGTGATTTCCTCCTTAACCACTTCCGTTACGGCTCTGTCGTGCAACCCATCAAACTTGAACCTCGAGGGTGGATCCTCTTACATTCACCTTGATGACAGCATCGAGTGGAATTCACCTGGAGTGATTCCTCGGGTTTTCCCTTTGGTGTTAGACACACAGTTACTATGGTTACTATGACTTTACACTGAGCCATGTTACTACAGATGGGTCGGCCCTGAGGGGTACCCGCGCGAGCTTAATAGCAAGTGATGTGGAGTCAGGTTGACCTGGAAGGTGCCCGTGAGATACTTACAAGGCGTGGCCGGGCATTCTTAGCCCTTGCCACAAGTACTCGAGACGGGGCGACAGGGTCACATCGATCGTGAGTCTCTGGTCGTTACCGCGTGCTTCTAATCCACTATGATTTGGATATTTGATCCGAGGGGCCTCTGGCCTGATAGCACTAACCATCACGTGTGCATAGTATGGGCGTTCTGCGTCGTATACATCAGCCGAAGCTTAATAGACGTCAGCGACCGAGCGGCGCCCGCCGGGTTGGACTGGTAAGCACCTACCTTTTTGAAGGAGGTAGCTAGGTCTGCTCACCGGCCATGTACGCAACGTGCAGGAGTTCTCAGGGAGATGGCCCATGACCCCTGGGGGCATAGGTTTAGTCCGGCGTGCTGGCCTCTCTATTAAGCCTAGGTCGGGTTGCGGCGTATTGTTCGGCCGAGGCTGGGCATGACCCAGGAAAGTGTGTCCGGTTGGAGTTAATCAAGCGTGGTGGGTAAGTTGGTGCACCCCTGCAGGGAAGAAAACATCTCTCGATAGCCTGTCCTACGGTAACGGACACTTGGAGTTGTATCCCGATCGATACAACTAGAACTGGATACTTGAGATGAGACATGGAGATGAGACTTGGATATGAGATGATAATTGGGTAGTATGGCTCTGGGATTGCTTTCTCGCAGGGAGTCGAGAAAGGATCTCTGGCCGAGGTTTTTTTATAGAAAGACTGTAAGGGAACCCCCTACAGTATAATTGGTGCAACAAACCCAAATTGCGAGTACCATGCCTTGAACCTAGGTGGGTGGGAAGGCATCAGCCCCTTCTCACCACTAGGCTATGCCTTAGTCTGCATCTCTGGCCGAGGTTGATAACATTACTGCTACTTTACTTTATGCTACTCTACTCCCTCCTGTTGCTGCAAGATGGTGGTTTCCAGAAGATGCTAGTCTTCGATAGGCTAGGCTTTCCCCTTCCCTCCTGGCATTCTGCAGTTTAGTCCATAGATACAGCCCATTTCCTTTGATACAGATGCATACTTAGTTTAGATCTGATTTAAGTCTTGCGAGTACTTTGGATGAGTACTCACGGTTGCCTTGCTACTTCTTTTTCCGCCAAACCTGATTGTTGCGACCGGATGACGGATCCCAGGAGCCACAACGCCACTGATGACTACTACTACCCGGAGGATGCCTACTACTACGTGAAGACCGCAGACGACTAGGAGTAGTTAGGAGGCTCCCAGGCAGGAGGCCTTGCCTTTTCGATTTATGTTGCTTTTGTGCTAGCCTTCTTAAGGCAAACTTGTCTAACTCATGTCTGTACTCAGATATTGTTGCTTTCGCTGACTCTTGTGTTTTCGAGCTTATGTATTCGAGCCCTCAAGGCCCCTGGCTTGTAATATAAAGCTTGTATTATTTTAATTTGTGTCTAGAGTTGTGTTGTGATATCTTCCCATGAGTCCTTGATCTTGATCATACACATTTGCGTGTATGATTAGTGTATGGTTGAATTGAGGGCGTCACAAGTTGGTATCAGAGCCAACTGCCTGTAGGTAGCCCCCCTTCCAACTCCTTGGCCGAAGTCGAGTCTAGTCACTACAAAAACTGTTTTACTAACATGGCTATGTGGCTTACGGGCCCACATCGCCATTGGATGGTATTAGGATCTTTTACTCCTCGTCTATACTCTCGGACTCTGATCTCTCTTCTATTCGGGTTAAATGATTTTTTTACTAACGCCGACTCTAGGTTCCCGTAACTACTTCCACCAGGAGAGCCCCTTACTCCAGATGATTACTTGATGCACAGAAGGGTTTCGAAGATACTCTTCGATGTTCTCTCGAGACTTTGTGCCCGTTGCTTTTTCAATTCCCTACCATTGAAATACCCCTATGGATAACTACAAGATACCCAGAAATTCGTCCCCAGTTGCTCTTGTTCCTACAAGATACCCAGAAATTCTCCCTATTGTTTCGAGAATACTTTGTGCCTACTGCCTTGCAGTTCCTTGTCACCTGAATACACCTACAAATTAATTCTCACCCACACCAAGGATTTGTTTCTCCCCTGTTGATTATGTGTCTTCGAAATACTATCTGATCTTCCAAAAATCCTCTGCAGCCTGTTGCTCTTGATTCTCCTGGCCTGCTTGCATCAGGATTAATTCCATATGTATAGCAATATTCCTTAAAATTCTTTGTGTTTGTCACTCTGTTCCTGTGGATTCAACATGTGAGCAAATACTCCCAATCATCAATTAATCCTTGGAAATTTTCTTTCCGGCTCAGACATCGTTCCAGATATGAGCTGGTTCTTGCCCAATCTAGATTTGATCGGGTGCAACTCTAAGTCTATCCAACTTACTCATCTTTTGATCAGAGCCTCTGCTTCTGATCCTTCGTCTTGAAATCATAATTCCTTTGTACCCAAGCATTGAATCGTTCAGACATTTCTATGAGCCGATGCCTTTGCATCCCCTTCTTAATCTGATTGATTACCGATACTCCCATCAACTCTGTCGCGAATCGCCAAATCCAGTGCTGGGTTGATATCCGTCAATGTTCTTCACATCCAAAATCTTGTGAGTTTTTTCACGGATACATAATACCTTCGGTAAATTGTATCATCTGCTTTGACTTCGACACTCTGCTTTCGAACTCGTATCTTCTGCTTGGTTGATGGTTGTATATATTCGTAAAAATGCCCCGATGGGTTGAACTTATGCCTTCCATAATCCATGTGAACCCAAGAGTTCTCACGAGTCTTACTCTTCTGGTACTTCGCCAGGTAAATCTTCTACACTACAATTTCTTCGAAAACGAGGAGTGAATGAAAGGTTATGCATTAAAGAAGTGGGAGTCGACCTTGAACCTTTGTGTTCATGCCCATGGACCCGATGACGGACTTATCATGGAAGCTGCTCGTAAAAATATTTATTTCTTTGGTACAAGCTCATCTTGTATCTATGAATTGGTCCTTTGCAACCGTGGCTCTGACCATGATTGTTCCCCTTTGATTCCATTTCTCGGACAAGTTAAAGCACTTGTCTTCTACAGATCAATGCATCTCCTCAACCTCTATTTTGATATTCCTTCGAGTATTACCCCTGGTATCTCAAGGATATCATGCCATTGCACTACATCTTATGAACTTTTGATGAAGCACTACCTTTCCCTGTCATTGTCACTTCACGGGTTCTAGGTTGTTTATCAATCGAGAACACCGATAAGTGAATCGATTCCACACTCTGATTCAATAACTCTAATTAATTTTCATTGCTTATGAATTTAATAATCCTTCAAGTCATTCCTAGCCTGATTGGCTATATCATCTTCGTGCAAAAATTTAACTGTGCTACCTGCTCCTTCTTCCCGGAGCACAATTTCCGACGATGAGCGAAGCTTACGTCCCTTCCTCGTCTTATCATTCCACCTTGAATAACAAGCTTGAATCCGAGCTTGTGTCGTATCCATGGTTCCAATAGCCTTTGCTTCATCATTCCTTTTGCTGGATGTCGTTGCTGCCCGATGGCATCTTGGTAGAGCCTCTCGACAAATGTGTCGTGATCGGCATCAACATTTTGACTTCTGTTGAGATGATAATTGAATTCTTGGTGAGAAATACCATCCTTGACCTTCACTTATTTGAGTTATCATCGACAACCCCTTGTTTTTTCCAACACATGTTTGAACATGTCTTGGTGATACCTTGGACTCCTTGCTATTCCTGCAATTGTTCCTTGGGTATTTCTTGTGATCTTCAATTCCAACCCCTACTTGGAACACCATGTCAATGCTATCTTGAAGCATGTCTGTGGTACTCCGATCTTCAATAAGAACATTTGAAGCACGGTACTAAATTTTTCTTTATCAATCATCCAAACACCGTTGTATGGGTAACGTCATGAAATTTCTTTGCCCTTACCTAAATGGTTTTATACTTCTATCTTGTCATGGATATCATGCTCTGCTTGTCCTTGGGAAGGACATACCCCTGAAATATGTGTTTAAACACATTTTCCTTTCCATTGTTCTGTTTAATCTTACAATTACATTTTCCTTTCCATTGGTTTGTTTAAACCTTGTTGTGATCTATATTATATAAGCAGTAATATTTCCCTACTTATGTAAACACCTCATTGTATCACTCTGTCAGTAAGACCCTTTTACTATTGTTGATGACATTCCGGTAGCCACTGATGGACGAGAACTTTGCCTAACAGCCCGCCTCGTTCAATGAGCAGGAAAATGGTTCTCTTCGTCCCTCGCCCTTGGTACCAACGTTGTTGCCGACATAACTGACATACTACCCTCTGACATGCCTTGCTATCATGACCGTGCAAAATGCTAGCGCCCTTTCTACTTTTAACCCACATGGTGGGCCCATAACCCACAGTTCCACAGGATCGAAACCTAACTCTCCTGTACCCCCAGTTTCTAAGGTTATTCCTCCCGCTTGGCTTCGTATCATGTCACGAGCCACCTTCCGAGAGATGATCTATTCCTGATGCTCTGAACCCCTTTCTCACACTCGGTTCAGGTATCAATCGTTTGTCCATCCTCTTGAAACTTCCTATTGTACCTTCATACTTTGCTCTTGATGTTTTATTAAGTTTCAACTCGAGAGATACTTCTGCCTCATTCCCTGATTTGTTCATCAGATAATTAACCCTATAAGAGTCAGTTCTCCCGAAGTTACTCTTTAATTCCCCACTTAAATCTCGGGACGAGATTTCTTGTAGTGGAGGAGATTTGTAACACCCCCAATGTCCTGCTACAGTAATCCCATGTTGATGGTGCCATGTCATCACACTACTGTTGCTAATACTCACTTGATCCAAATCACTGTTCATGTTCAAACTCAAATTCAAAGTCAAAAATTCAAATTTGCCAAACATGAGAACTAAAATGTTCAAAGTGGCAAATAATCACTGAGTAATTGTCATGTTGGAACCAACCTCTTCTGAATTCCCAAAATGCCCATGGGAATTAATTTAGTGCTCCAGCAGCCTTTAAATTGGCCTTTTCAATTTCTAAAATTAATTAGGCAACTCCTTTTGCCCCCAAACTTTTTGCTCCATCTCAAGGTATTGTGTAGTTTTATGTGCCATGTTTTGTTCAAAACAAGACTCATTTGGTACTAAAAGAAATGCAAAACAGAGTAAATAAAAAAACAAAAAGAAAAGGAAAAGGGAAAAGTCAGAGAGAGAGGGCAACCCCCCCCCCCCGTGGACCTAACCCACCTGGTCTTGGGGAACGTAGTAATTTCAAAAAAATTCCTACGCACACGCAAGATCATGCTGATGCATAGCAACGAGGGAAGAGTGTGATCTACGTACCCTTGTAGACCGACAGCGGAAGCGTTAGCACAACGCGGTTGATGTAGTCGTACGTCTTCACGGCCCGACCGATCAAGCACCGAAACTACGGCACCTCCGGGTTCTAGCACACGTTCAGCTCGATGACGATCCTCGGACTCCAATCCAGCAAAGTGTCGGGGAAGAGTTCCGTCAGCATGACGGTGTGGTGACGATCTTGATGTACTACCGTCGCAGGGCTTCGCCTAAGCACCGCTACAATATTATCGAGGATTATGGTGGAAGGGGGCACCGCACACGGCTAAGAATATGATCACGTGGATCAACTTGTGTCTCTAGGGGTGCCCCCTGCCCCCGTATACAAAGGATCAAGGGGAGGAGGCCGGCCGGACCCTATGGCGCGCCAAGGAGGAGTCCTCCTCCTAGTAGGAGTAGGACTCCTACTAGGAGGGGGAAAGAAGTGGGGAGGGAGAAGGAAAGGGGGGCGCCGCCCCCCCTCTCCTAGTCCAATTTGGACCAGGGGGAGGCATGCGGCCCACCTTTGGCTGCCCCTCTCTATCTCCACTAAGGCCCATATGGCCCATTACTTCTCCCGGGGGGGTTCCGGTAACCCTCCTGCTCTCCGGTTTTCTCCGAAATCACCCGAAACACTTCTGGTGTCCGAATATATCCGTCCAATATATCAATCTTTATGTCTCGGCCATTTCGAGACTCCTCGTCATGTCCGTGATCACATCCGGGACTCCAAACTAACTTCGGTACATCAAAACTCATAAACTCATAATATAACTGTCGTCGAAACCTTAAGCGTGCGGACCCTACGGGTTCGAGAACAATGTAGACATGACCGAGACACGTCTCCGGTCAATAACCAATAGCGGAACCTGGATGCTCATATTGGCTCCTACATATTCTACGAAGATCTTTATCGGTCAGACCGCATAACAACATACGTTGTTCCCTTTGTCATCGGTATGTTACTTGCCCGAGATTCGATCGTCAGTATCTCAATACCTAGTTCAATCTCGTTACCGGCAAGTCTCTTTACTCGTTTCGTAATACATTATCTTGCAACTAAATCATTAGTTGTAATGCTTGCAAGGCTTATGTGATGTGCATTACCGAGAGGCCCCAGAGATACCTCTCCGACAATTGGAGTGACAAATCCTAATCTCGAAATACGCCAACCCAACATTCACCTTTGGAGACACCTGTAGAGCTCCTTTATAATCACCCAGTTACGTTGTGACATTTGGTAGCACACAAAGTGTTCCTCCGGTAAACTGGAGTTGCACAATCTCATAGTCATAGGAACATGTATAAGTCATGAAGAAAGCAATAGCAACATACTAAACGATCGGGTGCTAAGCTAATGGAATGGGTCATATTAATCAAATGACAACACATGTCTATGGTTAGGAAACATAACCATCTTCGATTAACGAGCTAGTCAAGTAGAGGCATACTAGTGACGTTTGGTTTGTCTATGTATTCATACAAGTATTATGTTTCCAGATAATACAATTCTAGCATGAATAATAAACATTTATCATGATATAAGGAAATAAAATAATAACATTATTATTGCCTCTAGGGAATATTTCCTTCAGTCTCCCACTTGTACTAGAGTTAATAATCTAGATTACACAGTAATGATTCTAACACCCATGGAGATTTGGTGCTAATCATGTTTTGCTCGTGGAAGAGGCTTAGTCAACGGGTCTGCTACATTCAGATCCGTATGTATCTTGCAAATCTCTATGTCTCCCACCTGGACTAGATCCTGGATGGAATTGAAGCGTCTCTTGATGTGCTTGGTTCTCTTGTAAAATCCGGATTCCTTTGCCAAGGCAATTGCACCAGTATTGTCACAAAAGATTTTCATTGGACCCGATGCACTAGGTATGACACCTAGATCGGATATGAACTCCTTCATCCAGACTCCTTCGTTTGCTGCTTCCGAAGAAGCTATGTACTCCGCTTCACATGTAGATCCCGCCACAACGCTTTGTTTAGAACTGCACCAACTAACAGCTCCATCGTTTAATGTAAACACGTATCCGGTTTGCGATTTAGAATCGTTCGGATCAATGCCAAAGCTTGCATCAACGTAACCATTTACGATGAGCTCTTTGTCACCTCCATATATGAGAAACATATCCTTAGTCCTTTTCAGGTATTTCAGGATGTTCTTGACCGCTGTCCAGTGATCCACTCCTGGATTACTTTGGTACCTCCCTGCTAGACTTATAGCAAGACACACATCAGGTCTGGTACATAGCATTGCATACATGATAGAGCCTATGGCTGAAGCATAGGGAACATCTTTCATTTTCTTCTTGCAGAAATCCTTCCGGCTGCATCATATACAACTCTTCTTGCAGAAATCCATTCAGGAATGCAGTTTTGACATCCATTTTCCAAATTTCATAATCATAAAATGCGGCAATTGCTAACATGATTCGGACAGACTTAAGCATCGCTACGGATGAGAAGGTCTCATCATAGTCAATCCCTTGAACTTGCCGAAAACCTTTTGCGACAAGTCGAGCTTTGTAGACAGTAATATTACCGTCAGTGTCAGTCTTCTTCTTGAAGATCCATTTATTCTCAATTGCTTGTCGATCATTGGGCAAGTCAACCAAAGTCCATACTTTGTTCTCATACATGGATCCCATCTCAGATTTCATGGCTTCAAGCCATTTTGCGGAATCTAGGCTCACCATCGCTTCTTCATAGTTTGTAGGTTCATCATGATCTAGTAGCATGACTTTCAGAACAGGATTACCGTACCACTCTGGCGCGGATCTTACTCTGGTTGATCTACGAGGTTCAGTAGTATCTTGTTCTAAAGTTTCATGATCATTATCATTAGCTTCCTCACTAATTGGTGTAGGTGTCACAGAAACAGGTTTCTGTGATGTACTACTTTCCAATAAGGGAGCAGGTACAATTACCTCGTCAAGTTCTACTTTCCTCCCCCTCACTTCTTTCGAGAGAAACTCCTTCTCCAGAAAGTTTCCAAATTTAGCAACAAAAGTCTTGCCTTCGGATCTGTGATAGAAGGTGTATCCAATAGTTTCCTTTGGATATCCTATGAAGACACATTTCTCCGATTTAGGTTCGAGCTTATCAGGTTGAAGCTTTTTCACATAAGCATCGCAGCCCCAAACTTTCAGAAATGACAACTTTGGTTTCCTGCCAAACCACAGTTCATAAGGCGTCGTCTCAACGGATTTTGATGGTGCCCTATTTAACGTGAATGTGGCCGTCTCTAGAGCATATCCCCAAAACGATAGCGGTAAATCAGTAAGAGACATCATAGATCGCACCATATCTAGTAAAGTACGATTACGACGTTCGGACACACCATTACGCTGTGGTGTTCCGGGTGGCGTGAGTTGCGAAGCTATTCCACATTGTTTCAAATGTACACCAAACTCGTAACTCAAATATTCTCCTCCATGATCAGATCGTAGGAATTTTATTTTCTTGTTACGATGATTTTCATCTTCACTCTGAAATCCTTTGAACTTTTCAAACGTTTCAGACTTATGTTTCATTAAGTAGATATACCCATATCTGCTTAAGTCATTTGTGAAGGTGAGAAAATAACGATATCCGCCACGAGCCTCAACATTCATCGGTCCACATACATCTGTATGTATGATTTCCCACAAATCTGTTGCTCTCTCCATAGTACCAGAGAACGGTGTTTTTGTCATCTTACCCATAAGGCACGGTTCGCAAGTACCAAGTGATTCATAATCAAGTGGTTCCAAAAGCTCATTAGTATGGAGTTTCTTCATGCACTTTACACCGATATGACCCAAACGGCAGTGCCACAGATAAGTTGCACTATCATTTATCAACTCTGCATCTTTTGGCTTCAACACTATGAATATGTGTGTCACTACTATCGAGATTTAATAAGAATAGACCATTCTTTAAGGGTGCATGACCATAAAAGATATTACTCATATAAATAGAACAACCATTATTCTCTGATTTAAATGAATAACCGTCTCGCATCAAACAAGATCCAGATATAATGTTCATGCTTAACGCTGGCACCAAATAACAATTATTTAGGTCTAATACTAATCCCGAAGGTAGATGTAGAGGTAGCGTGCCGACTGTGATCACATCGACTTTGGAACCATTTCCCACGCGCATCGTCACCTCGTCCTTAGCCAATCTTCGCTTAATCCGTAGTCCCTGTTTCGAGTTGCAAATATTAGCAATAGAACCAGTATCAAATACCCAGGTGCTACTGTGAGCATTAGTAAGGTACACATCAATAACATGTATATCACATATACCTTTGTTCACCTTGCCATCCTTCTTATCCGCCAAATACTTGGGGCAGTTCCGCTTCCAGTGACCAGTCTGCTTGCAGTAGAAGCACTCTGTTTCAGGCTTAGGTCCAGGTTTGGGTTTCTTCTCTTGAGTAGCAACTTGCTTGCTATTCTTTTTGAAGTTCCCCTTCTTCTTCCCTTTGCCCTTTTTCTTGAAACTAGTGGTTTTGTTGACCATCAACACTTGATGCTCCTTCTTGATTTCTACCTCCGCAGCTTTCAGCATTGCAAAGAGCTCGGGAATAGTCTTATTTATCCCTTGCATATTATAGTTCATCACAAAGCTCTTGTAGCTTGGTGGTGGTGATTGGAGAATTCTGTCAATGACGCAATCATCTGGGAGATTAACTCCCAATTGAATCAAGTGATTATTATACCCAGACATTTTGAGTATATGCTCACTGACAAAATTGTTCTCCTCCATCTTGCAGCTATAGAATTTATTGGAGACTTCATATCTCTCAATCCGGGCATTTGCTTGAAATATTAACTTCAACTCCTGGAACATCTCATATGCTCCATGACGTTCAAAACATCGTTGAAGTCCCGATTCTAAGCCGTAAAGCATGGCACATTGAACTATTGAGTAGTCATCAGCTTTGCTCTGCCAGACGTTCATAACATCTGGTGTTGCTCCAGCAGCAGGCCTGGCACCCAGCGGTGCTTCCAGGACATAATTCTTCTGTGCAGCAATGAGGATAATCCTCAAGTTACGGACCCAGTCCGTGTAATTGCTACCATCATCTTTCAACTTTGCTTTCTCAAGGAACGCATTAAAATTCAACGGAACAACAGCACGGGCCATCTATCTACAATCAAACATAAACAAGCAAGATACTATCAGGTACTAAGTTCATGATAAATTTAGGTTCAATTAATCATATTACTAAAGAACTCCCACTTAGACAGACATCCCTCTAATCCTCTAAGTGATTACGTGATCCAAATCAACTAAACCATGTCCGATCATCACGTGAGATGGAGCAGTTTCATTGGTGAACATCGCTATGTTGATCATATCTACTATATGATTCACGCTCGACCTTTCGGTGTCTGTGTTCCGAGGCCATATCTGTATATGCTTGGCTCGTCAAGTATAACCTGAGTATTCTGTGTGTGCAACTGTTTTGCACCCGTTGTATTTGAACGTAGAGCCTATCACACTCGATCATCACGTGGTGTCTCAGCACGAAGAACTTTCGCAATGGTGCATACTCAGGGAGAACACTTCTTGATAATTAGTGAGAGATCATCTTAAAATGCTACCGTCAATCAAAGCAAGATAAGATGCATAAAAGATAAACATCACATGCAATCAATATAAGTGATATGATATGGCCATCATCATCTTGTGCTTGTGATCTCCATCTTCGAAGCACCGTCGTGATCACCATCGTCACCGGCGCGACACCTTGATCACCATCGTAGCATCGTTGTCGTCTCGCCAATTTTATGCTTCCACGACTATCGCTACCGTTTAGTGATAAAGTAAAGCATTACAGCGCAATTGCATTGCATACAATAAAGCGACAATCATATGGCTCCTGCCAGTTGCCGATAACTTGGTTACAAAACATGATCATCTCATACAATAAAATTCAGCATCATGTCTTGACCATATCACATCACAACATGCCCTGCAAAAACAAGTTATACGTCCTCTACTTTGTTGTTGCAAGTTTTACGTGGCTGCTATGGGCTTAAGAAAGAACCAATCTTACCTACGCATCAAAACCACAACGATAGTTTGTCAAGTTGGTGCTGTTTTAACCTTCGCAAGGACCGGGCGTAGCGACACTCGGTTCAACTAAAGTTGGAGAAACTGTCACCCGCTAGCCATCTTTGTGCAAAGAAAGTCGGGAGAACCGGTCTTGCGTAA
The DNA here is from genome assembly GCF_002162155.2 of Triticum dicoccoides. NCBI lineage: Eukaryota > Viridiplantae > Streptophyta > Magnoliopsida > Poales > Poaceae > Triticum > Triticum dicoccoides. Next base: position 78,247,713 of record NC_041390.1, read on the forward strand.
GCGTACGCGTAATGTCGGTCCGGGCCGCTTCGTCCAACAATACCGCCGAACCAAAGTATGACATGCTGGTAAGCAGTATGACTTATATCGCCCACAAGTCACTTGTGTTCTACTCGTGCATATAACATCAACACATAAAACCTAGGCTCTGATGCCACTGTTGGGGAACGTAGTAATTTCAAAAAAATTCCTACGCACACGCAAGATCATGGTGATGCATAGCAACGAGGGAAGAGTGTGATCTACGTACCCTTGTAGACCGATAGCGGAAGCGTTAGCACAACGCGGTTGATGTAGTCGTACGTCTTCACGGCCCGACCGATCAAGCACCGAAACTACGGCACCTCCGAGTTCTAGCACACGTTCAGCTCGATGACGATCCCCGGACTCCGATCCAGCAAAGTGTCGGGGAAGAGTTCCGTCAGCATGACGGCGTGGTGACGATCTTGATGTACTACCGTCGCAGGGCTTCGCCTAAGCACCGCTACAATATTATCGAGGATTATGGTGGAAGGGGGCACCGCACACGGCTAAGAATATGATCACGTGGATCAACTTGTGTGTCTAGGGGTGCCCCTGCCCCCGTATATAAAGGATCAAGGGGAGGAGGCCGGCCGGCCCCTATGGCGCGCCAAGGAGGAGTCCTCCTCCTAGTAGGAGTAGGACTCCTACTAGGAGGGGGAAAGAAGTGGGGAGGGAGAAGGAAAGGGGGGCTCCGCCCCCCCTCTCCTAGTCCAATTCGAACCAGGGGGAGGAGGCGTGCGGCCCACCTTTGGCTGCCCCTCTCTCTCTCCACTAAGGCCCATATGGCCCATTACTTCTCCCGGGGGGGTTCCGGTAACCCTTTGGCTCTCCGGTTTTCTCTGAAATCACCCGGAACACTTCCAGTGTCCGAATATAGCCGTCCAATATATCAATCTTTATGTCTCGACCATTTCGAGACTCCTCGTCATGTCCGTGATCACATCCGGGACTCCGAACTAACTTCGGTACATAAAAACTCATAAACTCATAATATAACTGTCATCGAAACCTTAAGCGTGCGGACCCTACGGGTTCGAGAACAATGTAGACATGACCGAGACACGTCTCCGGTCAATAACCAATAGCGGAACCTAGATGCTCATATTGGCTCCTACATATTCTACGAAGATCTTTATCGGTCAGACCGCATAACAACATATGTTGTTCCCTTTGTCATCGGTATGTTACTTGCCCGAGATTCGATCGTCGGTATCTCAATACCTAGTTCAATCTCGTTACCGGCAAGTCTCTTTACTTGTTTCGTAATACATTATCTTGCAACTAACTCATTAGTTGTAATGCTTGCAAGGCTTATGTGATGTGCATTACCGAGAGGGCCCAGAGATACCTCTCCGACAATCGGAGTGACAAATCCTAATCTCGAAATACGCCAACCCAACATTCACCTTTGGAGACACCTGTAGAGCTCCTTTATAATCACCCAGTTATGTTGTGACGTTTGGTAGCACACAAAGTGTTCCTCTGGTAAATGGGAGTTGCATAATCTCATAGTCATAGGAACATGTATTAGTCATGAAGAAAGCAATAGCAACATACTAAACGATCGGGTGCTAAGCTAATGGAATGGGTCATGTTAATCACATCATTCTCCTAATGATGTGATCCCATTAATCAAATGACAACACATGTCTATGGTTAGGAAACATAACCATCTTCGATTAACGAGCTAGTCAAGTAGAGGCATACTAGTGACGTTTGGTTTGTCTATGTATTCATACAAGTATTATGTTTCCAGATAATACAATTCTAGCATGAATAATAAACATTTATCATGATATAAGGAAATAAAATAATAACATTATTATTGCCTCTAGGGCATATTTCCTTCACCTGGGCCGGCCCACCTAAACCACCTGAGCCAGCCCAGTTGCCCCCCTCGCACCGGTCTGTCCCCTCCCCCTGTTCAACCGACCGAGGGTGCGCGCCCGCGCGTCGCCGCTGAACCACCTCGCCGTCGACGAGGAGGATAAGGTCGACCCCCCCCTCGATGCCCCGGCCTCCTCCCCACCTACCTCCACTCCCCTCTCTCACCTCCCAGATCCACGCGCTCCTCCCCCTCTCTGACTCGCTCGCCCGCCTCACCCAAGCGCCATCGCCGCCGTCCCACCTCGCATCACCGCGGCGACCACCTCCCTCGTGCTCCTTCGACGTAACCAGCCGCTCCGCCACGCTCCTCTACATCGACTACGGCCACGAACACGAGCTGGAAAGCTCCGCAACACCGAATCCCCATCTTCTTCCTCCCTGGGTCGCCGGACGCCGCCGTCGTTGATTCGGCCTTCCCTTGCGCTCCTAACCCGTCGAGGGCCTTTCTTGCGCCGCGCGGTGAGCCCCTCTTTCTCTCCCCTCGCTCCCCTGGCCTCTTGCGCTCCCGTAGCCACCGCGTCCGCCATGGCCGAGCTCGGCTCCGTCGTGCAGCTAGTCGCTATCGTTGCCAAGGCTAGTCAATGGAAGAAACAAAACGACACTCCCAGAAAAATACTCCCGAAGGCCTATCACCGCGGAGTCCTGCCACTGGTTGTCTCAACCGATCACTTTCGACCATCGTGATTACTCAGCAAGTATCCGGCGTGCAGGATGGGCTGCCCTGGTATTAGACCCAATAATTGACGGATACCACTTCACACGAGTCCTGATGGACGGTGGCAGTAGTCTAAACCTGATATACCAGGATACAATCCGCGAAATGGGGATAGACCCAACAAAAATTTGCCATAGCAATATTACCTTTAAAGGAGTAACGTCAGGCCCAGGGGCTCATTGCACGGGCTCCCTGCTACTAAAAGTTATATTCGGCTTCCCTGATAACTTCCGTAGCGAACATTTAACCTTCCACATCGCTCCGTTCCAAAGTGGCTATCAAGCACTACTCGGACGCGAAGCTTTCGCTCGCTTTAATGCAATACCACACTATGCTTCCCTCACACTCAAGATGCCCGGTCCACGTGGCATCATTACAGTGAACGGAAGTATTAAGCGATCTTTGCATGCCGAAGAGCGTGCGGCTGCCCTAGCAGCCGCACACTAAAAACGGCCTCACCAACTAAAGCATTTAGCAGGTCGTCACGACCACGGACACGGTTAGACAAGTCCGGCGCAGCTATATGCAATTTATACCGGATCAATGATCACACCCCTATTACAAATACAAGGGGCTCAACGTGCGCAGACAAGTGGCATTTCTTACTCACCTTGAATTATACATGGTTTCTTTAAAAACTATCTTTTTGCACGACAGCTTTTTCACCTAAGCTCCTCTCTTTTACAGATAATCATCGTGCTACACCCGCCCAGGATACGGCACAACGGAGACACAGGCGCAGACATGCAGCAGGGACCCGCTCCAAGGATTCTTTTTAGATTAAGACCCTGCATAAACCTTTTTTTTACTGTCTCTTGTTGATACATATCCACCGAACTCTCAACACAGTTGAGAAGGATGCTGATGTCTTGGCATGTGGCCACGTCAGAATAATGCACGTACCTCGACACAAGGGGCCTCTTACAAACGGCACTATTTCGGCCCGGTTTATACCATAAAGACCGAATACCTTTGGGAGTGTTCGGCGTCGCGAGTTTGGCCTTATATGCATCAGCTCCAAATCATTGTCTTTGGTCAAATGTTGGGTTTACCCGGCTCCTGTGTTTTGGTGCCTTACGTTCCGCTTTACCGACTAAGGTAGCACTAGGAGAACTACTGCGATTGTGCCCTGGTTCATCCGGACGAGCACCTCAGTAGAGAAAGCCGAAAACTAACTGTCATGATATAGCGTGAGACTGGTCAACCACTCGATGACCTATCGGAATGTTAGAATTTCTCCGCCTTAACGAAGGGCCGTTTTCCGGCCAGGCATGTACGCACCCCGCGATCGAGAGAGTGCGGAGCCACCAGGGGCTATCTAGTAGCCCCACTATCAAACTCCTATGGCTAAGTGAAAGTGTTAAAGCATTATAGTCCGGTTGCCTCGCTCGCTGCGCTATCACCTCCTTATTAGGACCAAGACGTTGGGTTAAGTGTGAACACACGTTTTTTGCGAGCACCTCTGGATTATATGCGTGGGGGTTGAAGCCGACGGCTGCAATCTTTCAGGTTATACACATGTATACATAAACGGCTGCACAGGAGGCATCATACTACTTTCAGGCAAAAGTATAAACATAGCCTTATAAAAACTTCATAAAAGCATTGTGTTTACAATGAGAATACATATCACTCAAACATAATATTCTTCGAGCACTGGGCCTCTATCAAACGAGCACCCTCGAGAACCTCCTCGAAATAATGCTCGGCTGCCACTCGGCCTATGGTCGAACCCTGCGCCGCGACTACGGAAGCGTCCATCTCCACCCAGTATGCTCTAACACGGGCAAGGGCCATCCGCGAGCCTTCTATGCACATCGACCTCTTCATCGCATTAATGCGCGGCACCGCACCAAGGAACTGTTGCACTAAGCTGAAATAGCTATCCGGCTTTTGCTTCTCCGGCCACAGCTGATCCACAACAGCCCTCATGGCGAGTCCGGACAACCTATTCAGTTCAACCCATTCGGCTAGCTGGTCAGTCAATGAAAGCGGACGCTCTGGAACGTTGAACTGCGACCAGAACAGCTTGTCCACTTCACGATCTGTCTGACCTTGGAAGTACTTGGCAGCATCGGCAGCACTCGCCGCCAAATCCATATACGCATCTGCCGAACTCCAGAGCCGATCCAGAGGGGCATGCCGTGGATCTCCAAACTTCCTCCGTAACATGAAGGGTTTCCCAGCCGCAATATCCCCGGCTTCCCGCAGCTCCTCCTTCTTCGCTCTCATAGCAAAACGGGTGTCCTTCTCCGCCGCCATGGCCTTCTCAAGGTCCGCTGCCTTTGCTCGGTTTTCCTTTTCAAGGACCCGGCAACGGTCGACAGTGTCTTTTAATTCCACGGCCATCTTGGCCATCTTCTCCTGGCTCTCGCAATGTGCAGCCTTCTCAGTTTCAACTCTTCGGCTGCCTTCAAAGCAGCCGCATTACTAATCCTCGCTTGTTCCTTGGCTTGGGCAAGTTCCGCCCGCAAGGCTTCCACGGTGGCAGCTCCATCTGCAGTCACAACATATTAAAGATACTGGCATTATACTGCTCTTACTATGTGACGTTCACCGGATAATAACACTTACCCTGTGCCTCGTCAAGCCTCTTGTTAACAAGCTAGATGTCGGCGTCTGCCGCATCCAGTTGCCATTTTAATTGGGCAAACTCACTAGTCCGGCTAGCCACCGAAGCTTCCACCACCTGCACATAGAGGCAGTTTGGTTATTGCCTGGGAATATGATCCTCTGTTCGCCGCCGTTCTCGACGACAACCAGAGTCTCAGGGGCTACTATCTACACAGGGCACACCTAACATGTGCAGTACTATCACATATTATCTTACGTACCTCAAAGCCTGTCAGTAGACTCATAAAGGCTTCATGTAATCCGCTTTCGGCGGACGAGATTCTCTCCATCACCGTACCCATCAACACACGGTGTTCTTCTGAGATGGCCGCTCGCCCCACCAACTCCCTCAGAACGTCCGACCGCACACCAGACGGTGCCGGACTCTTTTGTCTACTCTCCTCGGGAGCCGGACGCTGGGGACTTTGGGGGTCTATGGGATTATCTTCTGGCCTCACCGGATTCGGAGAGGCCCTCCGTGACGACACTTCGGGGTCGCCCGCTTCTGGAGCGAAGGAGTCCGGGGGAGGCGTTTCGCTCTCCATCATCTCTGGAAGAAGATCCCCCGAAGACGAGCTCATTTGAGAGGGGCTAAGGCCCGAACTGCAAGATATATGCAGTGGTTATTTTCTCAGAAGAAATATAGCATACCTTAAAGTATTTTGGGATCACTTACGACTCGTTGGAGGGCAGATCCCCCCGCGGACTATGTGCGGCAGGAGCACCCCCCGAGACAGGACCCTCTGTGGGAGATTTCTTCTCCCGTTTGGAGGCCTAGGCTTCCGGATCCTCGGAAGCAGTCCTTTTCCTCCCCCAGTTGTCCTCCTTCATGGAGACGCTCATTCCCTCGGTTGGAATGAGCAACGACGGGGGCCCGCGTCTGCCCGTATTATCCCCCCCGGTATCTTCCTTCGAGGGCTCCGGGCAAGGTGCGACCTCGAGCATCTTTTCCAACACCGGATTTTCCAAACCCTCAGGGAGGGGGGCCAAACACCGAATCATCTTCTCGTTCGTTAGCTAGTCCTGGTCAAAAAGCAAACTCTCAGAAACAACTTCGAATAAAAAACAGTGTGTTCGGCCAGAGGATTTCTTACTTGTTCGGTGGTGCGGTTACTGCTCAGGCCCACGTCCTCGGTAATATCCGGACACTCCACTTGAGATCCAAAGAATGACTTTTACATCTCCTCGTGCGTCAGGCCGAGGAAACTTTGAATGGCACGCGGTCCCTCTGGGTTGAACTCCCACAAGCGAAGGGGCCGGCGTCTGCAAGGCTGGACTTGACGAACCAGCATAACTTGTATTACCATAGCCAAATTAAGATCTCCCTCGAAGAGATCTCGAATGCGGCTTTGCAGTATAGGCATGTCCTTGGCTGGACACCAGCTCAGGCCTCTGCTAACCCATGACATCAGTCGTGGTGGGGGGCCCAAGCGGAAAGCGGGGGAAGTCGCCCACTTGGCACTTTGGGGAGCCGTGACGTAAAACCACTCCCGTTGCCATAATTCGAACACCTCTGGAAAGGAACCTTCCGGCCATGGAGCTCCTGTCATCTTGCCTATTGATGCACTTCCGCACGCTGCCGGGTACCCCTCAATCATCTTCGGCTTTACTTCAAAGGTCTTGAGCCACAGGCCGAAGTGAGGGGTAACGCGGAGGAAGGCCTCACACACGACAATAAACGTCGAGATGTGGAGAAAGGAGTCCGGAGCTAGATCGTGAAAATCTAGCCCGTAATAGAACATCAAACCCCTGACGAAAGGATCTAGAGTGAGGCCTAGACCTCGGAGGAAGTGGGAGACGAATACAACGTTCTCGTTGGGTTCGAGAGTAGGGACGACCTGCCCTCGAGCAGGCAGCCGATGCGAAACCTCGGCGGTCAGGTATCTGGCCTCCCTCAACTTCTTAGTGTCCTCTTCCTCCACGGAGGAGGGCATCCATCGGCCTTGAAGGCTGGATCCGGACATGATTGAAGATCCGGAGCACCTAACCTGGGCTTTGGGTGTTAGAACTCGAGGCGGAGGAAGGGTTCGATTGAGCACGAGAGATAAAAAGCAAAAACCTTGTCCCTTTATAAAGAGGGTGAATATCAAGCGTCCTCTCCGTAGCCGTTTAGGACTTGCCTATAATCTAGGAGTCCTAGACATGGTTGGGTTACCCACGACCACATTAATGAGAATCCCGTAATTGGGGGAACACGATCTCCGCTTTGGCAAGACGTGTCATGAAACCGCCTCACGTTATGTGTGGAGCTGGTTAAAAGAAACGGTTCGAATAATCACCGGGTCGTGACGTAACGTCGTGCTGCCAAAACAAGCCAGCAAATTAGATCCGCAAAAACGTTATTCTGTCTGCGGTGGAATGTGGAGTTTATTTTGCAGGGTCGGACACTATTCTCGTATTCAACTTCTTCTGTCATGTATTCGGAGAAGGAACCCACCTTGCAATGCCGAAGACAATACTGCGCGCCGGACTCGTCGTCATTGAAGCCTGGTTCAGGGGCTACTGTGGGAGTCCTGGATTAGGGGGTCTCCGGACAGCCGGACTATCTCCATTGGCCGGATTGTTAGACTATGAAGATACAAGATTGAAGACTTCGTCTCGTGTTTGGATGGGACTCTACTTGGCATGGAAGGCAAGCAAGGCAATACGTATATGGATATCTCCTCCTTTGTAACCAACCTTGTGTAACCCTAACCCCCTCCGGTGTCTATATAAACCGAAGGGTTTTAGTTCGTAGGACAACAATCACAACATACAATCATACCATAGGCTAGCTTCTAGGGTTTAGCCTCTCTGATCTCATGGTAGATCTACTCTTGTAACACCCATATCATCAATATTAATCAAGCAGGACGTAGGGTTTTACCTCCATCGAGAGGGCCCGAACCTGGGTAAAACTTCGTGTCCCTTGCCTCCTGTTACCATCCAGCCTAGACGCACAGTTCGGGACCCCCTACCCGAGATCCACCGGTTTTGACACCGACACCTCCCCTCCCGCCACGCGTACACATGGCGCGGGCTATAAAACCCGCCGCTGGCCACACCAGCCCAAACCCAAATCAGCCGCCGCACCGCCGAGCTCCCTCGTCTCTGCTCTCTCCCGTCCGTGCTGCCAAACTCCCACGTCCTCCCCTTCCCTTCCCTCTCCAGCGAAGATGGCCGAACTGTAACACCCCCAGTGTACTGCTATAGTAATCCCCTGTTGATGGTGCCATGTCATCACACTATTGTTGCTAATACTCACTTGATCCAAATCACTATTCATGTTCAAACTCAAATTCAAAGTCAAAAATTCAAATGTGCCAAACATGAAAACTAAAATGTTCAAAGTGCGGCAAATAATCAGTGAGTAATTGTCATGTTGGAACCAACCTCTTCTGAATTCCCAAAATGCCCATGGGAATTAATTCAGTGCTCTAGCAGCCTTTAAATTGGCCTTTTCAATTTCTAAAATTAATTAGGCAACTCCTTTTGCCCCCAAACTTTTTGCTCCATCTCAAGGTATTGTGTTAGTTTTATGTGCCAAGTTTTGTTCAAAACAAGACTCATTTGGTACTAAAAGAAATGCAAAACAGAGCAAATAAAAAAAAAGAAAAGGAAAAGGGAAAAGTCAGAG
>NC_041390.1:78256968-78263936 GCF_002162155.2 Triticum dicoccoides
TCAACCGACCGAGGGCGCACGCCCGTGCGTCGCCGATGAACCATCTCGCCGTCGACGAGGAGGATAAGGTCGACCCCCCTCGACGCCTCGGCCTCCTCCCCACCTACCTCCACTTCCCTCTCTGTCCTCCCAGATCCACGCGCTCCTCCCCCTCTCTGTCTCACTCGCCCGCCTCACCCGAGCGCCATCACCGTCGTCCCACCTCGCATCACCGCGACGACCGCCTCCCTCGTGCTCCTCCGATGTAACCAGCCGCTCCGCCGCGCTCCTCTATGTTGACTACGGCCACGAACGCGAGCTGGCAAGCCCCACAACACCGGATCCCCAGGTCGCCGGATGCCGCCGTTGTCGATTCGGCCTTCCCCTGCGCTCCAAACCTGTCGAGGGCCTTTCTTGCGCCGCGCGGTGAGCTCCTCTTTCTCTCCCCTCGCTCCCCTGGCCTCTTGTGCTCCCGTAGCCACCGCGTCCGCCATGGCCGAGATTGGCTCCACCGTGTAGCTAGTCGCTGTCATTGTAGTCATTGCTAAGGCCGGGCAAGCACGACAACATTCTCAGGGCGTCTCCCTGGTGCCGCCCGAGCCTCTAGCTCGTCTCCATGCACCCTCTAGCTTCGTTTCCATCGCTGCCCGATCTCCGGCGTCCGCTCCGCCGCCCGCCACCATCGTCTCTAGCCGTTTCCGGCCAAACTATTTCCACAGAACGACGCAGCGTCGAGAGGCCATTCGAATGAACCCAACTGCGCGCCTAATGGTGCCTCGTAGCGTCGAAACCACCTTCTCCCGAAGTCCGGCGCCGCCTGCTGTAACACCCTCGATGCGACTATAGCTCCCACGTGTCGAGGCACGACTTAGAGATATAATCGCATTGAAGGTGTTACAAGTTGGTAATCAGAGCCTTCCCCGACCTTAGGAGCCCCATTGCTTGATCGTTTTTAGCGGCCGAGTTGTGTCTAGAAAAATGTTTTGAGTCATTTAGGAATTATATATCGGAGAGATTAGGAATTCTTTGTTACTTCCCAGTCTCCTCATCGCTCTGGTAAGGCATCCTGACGTAGAGTTTTGACTCTTCTCTTCTCAAATTTCACAAAAAAAATTAGGATCACGCGGGTATCTTGGAATCGTTTCGATGGTTTTATGATGAGAACATTGTCTTGGTGCCTCCTGTCAGGGGTTTAGTGGAAGTGTCCCGAGGAGTTGAGCTCTGAGGTGTTGTCATCATAATTTTATCGTTGCAGTTCTGGAATACCTGAGTCTAGTACGCCGACATCGAAAATCTCTTTTATGCAGTTCGTTGGTGAGATAACCTCGACGCCACCCAGTACTGGGGCGGGAGTTCGGGAGTATCGCCATAACTTGTATAACGGATGCTTTTCGAAGGTTGAGGTAGATGGTTTCCGAAGGTTTCTTGGTTATGTGTTGAAGGATGGATACAGCTGGATGTAGGATTTGCTAGTTTGGGTGAGATATTATGCTTCCCCTGTATCCCCAACACCTGATTGCATAACCGGAAAGGTTCAGGAGTTTCATAGGTGGGAATTCTAGTAGCTCTAGTTCTTCTTCCACGGATATTGGTTTGAGATTGGGATTTCTTACCGATTATTCGTTCTTGATCCGTACCTTGTTGATTTATTTCTCTATCTTAATTCTACATGGCTTCTCAATTTATGGATATGTGACCATTTTAAGAGGAATGCATTCGTTCATTTTGTTCGGATGTGAAGACTATATGTTGCAATTTTCATTCCGTTTGAATCAGCTTCAATACTTATCTGTCAATGTGCTAATGGTGGTCAACCTCTTCAGGATGGCTCCTCCAACGCGCACGACTCCGAATCCTGATCCGCCACCACCCCACCTCCTCCAAAGGCATGGCAAGCTGTGATGGCCGCAACCAATGCAAATACACAGTTGATCATGCAAATTCTTCAAGAGCGCAATCAAGGCAGTGAAGGGAATCAAGGCAGCAATCAGAGTCACTTTGCTACACTCAACCAGTTCCTTGCTAACGGGCCAAAGACTTTCAGCAATTGTGTTGAGGCAACCGATGCTGACGATTGGCTTGTGGATCTGTGTAAGCATTTCGAGTGCAGTAACGTCAGGCCTGAGGACTTTGTCAAGTTCGCTTCCTTCCAACTCAAAGATCAAGCTGCAGAATGGTTCCAGCAGTACAAGGACACCAGAGGTGGACGTGTTATCACTTGGGATGATTTTCGTCGAGATTTCCGAGCTCATCATATTCCGCATAGCATGGTTGAAAGCAAGCGTGAGGAATTCCGTAGTCTGAAGCAAGGCTCTTTGTTTGTCTATGACTACAACAAGTTGTTCCAGAAGCTCGCCCGCTTTGCCAAGCAGGACGTCCCTGATGAGAAGAGCATGATATATCAGTTCAGGGGTGGTCTCAGAGAAGATATTCAGCTTGCTCTTGTCCTCTTTGAGCCCTTGAGGTACGATGAGTTCTACAACATGGCACTGAAGCAAGAGGCTGCTCAGTTGAGGTGTGATGCTTCCAAGAAGCGAGTCAGAGATGTTACTCCTTCTTCCTCTACTCAAGTGGCCAAGCAGCAGAAGTTTTGGCTTCCTCCTCCTCCGTTCCATCAGCCGTATCAGCAGAAGAGCAAAGTGGCAGTGGTTCTTCCCACCCACCCAACCCTAGCTTTCAGAACAAGACTTCGTCTCAAGCTCCAAGATCGAGTGCTTCGTATCACCGTCCGATTTTAGAGGTCACGTGCAACAAGTGCCAACAGAAGGGTCACTATGCCAACAAGTGTTTCAACCAGAGGTGTCTTCCTCCTCCTCCTCCTGCCAGATTGGCAAGTACAGCTGTGGTCAAGCATATTCCCAAGCATGCCAAGGTCAATTTGATGAATGCAGCTCAGGCAGAGGACTCGTCAGATGTGATCATGGGTAACCTTCCTGTTAATGATATTCCTGCAAAAGTTCTTTTTGACACGGGTGCATCGCATTGTTTCATCTCGAGACCGTTTTCATCTAAGCATGGTTTGTCTTTGCAAATTTTGCCTAGTCCTTTAGCAGTTGTCTCTCCCGGTAAGCGCATGCATGCTAACTCCATTGCTCCGGATGTTTCTATCATTTTGGGTGACTACAAGTTCTTGGCTTCTCCTACGGTTCTCGGTGACTCGGATATTGATCTTATTCTCGGGATGGATTGGCTTTCTAAGCACAAGGCTCAGCTTGATTGTGCAGCCAGGCAGATTCAATTGACTCATTCGTCTGAGGATGTAATTGTCTTTGCTGCTCGGGATAATACCATCCATCTGTTTTCTCTCAATGAGAAGGGTGAATTGGATGCCATCTCTCAAATTCCAATCGTTTGCGAATATCAAGCCGTCTTTCCAGAAGAGCTTCCAGGAATGCCTCCGCACCGGCCAGTTGAATTCGTTATTGATCTTGAGCCTGGTACGGAACCTGTGTGCAAACGTCCTTACAAGCTCGGACCTGAAGAGTTGAAGGAGCTGAAGAAGCAACTCGATGAGCAAGAAAGAATGGGTCTCATCCGGCCTAGTTCTTCTCCGTGGGGTTGTGGTGTTCTTTTTGTGAAGAAGAAGGATGGAACGGACCGACTTTGTGTTGATTACCGTCCAGTGAACAAGAAGACCATCAAGAACAAATACCCACTTCCCAACATCAATGAGCTGTTCGAACAACTCAAAGGTGCCCAAGTATTCTCCAAGCTTGATCTCCGTATGGGCTATCACCAGATTCGTATTCGTGAAGAAGATATTCCCAAGACAGCATTCAGAACAAGCTTTGGTTCATATGAATACACTGTCATGTCTTTTGGCCTCGCCAACGCTCCTCCGACGTTCTCTCGCATGATGAACTTCATCTTCAATGCCTACACCAATGACTTTGTTTTGGTCTATCTCGACGACATTCTGGTTTTCTCCAAGAACAAGGAAGATCATGCCAAGCACTTGCGTTTGGTTCTTGATAAGCTCAGAGAACATCAGTTCTACGCCAAGTTCTCCAAGTGTGAATTTTGGCTTGATGAGGTTCTTTATCTTGGTCATATCATCTCTGCCAAGGGCATTGCCGTGAATCCTGAGAAGGTGTCTGCAATTGTGAATTGGGAACCTCCTCAGAACGTGAAGCAACTCCGCAGTTTTCTCGGTCTCGCAAGCTATTGCCGAAGATTCGTTGAAAACTTTTCTAAGATCGCGAAGCCTCTCTCTAATCTTCTTCAGAAGCACGTCAAGTACGTTTGGTCTCCAGAGTGTGACATTGCTTTCAACACTTTGAAAGAGAAATTGATCACTGCTCCAGTTCTGACTCCGCCTGATGAATCCAAGCCGTACGAGGTCTTTTGTGATGCCTCTCTCCAAGGTCTTGGCGCAGTATTGATGCAAGAGAAGAAATTTGTTGCTTATACATCTCACCAGTTGAAGCCTAATGAGAAGAACTACCCCACTCATGATCTCGAGTTGGCGGCAGTTGTGCATGCTCTTTTGACTTGGAGACATCTTCTATTGGGAAGAAAAGTGGACATGTTCACTGATCACAAGAGTCTCAAGTATATCTTCACTCAGCCTAATCTCAACATCAGGCAAACTCGATGGGTCGAAATGATTCAAGAGTATAATCCGAGTATCGAGTATACTCCAGGCAAGGCAAATGTGATTGCTGACGCGTTAAGCAGGAAGGCTTACTGCAACAGTCTGATTATCAAGCCTTATCAACCCGAGCTTTGTGAAGCTTTCCGCAAACTTAATCTGCAAGTTGTTCCTCAAGGTTTCCTCGCCAACCTTCAAGTCTCTCCTACCTTAGAAGACCAGATTCGCTAAGCTCAGCTTCTTGATGCTATGGTGAAAAAGGTGAAGATTGGGATTGCCAAGAGCCAGTCCAAGTACAAGTGCTACTGCCTTGATGACAAGGACACTCTCTTCTTCGAGGATCGTATTGTTGTACCCAAAGGTGACCTCCGTAAAGTGATCTTGAATGAGGCTCACAATTATCTCCTCTCCATCCACCCTGGGAGCACGAAGATGTATCAGGACCTTAAGCAAGCTTATTGGTGGACTCGAATGAAGCGCGAGATCGCTCAATTCGTGAATGAATGTGATGTCTGTAGAAGAGTGAAGGCAGAACACCAAAGGCCAGCTGGTCTCCTCCAACCTCTTGCCATTCCAGAATGGAAGTTTGACCACATTGAAATGGACTTCGTGACTGGGTTTCCAAAGTCCAAGCGTGGCAATGATGCTATATTCGTTGTCATCGACAAACTCACCAAAGTGGCTCATTTTCTGCCTATCAAAGAGTCGATCACTGCAGCTCAATTGGTGGAACTCTATACCTCTCGTATTGTCTCTCTCCACGGTATTCCTCAAGTGATCTCTTCAGACCGTGGCAGCATCTTTACCTCGAAGTTTTGGGATTCTTTCCAGAATGCCATGGGCACTAACATCCGCTTCAGCACAGCTTTCCATCCTCAAACAAGCGGTCAAGTCGAGCGTGTCAACCAGATTCTTGAAGATATGCTCAGGGCTTGTGTGATCTCCTTCGTCATGAAGTGGGAGGATTGTCTTCCTTATGCTGAATTCTCCTACAACAACAGTTTTCAAGCAAGTTCGGGCAAGGCCCCATTTGAAATTCTGTATGGCAGGAAGTGCCGTACCCCTCTCAACTGGTCTGAAACCGGTGAATGTCAGCTTTTGGGTAATGACTTAATCACAGAAGCAGAAGAAATGTGTAAAGTCATTCGTGATAACCTCAAAGCAGCCCAATCCCGTCAGAAGAGCTACTATGATAGTAAGCACCGTGATTTGGCTTTCGAGATCGGGGATCATGTTTACCTCCGTGTCTCTTCTATGAAAGGTACTCGTCGCTTTGGTATCAAAGGGAAGCTTGCCCCCGGATACGTGGGACCTTTCAAGATTGTCAGCAAGAGAGGCGACCTCGCCTATCAACTCAAGCTTCCTTCAAACTTTGCAAATGTTCATGACGTGTTCCATGTCTCTCAGCTTCGAAAGTGCTTCAAGACTCCTGACCGCACCGTCAACTTCGAGGACATTGAGCTCCAAGAAGATCTTTCTTATCGTGAGCACCCAGTTGCTATTCTTGAAGAGACTGAACGCAAGACTAGCAACAAGTCAATCAAATTTCTCAAAGTCAAGTGGTCACACCATTCCGACCATGAAGCTACCTGGGAACGCGAGGATTACCTCCGTTCTGAGTACCCGGCGTTCTTTCAGTCCTAGATCTCGGGACGAGATCCTTTCGTAGTGGTGGAGTGTTGTAACACCCCGGATGTAATTTTCCCTATTTGTACTCCAACTCTTGCCGTTTCCGGTGTTAAGTTATATTTATTTCCTCGGGTTTGGGTTTTGTCTCCGTGTGTTGTTGTCATTGTCATGCACCTCATATCATGTCATCATGTGCATTGCATTTGTATACGTGTTCGTCTCATGCATTCGAGCATTTTCCCCGTTGTCCGTTTTGCGTTCCGGCGCTTCGTTCTCCTCCGGTGGCCATTTCTAGCTTTCTTTCGTGTGTGGGGATTAAACATTTCCGTATTGGACCGAGACTTGCCAAGCGGCCTTGGTTTACTACCGGTAGACCACTTGTCAAGTTTCGTATCATTTGGACTTCGTTTGATACTCCAACGGTTAACCGAGGGACCGAAAAGGCCTCGTGTGTGTTGCAGCCCAACACCCCTCCAATTTGGCCCAAAAATCCACCAAACTCTGCTCCATGTCCTAGAGCGTTCGATCACGATCGCGTGGCCGAAAACCGCACCTCGTTTGGACTCTCCTAGCTCCCTCTACGCCTATATATACACCCCCAATTCCAATTCCCGGATCCTCTCCCCCCTAACCCTAGATCCGCCGCCGCCGGACAAAGTCTGCCGGGCCGGACGTGTCCGACCCGAGCCCCGCCGCCACGTGTCGCCAGCCTACTGGCCGCCGCCGCCGCCCCACATCGCCGCGTCGCCACCCGCGCCGGCCCGCTCAG
>NC_041390.1:78264314-78272696 GCF_002162155.2 Triticum dicoccoides
CGCCACATCGCCGCCCGGCCTCGCCGAGCCTCTCCGTCCATCTCAGCGCGCCCGGCCGCCGAGCTCGACGCCGGCGCAGCCCCGGGCCGGCCTCCTCCGGCGAGGGATCCAGCCATCCTCGGTCGGCGTGCGCGAGATCTGGATCCGGTTCGCAGCTACAGTGACCCTAGATCCCGTGAGGTGTTTTTTTCTCTAAGTCCTCAAAATCTGCAGATCCAAGTGCCTCTGTTCGGGGCTCCGTAACTTTGCATCCGTAGCTCCGATTTGGGCGTATAGCATATCAAAATGTTCATCTCAGAGAGTATGTCATTTCATTCCATTGCATAATTTTCATTTGAGCTCATCTTGATGCCCGAAATGCTGTTAGAAGAGGGCTACTTGAGTTAATTGTCAGATCTGTTACTCCGTTTAGCACTTTTGTCATTTTTGCCATGATTAATGTGTGCATGCTATGCCCGTGAGTCCTACATATGTTTTGCTAAGGGTTTTGTCATCTATACAGAGGTGCAACCCATGTATTTTTAGGATGTGTGTGGTGACTTATGCAAGCTTGCAAAGAGGTGCACTTGCTAATTCTGTTTTCAGGGACTTAGTGATTTCACTAAGTCCTGGGATTGTTTATCTCACGATGCCATATGTTCATGTTGTTTCCTAGTGATCCATGCCTCTTTTGAGGATGATCAGTAAGGGATTTTTGTTAATATTGTAGTGCTCTATCCATCCATGTCTTTGTTTGCAATTATGGAGCAACCTAGCTTGAGTCAATCGAGCTCTACTTTTGCTTTGTTGTGAATCTGGGCAGATCGTCAACTTGTTTGCGATTTTGCCGATGTTATTGTAGTTGATCCGTGCATGCTATGCTATTGTTCTTGCCATGTCTAGCTTGTATTTTGTGCCTTGTTTATGGACGTATGTTTGTCTTGCCATGACTTGCACCGTGGTGAGTGCATCGAGCTTATAAACATGCCTTCGTGAGTTATGTTTCAGCATGTCCCAGTTTTCACTAAGTCTGAAAACTGATTATGTTTTTGCTATGTTCGTGTGCTTGTTAGTATATTTTGTGATCCCTTTTGGCTCAAGGTCACTAAGGGACTTTTGTTAAGCTTGTTGAGTAGCTCCATGCCATGTCTTTCTTTGTCATGTTCAGGTCATGTAACATGTTGTTTTATTGCTCCGAAGAGGGCTATATGGTCTGAAATTCCAGACAAGTGTTAATTTCACTAAGTCTGAGATCTGTTTTACCATTTGCATTTTTGCCATGCTTGTTTGAACCTGTTAATGGATGAATTGGCCGTGGCTCAGTGCTAGACTTTTGTTAAGCATCTTGTGTGCATCCATGCCATGTATTTTGTTGTCATGTTTGGTGGCTGTAGCATGTTCATCTCATTGCATTTAGATGCCTATTTGCTGTAAATCGCAGACCGGTGTCATTTTTGAATCGCTTGCCATTTCCAAACCGTAACTCCGATTCCGGCGTTCTTTATATCGTTTTCAAGCGATTTCATCTCATCTTTCCAGTGGCACACTTGGATTTCCAAGTTGAGGCCAGGTTCATGCATTTCCTGTCATATCTTGCATTTTGCATCCCGCATCGCATCCCGCATAGCATATCATCATTTCATCATATTGCTTGTTCTTGCACGTGGTTGATTGTGTCCTTGTTGCTTGTTGTCTTGTTTGGGTAGAGCCGGGAGACGAGTTCGCTAACGAGGAGCCCGTTGAGTTTGCTTTTGAGGATCCAGTCAACTCTGACAACTGTGCAGGCAAGATGATCATACCCTCGAAATCACTACTATCTTTGCTATGCTAGTTTGCTCGCTCTTTTGCTATGCCATTGCTACGATTCCTACCACTTGCTTGAAAGCCTCCTAAATTGCCATGTCAGACCTCTAACCCACCATTGTCCTAGCAAACCGTTGATTGGCTATGTTACCGCTTTGCTCAGCCCCTCTTATAGCGTTGCTAGTTGCAGGTGAAGATTGGCTATGTTACCGCTTTGCTCAGCCCCTCTTATAGCGTTGCTAGTTGCAGGTGAAGATTGGAGGCCGTTCCTTGTTGGAACATCATTTATTTACTTGTTGGGATATCACTATATTGCTATGTTATCTTAATGCATCTATATACTTGGTAAAGGGTGGAAGGCTCGGCCTCTCGCCTAGTGTTTTTGTTCCACTCTTGCCGCCCTAGTTTCCGTCATATCGGTGTTATGTTCCCGGATTTTGCGTTCCTTACGCGGTTGGGTTATAATGGGAACCCCTTGATATTTCGCCTTGATTAAAGCTTTTCTAGCAATGCCCAACCTTGGTTTTACCATTTGCCACCTAGCCTTTTCTTTCCCTTGGGTTCTGCAGACTCAAGGGTCATCTTATTTTAACCCCCCGGGCCAGTGCTCCTCTAAGTGTTGGTCCACCTGTTAGCTGCCGGTGGCCACCAGGGGCAACTCTGGGCTGGCCTACCCGTACCTAAGACAATCTGAGTGTGCCCTGAGAAAGAGATGTGTGCAGCTCCTATCGGGATTTGTCGGCACATTTGGGCGGTGTTGCTGGTCTTGTTTTAACCTGTCGAAGTGTCTTGAGTTACCGAGATACCGAGTCTGATCGGAATGTCTTGGGAGGAGGTCTATTCCTTTGTTGACCGTGAGAGCTTGTCATGGGCTAAGTTGGGACTCCCCTGCAGGGATTGAACTTTTGAAAGCCGTGCCCGCGGTTATGGGCAGATGGGAATTTGTTAATGTCCGGTTGTAGATAACTTGAACCTTAATTAAATTAAGATGAATCAACTGAGTGTGTTACCGTGATGGCCTCTTCTCGGCGGAGTCCGGGAAGTGGACACGGTGTTGGAGTAATGTTTGCGCAAGTTGTTCTCTAGCCTCCCGCTCATGCTTTGCCTCCTCTTCTCGCTCTCTTTTGCGAATAAGTTAGCCACCATACTTGCTAGTCGCTTGCTGCAGCTCCACTCATATTTTACCTTGCCATACCTATAAGCTTAAATAGTCTTGATCGCGAGGGTGCGAGATTGCTGAGTCCCCGTGGCTCACAGATTACTATTACACCAGATGCAGGGCCTGATGATTCCGCTCCAGGAGACGCGTATGAGCTCAAGTGGGAGTTCGACGAAGACTCTCAACGATACTATGTTTCCTTTCCCGACGATCAGTAGTGGTGCCCAGTTGGGGGTGAACGGGACCGTTGTCGCATGTTGGGTTCTCTTTTATTTTGGCACCGTAGTCGGGCCATGAGTGTTTGGATGATGTAATGTTATTTATGTACTTGGTTGACGTGGCGAGTGTAAGCCAACTATGTTATCTCCCCTTTATTACTGATGTTACATGGGATGTTGTGAAGATTGCCTAACTTGCGACATATGCCTTCAATGCGATTATATCTCTAAGTCGTGCCTCGACACGTGGGAGCTATAGTCGCATCGAGGGTGTTACACCCGTGGTGGTCGCCGTCGATGTTTCCGATCGTTTCAGCCACTCCGACCACAACCAGTCGACGCGCCATCGACTCACCGTTCCAACGCACCCAACCATGACCAAAACGGTGGCCTGCGCGCGGTTTCTGACCGGTGCCCGTACTCGCGCCGCCGCGAACGCGCTCGCCGGCGTGATTCCGGCAGGTCACCGGCCCCCACTGACCTGGACTGACTACTGGGGCCCGCCGTGCCACTGACCAGTGGGTCTAGTTGACCTGTTGACCGGGTCAACTGCTGACTGGGCTGCCCACTGAGACTGACGTTTGGGTCCCACCTCTTAATCCTCTAATTAAAACATTTTAATAATTAAAACTAATTAGTTTAGTTAATTAGACACGGACAAGTGGGCCCAGTAGTTTTACTAACTAAATTTAGATTAGTTTGAACTTTGTTTAACCCACTGTCTATGACAGGTGGGTCCCCCATGTCAGTTTGACCAGTCAACTAGACTGTTGACTGCTGACGTCTAATACGTCCATTTTGCATCATGCTTTTATATCGATATTTATTGCATTATGGGCTGTTATTTCACATTATGTCACAATACTTATGGCTATTCTCTCTTATTTTACAAGGTTTACATAAGGAGTGAGAATGCCGGCAGCTGGAATTGTGGGCTGGAAAAGGAGCAAATATTATAGACCTATTCTGGACAACTCCAAAAGTCCTGAGACTCCACGGAACACCTTATAATAAATAATGAAAAATCCTCGCCAAATATGAAGACCAGGGGGCCCACACCCTTCTCACGAGGGTGCCCCCCC
This sequence comes from Triticum dicoccoides, assembly GCF_002162155.2. Taxonomy (NCBI): domain Eukaryota; kingdom Viridiplantae; phylum Streptophyta; class Magnoliopsida; order Poales; family Poaceae; genus Triticum; species Triticum dicoccoides. The sequence continues at coordinate 78,268,556 of NC_041390.1, forward strand.
CCCTAGGGCGTGCCCCCTGCCTCGTGGGCCCCCTGGTGGCTCTCCGATGACCATCTTCTACTATATGAAGTCTTTCGTCGAGAAAAAATAAGAAGCAACCTTTTGGGACGAAACTCTGCTGCCACGAGGCGGAACCTTGGCGGATCCAATCTAGAGCTCCAGCAGAGCTGTTCTGCCGGGGAAACTTCCCTCCCGGAGGGGGAAATCATCGCCATCGTCATCACCAACGCTCCTCTCATCGGGAGAGGGCAATCTCCATCAACATCTTCATCAGCACCATCTCATCTCAAAACCCTAGTTCATCTCTTGTATCCAATTCTTGTCTCCAAGTCCGGGATTGGTACTAGTAGGTTGCTAGTAGTGTTAATTACTCCTTGTAGTTGATGCTAGTTGGTTTAATTGGTGGAAGATCATATGTTCAGATCCTATATGCATATTAATACCCCTCTGATTATGAACATGTTTATGCTTTGTGAGTACTTACGTTTGTTCCTGAGGACAAGGGAGAAGTCTTGCTATTAGTAGTCATGTGAATTTGGTATTCGTTCGATATTTTGATAAGATGTATGTTGTCTAGCCTCTAGTGGTGTTATGTGAACGTCGACTACATAACACTTCACCATTATTTAGGCCTAGAGGAAGGCATTGGGAAGTAATAAGTAGATGATGGGTTGCTAGAGTGACAGAAGCTTAAACCCTAGTTTATGCGTTGCTTCGCAAGGGGCTGATTTGGATTCATATGTTTCACTATGGTTAGGTTTACCTTAATACTTTTATTGTAGTTGTGGATGCTTGCAATAGAGGTTAGTCATAAGTGGGATGCTTGTTCAAGTAAGAACACCACCCAAGCACCAGTCCACCCACATATCAAATTATCAAAGTACCGTACGCGAATCATATGAGCGTGATGAAAACTAGCTTGACGATATTCCCATGTGTCCTCGGGAGCGCTTTTCCTTATATAAGAGTTTGTCCAGGCTTGTCCTTTGCTACAAAAAGGATTGGGCCACCTTGCTGCACTTTATTTACTTTTGTTACTTGTTGCTCGTTACAAATTATCTTATCACAAAACTATCTGTTACCACTTATTTCAGTACTTGCAGAGAGTACCTTGCTGAAAACCGTTTATCATTTCCTTCTGCTCCTCGTTGGGTTCGACACTCTTACTTATCGAAAGGACTACGATAGATCCCCTATACTTGTGGGTCATCAACGTCACTCATACGTCATGCTGACATCATATTACTTTTCTATTAAATTAAGTAATTCTAGAAAATTGTTTAATCTTTGAAAATTCATAGAAAATTAACCGTAGCTCGGATCGAAAAACTTTATATATGAAAGTTGCTCAGAACGACGAGACGAACCCGAATACACTACCCACATACCTGTTAGATGCCTCTAACTATCTGAACATGGAACTTTCCCCCTCCGGTCATCTATCTGACACAGGTCTGGAACCGGGAAAACATTCCCGGCTGTTTTCCCCCTCCACCTTTTTTGTGTAGCCATACGTTAGGTCACACCCGTCACATCTTATTGCCTTGTTATTCTTGTGGTGCTATGTTGCTTTATATTTACTGTTTCTTCCCCCTCTTTTCTCCGGTAGACCCCGTGACTGATGTTGCCCCTGTGATCGACTACGTCGACGACGACACTTCTTCCTTTTCAACAGAGCTTCCAGGCAAGCAAACCCTCCTTGAGCATTCCGATATCACCCATTTATTTCCCTCTCATGATTGTATTAGAACTGCTACTGCTTCCTGTATGATCCTACTCTGATGCATAGCCTGTTGTTGTTACCTACTTTCATACCTTACCTACTTATCCTAAACTGCTTAGTATAGGTTGGTTAGTGATCCATCAGTGACCCCACCTTGTCCCAGTTGCCCCTGCTTTATGTTCGATGACTCGATCAACGTGATCGACGTCCAGGCCCCGGCACCGCACATCACTTTGCCCCCTTTTGTTGCTCGACTCTGCAGAGTTACCATCAAGTGCCGAGGGTGGAACCTCTTACATCACTCCTGATGAGATCTCCGTAGTGTAGCTATACTGTCGAGGTCATCGAGGGTGATTTCCTCCTTAACCACTTCCGTTACGGTTCTGTCGTGCAACCCATCAAACGTGAACCTCGAGGGTGGATCCTCTTACGTTCACCTTGATGACAACATCGAGTGGAATTCACCGGGGGTGATTCCTCGGGTTTTCCCTTTGGTGTTAGACACACAGTTACTATGGTTACTGTGACTTTACACTGAGCCATGTTACTACAGATGGGTCGGCCCTGAGGGGTACCCGCGTGAGCTTAATAGCGAGTGATGTGGAGTCGGGTTGACCTAGAAGGTGCCCGCGAGATACTTACAAGGCGTGGATGGGCATTCTTAGCCCTTGCCGCAAGTACTCGAGACGGGGCGACGGGGTCACATCGAGCGTGAGTCTCTGCTCGTTACCGCGTGCTCCTAATCCACTACGATTTGGATATTTGATCCGAGGGGCCTCTGGCCTGATAGCACTAACCATCACGTGGGCATAGTATGGGCGTTCTGCGTCGTATACATCAGCTGAAGCTTAATAGACGTCAGCGACTGAGCGGCGCGCGCCGGGTTGGACTGGTAAGCACCTACCTTTTTGAAGGAGGTAGCTAGGTCTGCTCACCGGCCGCGTACGCAACGTGCAGGAGTTCTCGGGGAGATGGCCCATGACCCCTGGGGGCATAGGTTTAGTCTGGCGTGCTGGCCTCTCTATTAAGCCTAGGTCGGGTTGCGGCGTATTGTTTGGCCGAGGTCGAGCATGACCCAGGAAAGTGTGTCCGACCGGAGTTAATCGAGCGTGGTGGGTAAGTTGGTGCACCCCTGCAGGGAAGAAAACATCTATCGATAGCTTGTCCTACGGTAACGGACACTTGGAGTTGTATCCCGATCGATACAACTAGAACTGGATACTTGAGATGAGACTTGGATATGAGATGATAACTGGATAGTATGGCTCTGGGATTGCTTTCTCACAGGGAGTCGAGAAAGGATCTCTGGCCGAGGTTGATAACATTACTGCTACTTTACTTTATGCTACTCTACTCCCTCATGTTGCTGCAAGATGGTGGTTTCCAGAAGATGCTAGTCTTTGATAGGCTAGGCTTTTCCCTTCCCTCCTGGCATTCTGCAGTTTAGTCCACAGATACTGCCCATTTTCTTTGATACAGATGCAAACTTAGTTTAGATCTGATGTAAGTCTTGCGAGTACTTTGGATGAGTACTCACGGTTGCTTTGCTACTTCTTTTTCCCCCATACCCGATTGTTGCGACCAGATGACGGATCCCAGGAGCCATGACGTCACTGATGACTACTACTACCCGGAGGATGCCTACTACTACATGAAGACCGCAGACGACTAAGAGTAGTTAGGAGGCTCCCAGGCAGGAGGCCTTGCCTTTTCGATCGTTGTTGCTTTTGTGCTAGCCTTCTTAAGGCAAACTTGTCTAACTCATGTCTATACTCAGATATTGTTCCTTCCGCTGACTCTTGTGTTTTCGAGCTTATGTATTCGAGCCCTCAAGGCCCCTGACTTGTAATATAAAGCTTGTATTATTTTCATTTGTGTCTAGAGTTGTGTTGTGATATCTTCCTATGAGTCCTTGATCTTGATCGTACACATTTGGTGTATGATTAGTGTACGATTGAATCGAGGGCGTCACACAAACGCTACCCCGGCGACGCCGCGGCGGCCAATGGCTTCGGTCGCCGATGCTTCAGGAGTAGGAGGCGTGGCTGCTGTTCGAGGCCAACATCCCGGCACCGCTGGACATGCGCGCCGGGCCGGCGGGTGGAGACTCAGCAACGGCGGCGTCCCCATCCCCTCGGTGCCCGAAATCGACGCGCGCCCCGGCGTCTTCGCCGCCGAGGTCGATCGCGTGCAGGCGTCCCTCACGGAGGAGCAGCGCTCCCTCCCCCAGCACGCCGCCGACAACCACGGGGCGTGGGCAGACTACTTCCAGCGGCGGCAGGCGGCGCGGCTGGCGTCCACGAACGGGGCGCCGGTGGTGGGCGACGTCAAGAACAGCGACGGCCACCGCATTTGGTGGGGCGTTCCGGGCCGCACGCTCCACGAGGTGCTGGAGTACATCGAGGGCGGCAATAACCC
>NC_041390.1:78273118-78374370 GCF_002162155.2 Triticum dicoccoides
GGAGCGCCGGGTCGTGGGCACCCAGGAGGTTCGGCTCGTCCTCTTCTTCCGCCGCGCTCAGCAACTTCTTCGCCTAGTAGAGATCTTTTTTTTTAATAATTTATGTAACGCTGAACATGTTCAATATTAATGTCAGGTTTGCCAAATTTAGCGAAACTTTCCTGAATTCAGATTTTTTAAAATAAAAAAAACCGCGTCTTGGGCAACTCTGGAGCGAGTGGCTGGAAACCCGCTCACCCCCGCGTTGATTTTAGCGGTGGCTCGCCCCCAGGGGCGCGTAAAATCGCCGCCTGGGGGCCAACGGCTGGAGATGCTCTTACCTCCTCTGTCTAACTGGGCCTTGTTGGTATATGTATTTTTTTGTGGAATTGTTTGTGAGCTTATTGTACAAACGTACTGACATTTTTGCCTTTTCAAGTATTGCCGCTTGGCCTTCTCAATCGCTACGCTCTCTTCTCACTTTTTTTATGTTTCAGTTTTTTTAATTCATGATTTACCTGTGTCTCCATGTCGAGACCTCCTAGTTGGCGCCTTAAGCGCCGGCTAGGAGAACTGCTGCCCACGCGCATGTGTTCTGGGCTGGCCCAGTATCTTGACGTCTTTAAAAAATACTACTAAACATGCTTGTATGTTGCAACGGGAGAAAACAGTCCTCACACGTCATTATTCAGTAAGCATGACTAAAGACATCATCCTCATGCCCATAACATAATAAGTATGTCTAATACCTCATGCTCAGGTCCACATTCTCCATTTTAATATAACACCAGACACATGTTTCTACTTGCCGTCTTTGTCGTTCTCGTCGCCGGTGGTTGTAGTATTAGTTGTCATCTTTATCATCCTCGGCGCCGGTGGTCATAATACCAGTTGTCACTAATCAAGGTTGGCCAAGTCCAATAGCTGGATTGTTGAGCCGCCTTCATGTGCAGCGAAGATCAAGAGCGTTGAAAAAATAAAAAGAGAAATATTGTTCTTTTTAAAAAAAATGTTTGACTTTAAATTTTTTATTTTATTAACAACTTTACAAAAAATTTGTGTTCTAAAATATATTCATTTTTTAAAAAACAATCTTTTCCACTCAGTATTTGCCGTGATTGTGAGCTTATTTTAAAATTTTGCGCTGCTAATTTAACAACAATTCTTGTCTAGTCTAGTGGCTAGCAATTTGACCGCTTCAGTGTTATAGTGGCTGAGTTCGATTCCTTGCGCTGCACAATTCTTTCTTGGAATATTTTTACTGCCGGGCTGTTGGTACGCTAATGGGCCAGCCCATTGCGTCGTGTGCTTTGTTTTTGACAGAAACAGTATCAGGAGAACGAGAAAAGTCCCGCACGAGGAAAAGACATACGACGTACGGAATTTATCTGGGTTCCACCGTAACCAAAAAAACTGAAGAAATAATCCTCCATTTAATATTAGGTAAAGAAAAGTGAGGGTCGCTCGTCCGGTCAAGAAAGCTGAAGACCGCTGATTTCGTTCGACCATATGCGATTGACCGGTTGACTAGTCAACTATTGACTTCTGAAAATTATGAATTTAAAAAATCACAAAAAATGAAAATAATCATTAATCAAAATGCTCAAATATTAAAAAAAATCACATTGCGTCGTGTGCTTTGTTTTTGACAGAAACAGTATCAGGAGAACGAGAAAAGTCCCGCACGAGGAAAAGACATACGACGTACGGAATTTATCTGGGTTCCACCGTAACCAAAAAAACTGAAGAAATAATCCTCCATTTAATATTAGGTAAAGAAAAGTGAGGGTCGCTCGTCCGGTCAAGAAAGCTGAAGACCGCTGATTTCGTTCGACCATATGCGATTGACCGGTTGACTAGTCAACTATTGACTTCTGAAAATTATGAATTTAAAAAATCACAAAAAATGAAAATAATCATTAATCAAAATGCTCAAATATTAAAAAAAATCACAAATGTGTGAAAGTTTAATCAATTTTGAAAAAAGTTCACAAATTTGAATAAAATTCATCTATATTGAAAAACAATGCACGGAAAAGTTCATCGATTTTGATGAAAAAGTTAGTGAGTTTTAAAAAAGTTCATCGATTTTGAAGGAAAAGATCATGAGTTTGAAAAAAGTTCATTGATTTTTAGAAAAGGTGCATGGATTTGAAAAAAGTTCATCGATTTTGAAAAAAAAATCATAAATTTGCAAAAAGTTCATTGATTTTGAAAAAAAATCATGAAATTAAAAAAAGTTCAAGAATTTGGAAAAAGAAGTTCATTGATTTTGAAGATTCTTTTTTAAAAATATCATCAATTTTGAAGAAAAGTTTAAGATTTTAAGAAAAAATAAAGGAAAAGGGAACAGCGAGTTGAAGAAACAATAGAATTTGAAAAAAAAATAGTAATAAGCACAAATGTGGAGGACAGCGTAGTGCTTGTTGTGGTTCTCGATCTCAAGTTCGACCCCTTCGCATCGAAATCACTAATTAACTAGATGATACCCCGCGCGTTGCTGCGGGAACTTGTGCTGCTATAAGGAGGGGTTTTATCGAGTAAAAAGTAGTGAGACCATTAAAGGGGTGTATAAATAAATAAATGTTTGCTTGAACCTTTGATAGAATTATATGAGGAGTCAGAAAAATTACTAAATATAAGTCGTTTTAGAGATTCCACTACAAATTACATACGGTATATAGACATATTTTAGAGTCTAGATTCACTCATTTTGCTTCGTATGTAGTCCATAGTGTAATCTCTAGAAAGACTTATATTTAGGAACGGAAGGAGTATAAGGTTTTAGGGCATTGGTTCATCGTATTAAAATTAATTAACAACTAATATCATTCTGGCCTTTATGGTCATTCCTTGTGTAAGATCCAAATAGAGTGTTTAAAAAGAAGATAAAAAAGAGTTGGGCGCCACTTTAATGGACTCTTATGATTACAAAATGGCAACCAATGGACTCTCTTTATCTGATAATGTTCATGGTCGAAGAAACGGGCAAAATAAACCAAGTCATGAACGGCTTACTGATTTGAGACGACCAATCCATATATTCCCGAAACCAATGACAGAGCTTTTGGGAGGCCGATGGGAGAGGCGACTCAGGGGGCAACGGCGGGGGCCTCCGCCGCTCGTGCTTGATCTCCTGACCTCGGCTTGCGGCGGCGAGTCGGGGGCCACTTCTGGGCGTTAGCGGACGAAGACACGGACGATTCAAATGGGCAGAAGGACGCGGATTCGCCAGAGTCTCTTCCATCGCTGACGTCTTCTGATCTTATTTGTGAGTTTTTCCATTCAGGCTACGATGAGGATGAGGTGGCATCGACTATAGACAAGGTGCTACCCCTAGATGATCTGGCAAGGATCGATTTACATGTGGGGGAGAAGAACGAGATGGTCCAGCGAGTCGTTCACCGGAGGACGGCGGCGACGGCGATCAGGCCATGGAAGGGACTGTTACCTAAGGTGCGCCTTCCTTCTCTTACTCTTGGTGACTTTGTGGGATCTTGGTGAAGGAAATGTGCCCTAGAGGCAATAATAAAGTTGTTATTTATATTTCCTTATATCATGATGAATGTTTATTATTCATGCTAGAATTGTATTATAAAGGTGCTCTACAAGTGTCTCCAAAGGTACTTGTTGGGTTGGCATATTTCGAGATTAGGATTTGTCACTCCGATTGTCGGAGAGGTATCTCTGGGCCCATTCGGTAATGCACATCACATAAGCCTTACAAGCATTGCAACTAATGAGTTAGTTGCGGAATGATGTATTACGGAACGAGTAAAGAGACTTGCCGGTAACGAGATTGAACTAGGTATTGAGATACCGATGATCGAATCTCGGGCAAGTAACATACCAATGACAAAGGGAACAACGTATGTTGTTATGCGGTCTGACCGATAAAGATCTTCGTAGAATATGTGGGAGCCAATATGAGCATCCAGGTTCCGCTATTGTTTATTGACCAGAGACGTGTCTCGGTCATGTCTACATAGTTCTCGAACCTGTAGGGTCCGCACGCTTAAAGTTTCGATGACGGTTATATTATGAGTGTATGAGTTTTGATGTACCGAAGGTTGTTTGGAGTCCCGGGTGTGATCACGGACATGAAGAGGAGTCTCAAAATTTTCGAGACATGAAGATTGATATATTGGAAGCCTATATTTGGATATCGAAAGTGTTCCGGGTGAAATCGGTATTTTACCGGAGTACCGAGGGGTTACCGGAACCCCCGGGGGCTTAATGGGCCATAGTGGGCCTTTGTGGAGAAGAGGAGAGGCGGCCAGGGCAGGGTCGCATGCCCCTTCCCCCTAGTCCGAATAGGACAAGGAGAGGGGGGCGCCCCCCTTTCCTTCCTCTCTCCCTCCTCTTTCCCCCTCCACTCCTAATCCAACAAGGAAAAGGGAGGGAGTCCTACTCCCGGTGGGAGTAGGACTCCTCCTAGCGCGCCTCCTCCTGGCCGGCCGCACCTCCCCCCTTGCTCCTTTATATACGGGGGAGGGGGCACCCTAGAGACAACAATTGATCGTTTGATCTTTTAGCCGTGTGCGGTGCCCCCTCCACCATAGTCCACGTCGATAATACTATAGCGGTGCTTAGGCGAAGCCCTGCATTGGTAGAACATCATCATCGTCACCATGCCGTCGTTCTGACAAAACTCTCCCTCAACACTCGCCTGGATCGGAGTTCGAGGGACGTCATCGGGCTGAACGTGTGCTGAACTCGGAGGTGTCGTGCGTTCGGTACTTGATCGGTCGGATCGTGAAGACGTATGACTACATCAACCGCGTTGTGCTAACGCTTCCGCTTTCGGTCTACGAGGGTACGTGGATAACACTCTCCCCTCTCGTTGCTATGCATCACCATGATCTTGCGTGTGCGTAGGAATTTTTTTGAAATTACTACGTTCCCCAACAGTGGCATCCGAGCCTGGTTTTAGGTGTAGATGTCATATGCACGAGTAGAAGACAAGTGAGTTGTGGGCGATATAAGTCATATTGCTTACCAGCATGTCATAGTTTGGTTCGGCAGTATTGTTGGATGAAGCGGCCTGGACCAACATTACGCGTACGCTTACGCAAGACTGGTTCTACCGACGTGCTTTGCACACAAGTGGCTGGAGGGTGTCAGATTCTCCAACTTTAGTTGAACCGAGTGTGGCTACGCCCGATCCTTGTGAAGGTTAAAACAGCACCAACTTGACAAACTATCGTTGTGGTCTTGCTCAGCCCGTAGCAGCCACGTAAAACTTGCAACAACAAAGTAGAGGACGTCTAACTTGTTTTTGCAGGGCATGTTGTGATGTGATATGGTCAAAGCATGATGCTAAATTTTATTGTATGAGATGATCATGTTTTGTAACCGAGTTATCGGCAACTGGCAAGAGCCATATGGTTGTCGCTTTATTGTATGCAATGCAATCGCCCTGTAATGCTTTACTTTATCACTAAGCGGTAGCGATAGTCATAGAAGCATAATATTGTCGGGATGACAACGATGCTACGATGAAGATCAAGGTGTCGCGCAGGTGATGATGGTGATCATGACGGTGCTTCGGAGATGGAGATCACAAGCACAAGATGATGATGGCCATATCATATCACTTATATTGATTGCATGTGATGTTTATATTTTACACATCTTATCTTTCTTTGATTGACGGTAGCATTATAAGATGATCTCTCACTAAATTTCAAGATAAAAGTGTTCTCCCTGAGTATGCACTGTTGCCAAAGTTCGTCGTGCCCAGACACCACGTGATGATCAGGTGTGATAAGCTCTATGTCCATCTACAACGGGTGCAAGCTAGTTTTGCACACGCAGAGTACTCAGGTTAAACTTGACGAGCCTAGCATATGCAGATATGGCCTCGGAACACTGAGACCGAAAGGTCGAGCGTGAATCATATAGTTGATATGATCAACATAGTGATGTTCACCATTGAAAGCTACTCCATTTCACGTGATGATCGGTTATGGTTTAGTTGATTTGGATCACGTGATCACTTAGAGGATTAGAGGGATGTCTATCTAAGTGGGAGTTCTTAAGTAATATGATTAATTGAACTTTAATTTATCATGAACTTAGTCCTGATAGTATTAGCATATCTATGTTGTAGATCAATAAGCTCACGTTTAGCTCCCCTATTTTATTTTTTATATTTTCCTAGAGAAAACTAAGTTGAAAGATGTTAGTAGCATTGATGCGGATTGGATCCATGATCTGAGGACTATCCTCATTGCTGCACTGAAGAATTATGTCCTTGAAGCACCGCTTGGTGACAGATTGCTTACAGGAGCAAATGCAGACGTTATGAACGTTCGGCAAGCTCAATATGATAACTACTTGATAGTTTAGTGCACCATGCTTAACAGCTTAGAATCACGACTTCAAAGACGTTTTGAACATCATGGATCATATGAGATATTCCAGGAGTTGAAGTTAATATTTCAAGCAAATACCCGAGTTGAGAGATATGAAGTCTCCAACAAGTTATATAGCTAAAAGATGGAGGAGAATAGCTCAAGCAGTGAGTATGTGCTCAGATTGTCTGGGTACTACAATCACTTGAATCAAGTGGGAGTTAATCTTCCAGATAAAATAGTGATTGATAGAATTTTCTAGTCACCATCACCAAGTTAGTAGAACTTCGTGATGAACTATAGTATGCAAGGGATGACTAAAACGATTCCCGGGCTTTTCATGATGACGAAATCGATGAAGGTAGAAATCAATAAAGAGCATCAAGTGTTGATGATTAACAAAACCACTAGTTTCAAGAAAAGGGCAAAGGGAAAGAAAGGGAACTTCAATGAGAACGGCAAGCAAGTTGCTACTCAAGTGAAGAAGCCCAAAGTCTGGACCTAAGCCTGAGACTAAGTGCTTCTACTGCAAAGGGACTGGTCACTGGAAGCGGAAGTGCCCCAAGTATTTGGCGGATAAGAAGGATGGCAAAGTGAACAATGCTATATTTTATATACATGTTATTGATGTGTACTTTACTAGTGTTTATAGCAACCCCTCTGTATTTGATGCTGGTTTAGTAGCTAAGAGTAGTAACTCGAAACGGGAGTTGCAGAATGAACAGAGATTAGTTAAGGGTGAAGTGACAATGTGTGTTGGAAGTGGTTCCAAGATTGATATGCTCATCATCGCACACTCCCTATACTTTCAGGATTAGTATTAAACCTAAATAAATGTTATTTGGTGTTTGCGTTGAGCATGAATATGATTTGATCATGTTTATTGCAATATGGTTATTCATTTAAATTAGAGAATAATTGTTGTTCTATTTACATGAATAAAACCTTCTATGGTCATACACCCAATGAAAATGGTTCGTTGGATCTCGATCGTAGTGATACACATATTCATAATATTGAAGCCAAAAGATGCAAAGTTAATAATGATAGTGCAACTTATTTGTGGCACTACCATTTGGGTCATATTGGTGTAAAGCGCATGAAGAAACTCCATGCTGATGGGATTTTGGAATCACTTGATTATGAATCAGATGATGATTGCGAACCATGCCTCATGGGCAAGATGACTAAGACTCCGTTCTCCGGAACAATGGAGCGAGCAACAAACTTGTTGGAAATAATACATACTGATGTATGCTGTCCAATGAGTATTGAGACTCACGGCGGGTATCATTATTTTATGACCTTCACAGATGATTTGAGTAGATATGTGTATATCTACTTGATGAAACATAAGTCTGAAACATTTGAAAAGTTCAAAGAATTTGAGAGTGAAGTGGAAAATCATCATAACAAGAAAATAAAAGTTTCTATGATCTGATCGCAGAGGCGAATATTTGAGTTACGAGTTAGGTCTTCAACTAAAACAATGTGGAATAAGTTTCACAAACTCATGCCACCTGGAACACCACAACGTAATGGTGTGTCCGAACGTCATAACCGTACTTTATTTGATATAGTGCAATCTATGATGTCTCTTACCGATTTACCACTATCGTTTTGGGGTTATGCATTAGAGATAGCTGCATTCACATTAAAAAGGGCACCATCTAAATCCTTTGAGACGACACCGTATGAACTGTGGTTTAGCAAGAAACCTAAGCTGTCGTTTCTTAAAGTTTGAGGTTGCAATGCTTATGTGAAAAAGTTTCAACCTGATAAGCTCAAACCCAAATCGGAGAAGTGTGTCTTCATAGGATACCCAAAAGAAAATGTTGGGTGCACCTTCTATCACAGATCCGAAGGCAAGTTATTCATTGCTGAAAATGGATCCTTTCTAGAGAAGGAGTTTCTCTTGAAAGAAGTGAGTGGGAGGAAAGTAGAACTTGATGAGGTAACTGTACCTACTCCCTTATTGGAAAGTAGTTCATCGCAGAAATATGTTCCTATGACTACTACACCAATTAGTGAGGAAGCTAATGATGATGATGATCATGTAACTTTAGATCAAGTTACTACCGAACCTCGTAGGTAAACCAGAGTGAGATCCGCACCAGAGTGGTACAGTAATCCTGTCCTGGAGGTCATGTTACTTGACCATGACAAACCTATGAACTATGAGGAAGCGATGATGAGCCCAGATTCCGCGAAATTGCTTGAGGCCATGAAATCTGAGATGAGATCCATGTATGAGAACAAAGTATGGACTTTGATTGGCTTGCCCAATGATCGGCGAGCCATTGAGATTAAATGGATCTTCAAGAGAAAGACGGACGCTGATAGTAGTGTTACTATCTACAAAGCTAGAATTGTCGCAAAAGGTTTTCGACAAGTTCAAGGTATTGACTACGATGAGAGTTTCTCACTCGTATCTATGCTTAAGGCCGTCCGAATCATGTTAGCAATTGCCGTATTTATGAAATCTGGCAAATGGATAAACAAAACTGCATTCCTTAATGAATTTATTAAAGAAGAGTTGTATATGATGCAACCAGAAGGTTTTGTCAATCCTAAAGGTGCTAACAAAAATATGCAAGCTCCAGCGATCCATCTATGGACTCGTGCAAGCATCTCGGAGTTGGAATATACGCTTTGATAAGTTGATCAAAGCATATAGTTTTATACAAACTTGCGGTGAAGCCTGTATTTACAAGAAAGTGAATGGGAGCACTACAACATTTCTGATAAGTATATGTGAATGACATATTATTGATTGGAGATAATGTAGAATTATTCTGCAAAGCATAAAGGAGTGTTTGAAAGGAGTTTTTCAAAGAAAGACCTCGATGAAGCTGCTTACATATTGAGCATCAAGATCTATAGAGATAGATCAAGACGTTTGATAAGTTTTTTAATGAGTACATACCTTGACAAGATTTTGAAGTAGTTCAAAATGGAACAGTCAAAGAAAGAGTTCTTGCCTGTGTAACAAGGTGTGAAACTGAGTAAGACTCAAAGCCCGACCATGGCAGAAGATAGAAAGAGAATGAAAGTAATTCCCTATGCCTTGGCCATAGGTTCTATAAAATATGCCATGCTGTGTACCAGATCTATTGGATACCCTACACTGTTTTTGGCAAGGGAGTACAATAGTGATCTAGGAGTAGATCACTGGACAGCGGTCAAAATTATCCTTAGTGGAATAAGGATATGTTTCTCGATTATGGAGGTGACAAAAAGGTTCATCATAAAGGTTTACATCAATGCAAAATTTGACACTGATCCAGATGACTCTAAATCTCAATATGGATACATATTGAAAGTGGGAGCAATTAGCTAGAGTAGCTCAGTGCAGAGCATTGTTGACATAGAAATTTGCAAAATACTTACGGATCTGAATGTGGCAGACCCGTTGACTAAACTTCTCTCACAAGCAAAACATGATCACACCTTAGTACTCTTTGGGTATTAATCACATAGCGATGTGAACTAGATTACTAACTCTAGTAAACCCTTTGGGTGTTGGTCACATGTCGATGTGAACTACGTGTGTTAATCACATGTTGATGTGAACTATTGGTATTAAATCACATGGCAATGTGAACTAGATTATTGATTGTAGTGCAAATGGCAGACTGAAGGAAATATGCCCTAGAGGCAATAATAAAGTTATTATTTATTTCCTTATATCATGATAAATGCTTATTATTCATGCTAGAATTGTATTAACCGGAAACATAATACATGTGTGAATACATAGACAAACAGAGTGTCACTAGTATGCCTCTACTTGACTAGCTCATTGATCAAAGATGGTTATGTTTCCTAACCATAGACATGAGTTGTCATTTGATTAATGGGATCACATCATTAGGAGAATGATGTGATTGACTTGACCCATTCCGTTAGCTTAGCACTTGATCGTTTAGTTTGTTGCTATTGCTTTCTTCATGACTTATACATGTTCCTATGACTATGAGATTATGCAACTCTCGTTTACCAGATAAACACTTTGTGTGCTACCAAACGTCACAATGTAACTGGGTGATTATAAAGGTGCTCTACAGGTGTCTCCGAAGGTACTTGTTGGGTTGGCGTATTTCGAGATTAGGATTTGTCACTCCGATTGTCGGAGAGGTGCCTCTGGGCCCACTTGATAATGCACATCACTTAATCCTTGCAAGCATTGTAACTAATGAGTTTGTTGCGGAATGATGTATTACGGAACGAGTAAAGAGACTTGCCGGTAACGATATTGAACTAGGTATTGAGATACTGATGATCGAATCTCGGGCAAGTAACATACCGATGACAAAGGGAACAACGTATGTTGTTATGCGGTCTGACCGATAAAGATCTTCGTAGAATATGTGGGAGCCAATATGAGCATCCAGGTTCCGCTATTGGTTATTGACCGGAGACGTGTCTCGGTCATGTCTACATAGTTCTCGAACCCGTAGGGTCCGCACGCTTAAAGTTTCGATGATGGTTATATTATGAGTTTATGAGTTTTGATGTACCGAAGGTTGTTTGGAGTCCCGGATGTGATCACGGACATGACGAGGAGTCTCGAAATGGTCGAGACATGAAGATTGATATATTGGAAGCCTATATTTGGATATCGGAAGTGTTCCGGGTGAAATCGGGATTTTACCGGAGTACCGAGGGGTTACCGGAACCCCCCGGGGGCTTAATGGGCCATAGTGGGCCTTTGTGGAGAAGAGGAGAGGCGGCCAGGGCAGGGCCGCGCGCCCCTTCCCCTAGTCCGAATAGGATAGGGAGAGGGGGGCGGTGCCCCCTTTCCTTCCTCTCTCCCTCCTCTTTCCCCCTCCACTCCTAATCCAACAAGGAAAAGGGAGGGAGTCCTACTTCCGGTGGGAGTAGGACTCCTCCTAGCACCTCCTCCTGGCCGGCCGCACCTCCCCCTTGCTCCTTTATATACGGGGGTAGGGGGCACCCTAGAGACAACAATTGATCGTTTGATCTTTTAGCCATGTGCGGTGCCCCCTCCACCATAGTCCACCTCGATAATACTGTAGCGGTGCTTAGGCGAAGCCCTGCATCGTTAGAACATCATCATCGTCACCACGCCGTCGTGCTGACGAAACTCTCCCTCAACACTCGGCTGGATCGGAGTTCGAGGGACGTCATCATGCTGAACGTGTGCTGAACTCGGAGGTGTCGTGCGTTCGATACTTGATCGGTCGGATCATGAAGACGTACGACTACATCAACCGCGTTGTGCTAACGCTCCCGCTTTCGGTCTATGAGGGTATGTGGACAACACTCTCCCCTCTCGTTGCTATGCATCACCATGATCTTGCGTGTGCGTAGGAATTTTTTTGAAATTACTACGTTCCCCAACACCCCCTCCACCATAATCCACCTCGGTCATATCGTAGCGGTGCTTAGGCGAAGCCCTATTCCGGTAGCATCATCATCACCGTCATCATGTCATCGTGCTGATGAAGCTCTTCCCCGACACTCTACTAGATCGTGAGTTTGTGGGACGTCACCGAGCTGAACGTGTGCATATCGCGGAGGTGTCGTAACTTTGGTACTAGGATTGGTTGATCGTGAAGACGTACGACTACATCAACCGCGTTGTCATAATGCTTCCGCTTACGGTCAACGAGGGTGCGTAGACAATACTCTTCCCTCTCGTTGCTATGCATCACCACGATCTTGCGTGTGCGTAGGAATTTTTTTGAAATTACTGCGTTCCTCAACAGTGGCATCCGAGCGTGGTATATGCATAGATGTTATATGCACGAGTAGAACATGAAGGAGTTGTGGGTGTGGGTATATACATATTGCTTGCCATCACTAGTTGATTCTTGATTCAACGGTATTGTTGGATGAAGCGGCCCAGACCGACATAACGCGTAGGCTTACGCGATACTGGTTCTACCAACGTGCTTCGCACACAGGTGGCCAGTGGGTATCTGTTTCTCCAACTTTAGTTGAATCGGATTCAATGAACAGGGTTCTTTCTGAAGATCAAAAAGCAATTACTATACCGCGTTGTGGTTTTTGACGCGTAGGTAAGAACGGTTCTTGCTCGGCCCGTAGCAGCCACGTAAAACTTACAACAACAAAGTAGAGGACATCTAACTTGTTTTTGCAGGGCATGTTGTGATGTGATATGGTCAAGACATGATGCTAAATTTTTCTTGTATGAGATGATCATGTTTTTTGTAACATAGTTATCGGCAACGCAGGAGCCATATGGTTGTCGCTTTATTGTATGAAATGCAATCGCCATGTAATTGCTTTACTTTATCACTAAGTGCTAGCAATAGTTGTAGAAGCAATAGTTGGCGAGACGACAATGATGCTTCGATGGAGATCAAGGTGTCAAGCCAGTGATGATGGTGATCATGACAGTGCTTCGGAGATGGAGATCAAAGGCACAAGAAGATGATGGCCATATCATATCACTTATATTGATTGCATGTGATGTTTATCCTTTATGCATCTTATTTTGCTTAGTTCGGCGGTAGCATTATAAGATGATCTCTCACTAAATTTCAAGGTATAAGTGTTCTCCCTGAGTATTCACCATTGCGACAGTTCGTCGTGCGGAGACACCACGTGATGATCGGGTGTGATAAGCTCTACGTTCACATACAACGGGTGCAAGCCAGTTTTGCACACACAGAATACTCGGGTTAAACTTGACGAGCCTAGAATATGCAGATATGGCCTCGGAACACTGGAGACTGAAAGGTCAAGCGTCAATCATATAGTAGATATGATCAACATAGTGATGTTCACCATTGAAAACAACTCCACCTCACGTGATGATCGGACATTGTTTAGTTGATTTGGATCACGTGATCATTTAGATGACTGGAGGGATGTCTATCTAAGTGGGATTTCATTTCTGAGGACTAGGTTTGTGATCTGAGGATTATCCTCATTGTTGCACAGAAGAATTATGTCCTTGATGCACCGCTAGGTGACAGACCTATTGTAGGAGCAGATGCAGACGTTATGAATGTTTGACAAGCTCGGTATGATGACTACTTGATAGTTTAGTGCACCTTGCTTTACGGCTTAGAACCGGGACTTCAAAAATGTTTTGAACGCCATGAAGCATATAAGATGTTCCAAGAGTTGAAATTGGTATCTCATACTCATGGCCGTGTCAAGAGGTATGAGACCTCTGACAGTACTTTGCCTACAATATGGAGGAGAATAGCTCAACGAGTGAGCATGTGCTCAAAATGTTCAAGTACTACAATCACTTGAATCAAGTGGGAGTTAATCTTCCTGATAATATACTGATTGACAGAGTTCTCTAGTCACTATCACCAAGTTACTAGAACTTCGTGATGAACTGTAATATGCAAGGGATAACGGAAACGATTCTCAAAGCTCTTCGCAATGCTGAAATCGGTGAAGGTAGAAATCAAGAAAAAACATCAAGTGTTGATGGTTGACAAGACCACTAGTTTCAAGTAAAAAGGCAAGGGAAAGAAAGGGAACTTCAAGAAGAATGGCAAGCAAGTTGCCACTCCCATGAAGAAGCCCAAAGCTAGACCCAAGCCTGAAACTGAGTGCTTCTACTGCAAAGGAAATGGTCACTGGGAGTGGAACTGCCCTAGATACTTGGCGGATAAGAAGGATGGCAAAGTGAACAAAGGTATATTTGATATACATGTTATTGATGTGTACTTTACTAGTTTTTATAGCTACCCCCCGGTATTTGATGCTAGTTCAGTTGCTAACAGTAGTAACTCGAAACGGGAGTTGCAAAATAAACAAAGACTAGTTGAGGATGAGGTGACGATGTGTGTTGGAAATGATTCCAAGGTTGATAAAATCACCATCGCACACTCCCTTTACCTTCGGGATTAGCGTTGAACCTAAAATAAATGTTATTTGGTGTTTGCGTTGAGCATAATATGATTGGATCATGTTTATTGCAATACGATTATTCATTTAAGTCAAACAATAATTGTTATTCTGTTTACATAAATAAAACCTTCTGTGGTCATACACCCAAGGTGAATGGTTTATTGAATCTCGATCGTAGTGATACACATATTCATAATATTAAAGCCAAAAGATGCATAGTTAATAATGATAGTGCAACCTATTTGTGGCACTGCCATTTAGGTCATATTGGTGTAAAGTGCATGAAGAAACTCTATGCTGATGGACTTTTGGAAACACTTGATTATGAATCACTTGATGCTTGCGAACCATGCCTCATGGGCAAGATGACTAAGACTCTGTTCACCGGAACAATGGAGCTGAAAGTGCGTTATATCGACTAGAGGGGGGTGAATAGGCGATTTTTATGAAATTCTTCACTGAGGAATTTGCCGGTGAGGAAATTCCTTAGCGAAGAACTACTAGCAGCGGAATAAGTACTCAAAAGTAAACATAACAGAATACAAGCATAGTCATCATGATGAAATGAAGACAGGCACAGAGTACAAGAAGCGTAATCACAGGATAACATAGGATGAAGACAAACAGACTGAAGAAATTAAACTGAGGAAATTGAGAAAGTCTTCAGTCAAAGTCTTCAAACACAGATATGAACAAACACATAACACAATTATGAGGAAATGAAAGAGTTGAGAAAATAGAACCAGTAAGCTTGGTGAAGACAATGATTTGGTAGACCAGTTCCAACTGTTGTCTTAGTTGTATGTCTGGTTGGAGCGGCTGAGTATTTAAACTCGAGGACACACAGTCCCGGACACCCAGTCCTGAACACGCAGCTCAGGACACCCAGTCCTCACCGTATTCTCCTTGAACTAAGGTCACACAAACCTCGTCCAATCACTCGTGGTAAGTCTTCAGGCGACTTCCAAACTTTCACAAACTTGGTCACTTGGCGATCCACAATTCCTCTTGGATGCTCTAGACCATGACGCCTAACCGTCTGGAAGAAGCACAGTCTTCAAAGGTAACAAGCGTCGGATCCACTCAGGATCAATCTCTTTAGTGATGCTCAATCACTTGGGGTTTGTAGGTGTTTGGGTTTTGGTTTTTTGGTTTTTCCTCACTTGATGATTTTCGCTCAAAGTCCTCAGAGGATGGGTTGCTCTCACATGACAAGTGTTAGTTTCTCTCGGAGCAGCCAACCAGCTAGTGGTTGTAGGGGGGCGGCTATTTATAGCCTAGGGAGCAGCCCGACATGATAAGACATAAATGCCCTTCAATGATATGACCGTTAGGTGGATAGATATTTTGGGACAGCTGGCGCATAGCACAGCAACGGTCGGAATTTTGAGTAGCAAAATCCTGAAGGCTATCATGTTCCTCATTGTGTAGGCAATCCGCACTGGCAAATTCCTAACTCCTCAGTCAGGAAAAATTCCTCAGAGACCAGAAGAACTTCGTCTCTGTCACTAAAGAAATTGACTGAACTGTATGAGATTTCCAATGGCTTCACTCGAAGGGATTTGTAGGTGTAGGATTTTGAGTTGAGCATCACATGGAAATTTTTCCTTAGTATTTCCTCGACCCCCTTTAACAGTACGGTGTTTCCTATGACTCAAGAAAGAGAAAAACAAAACTATGAAAACGAAAGTCTTCAAGCTTCATATTCCTCGCATGAATATCAAGTCTTCACGGACACACCAATTTCTTCACTTTCAAAGTCTTCATGAAAGTCTTCAGAAATACCAAAATCTTCAATCGAAGATATTCATTTTTAGGGGTCAACTTTTCCTGTAAATATCAAACTCCTCATAGACTTATAGACCTGTGTACACTCACAAACGCATTAGTCCCTTAACCTATAAGTCTTCAATACACCAAAATCACTAAGGGGCACTAGATGCACTTACAATCTCCCCCTATTTGGTGATTGATGACAATATAGGTTAAGTTTTCAACGGGGATAAACATATGAAGTGTAACTACTGATATTGAGGAATTTGATTGCAAGATATAGAAGAACTCCCCCTGAAGATGTGCATGGTGAGGAATTTGCCTTTGAAGCAATGCACACTTGAAGAGTTGAATCATGGAGATCTTCCCCTATATCTTGTAATTCATACACGCATTTAACATATAATATGAAGAATTTGAAATGCATGATTAAATATGGTGCCTGATGAAATTTAGCATGCGTGCAATAATATTAACGAGGAATAAGCATGCAGAATAGTGCATCAAAAGTATCAGAGCACAGTGCATCAAAAGTATCAGAGCACCATCGGGTTTAAGATTACATAGTGCATAAAAAGTATTAGAGCACAGTGCATCAAAAGTATCAGAGCACCATCGGGTTTAAGATTACATAGTGCATCAAAAGTATCAGAGCACAGTGCATCAAAAGTATCAGAGCACCATCGAGTTTAAGATTACAACTCAATCCAATAAAGTTTCAGAAGAACGAGAGTTGTAACTTAGCAAAAAATAAATAAATAACGCCCATGTAGTAGACCCGCTTGAAGACTAACTCATATTTCTCCCCCTTTGTCATCGAATGACTAAAAGGATCGAAAATGAGAACTAACGCCCCTGAAGATAATCATGTTGATGAAGGAGCGCCAGCGTTGTTGGGGTCGTTTGTTGATGTAGGGCCTGCTGCAGTGTCGTCCAAATCTTCATGTTCATCAGTGTCGCGCGATGAAGAAAATGAGCTGGCCACCAGAGAAGGAACCTGGACCTTCTTGAATTTCTTCGATGGAGGTGCAGACCAGTCAAAATCTTCTTTGAGACCCATGTTCTTCATATCTTCTTCACCATACAGATGTGACAGGATTGCCCAGGTGCGACCGAAGACTTGATGGAGGTAGTAGTGGTTTTTCTTCACTGCATTGTGTGTGGCAGTCATGTTGTGAAGAAGTGAACCAAACTGACGCTTAACCCATTTGTGATTTCGATCCACCTTCTGGTGAAGACTAAGCAGAAGTTCACGGTCAGTCATCACGCGCGGAGCAGTGGCTTGAGGAGTGGACTTAGGTGCATTGGCAGAGTCATGTGTGGCAGAGTCATCATTGGTGGAATAAGATGCAGCTTTGCGAAACTGACCATCCAATGGATGAATGCCTTCATCTATTACAGCTGGTGCCTTGCCCTTTCCATCAACTGAGGAATATGTCTGCTTGAGGACTTCAATTGGGGGCAAGTAGCTGAGGTGATTCTGGAAATCAACTTTGTAGTTGAGTGAAGACCTTGTCCTGAGGAATCTCATAATCCAAGGTGCATAAGGCTTCAGCTCAAACGGAGACAGTGCAACATTGGCCATAGTCCTCATGAAGAAATTGTGATAATTGATAGGAATGCCATGAACGATGTTGAATACCAGATTCTTCATGATGCCAACAATTTCCTCATTGGATGAGTCGTGGCCTTTGATGGGACTGATTGTCCTCGTAAGAAAACGATAGACAGTTCTGGGCACGTACAACAATTCCTTCACGAGGAATTTGGTTCTTGGTGCTTGACCTGGCTTCAAAGGTTTCATCAGCACCTGCATGTAATGATGTGTGAGCTCAGGTTCACTGTAGATGCAGCGAGCTTCTTCAAGGGGAGGACTGAGTGGTAGAGCATGAAGCAATTCATAGGCTGGTGCAGTGTAGTGAGTGTTTTCAGACATCCAGTCTAGCACCCATGAATTCACATCTTCAGCATCTCCGGTGATGTGCAGCGTTGCATAGAATTGAAGAATCAGTTCTTCATTCCAATCGCAGATGTCAGAGCAAAAGTTGAGCAGTCCAGCATCGTGAAGAACACTAAGGACTAGTGCGAAGCACAGCAGAGATTCCATATCCACGTGAGGAATATGCTCATGGTAGAAGATTTTCTCCTTGTTGAACAACATTGAGGAATAGAAATTTGCTTGACTGGCAGTCCAGAAACGCCTCTTCCTAATGCGAGAAGAGTCATAAGGGTTGTAATCTTTGAAGAATGCGTGCTCGCCGAAGAAATCATGAGCCTTGAACTTTTGCTTGCGTGAGAAAGGATCCTTTGGCTTCGGCATAGGAGTGTCAGTGAGTTGCATCACGACCTCGGGAATCTCAATCGCAGGTTCTTCAGGCTGAGGAATTTCCGGTTCCTCCTCAGTGGCAGTCTACGTCGTTGGTTGTTCAGCAGCAGTAGTTTCTTTAGCGCTAGTGGCTGGAATTTCCTCATGGACAGATGCAGTGGGATGAGTTTCTTCAGAGCCCATGTGAACAGTTTGTGTGGGGGACTGAGGAATTTGCTGTAGAGGGGTGAACATTGGAGAGTTTGGATGCTGACTTTCCCAGAATTCATCACTGATTACGGGTGTGGAGCAGCCAATGTCCACATCTTCATCTTCCATTTCTTCAACGCCAGCCTCTTCAGCTGTGAACTGAGGCATAGGCGAGGAGATGATAGGTGTTGAAGGGATCGCATCCACTTCAATTTCTTCATCCAACGGTACAGATGAAGTAGCAGAAAGAGTTTCTTCATCAGATCTGCTAGGTATCACATATTCTTCATCAAAAGGAACAAGGTCCTTTGATGGCCTGGTTGAGATGGGAACAACATCAATTGGATTTGCAAACGAACTTGTCATAGGCTTCATTTTCTTCGGAGCTGAAGAATCTGAAGCAGCTGATGCTTTCCTTTTCTTCACTGCAGCATGCTCTGCAACCTTGATCTTCTTCACATCTGATGCAGATGGAAGGATTGGAGTTGAAGTTGGTGCAGGAGCAGGTGAGGAATCTGGTTGATTTTCTTCAAGCACAACTGATGCAGTTGCCCTGAGTTCTTCAGTTTCTTCAGGCACACCACTAGTGGGTGCCCTGGCAATTTCTTCGGTGGCTGGAATGCAGTCATCAGCCTTGGAACTCACATTATCTTCAGCAGCCTGATTGTCATTAGCGGTGCTGGCATTTTCTTCAGTAGGCTAAGCAGATGCTTCAGCCTGAGGAATTTCCTGTTGCGTTGGGGCTGCAACATTGGAAGTGAAGTTATTCGCAAGTTTCACAAAATGAACCTTGGCTTCAAGCCAATCAGAGCGATATGCGTCAAAGTTATCACTGAGTTTCTTAATCTCAGTCTGAATAGTGACAAGTTCTGCAGTTGTCATAGAGACAACGTTTTTCTTCAGATAGCACTATTTCTTGTACTGCGCTTTCTTGATCTGCCTGGCCTTCTCAAATTTCCACTTTTCTTCTTGAATAAAGTGGGTCAGCATGTGACTCTGGCCAGGAGTCAGCTTGAAGTCAGGCAAGGGAGTGTTGGGGTCCTTGTGCCAATCATCAATGTAGTCAAGGATCAGCTTGGGATCCAAAAGCAGTGGCACTTCTGATCCTTTGGCTCTAGCGGCCCTGACTTGCCTGTCTCTTATGATTTCTGCAAGTTCATCATCATCAGCTTCGTCTTCATCAGACGGCACTTGGAAAGCGACTTGCTTCTTTTGAGGACTTGGGCGAGGACCTCGTCCAGCAGTGGCCTTTGTCTTCAGCAGTGAGGGGCCAGCTGAGGAACTTGGTGCAGCTGAGGAACTAGCTGAGACACCTGAGTCAATGGAGATGCCGGCAGTCCTTTGGCACGAGGCGAGATGCACAGGTGCTGAGGATTTGGTCGGAACAACTGAAGGCTTTGGCGGAGGAGTTGAGGACTATGGAGGAACAGGAGCAGCATGAGGAATTTGCCGTGAGGGCTTTGATGATTCTGGCCGTGAGGGCATTACTGAGGAGCTTGGCCTTGAGGGCATTGTTGGTGAAGCACTTGGCTTGCGCGCAGGCTTCTTAGACATAGCCTTCTTTGGCTTGACAGCAGAGGCCTCAGCAGAGGCAACAGCAGCGGCAGAGTCTTCATTGAATTTCCTCACTACTTCTCTGGCTTGCTTAGCCAACTTGGTTTGGCGCTTGGCCCATTCATCAAGATAGTCCTCACCGCGCTTGAGGCTGGTGGGATCTGCTATTTGACCAGGTGCCAATGGAGCTCTTGGGCATGGAGGATGGAGTGTGAATTTCTTCATGTACTTAGGAGTGACTTATCTGTACTCCCTCCATTCTCTTGCACATCTCCTCTCTATCCTCTGTTTGCGCACTTTGCGCTCATTCTTGGTTTCCTCAGTAGGTGTGCAGTGCCCAGCGTATATGTCATCAGGGATTTCAAACGATGTATTTACCTCAGGCCTCTTTCCTCCCTTTTGTGGCCTTTTACCATCAGCTATTTTCTTCAGTTGAGGAATTTGAACAACCGAATTCTCTGAAGAAGTATGCAACTTTTCTTTGAGGAACGCTGCAAATGAGTTAAGTTGATGAGAACCTAGTGATTCAGCAGCTGACATGTGTACCTGTGAATAGAGTATAGTTGCGAGGAATTTGGAGAGGTCATATGCGTTCTCAGAAGGTTTTTCAAAAAGAACAAGTTTGAGGAATTTGACCAGATGAGTCTTGAAGATTTTCACTAAGCATTCTTTGTCTTAGGTTCCAGAGTTGTATAGATCGAAGATCCACACAATTGAGGAATCTTGAAGAAAAATGATGCTTAGAGAAACGAATCAAGAACAGATGACTTGTGAGGTGTTCAGTATGTGAAGATATGAAGAAAAACACATTTGAAGATTTTGTAGATAATCATTCGAATCAACGAGGGAAGTAAAAGTAACTTTTAATTACCCTGGACGAAGAACACGACGAACTGGAGTGAGGAGATGTGAAGTTCGTCTGTGCAGATCTTCCACGCCCTAACTTGGCGGAGGAAGACGGCTATGGCGGCGGCGGAGTGAAGATGTCCGCGGTCGGCGCGAGTACGTCGGCGATGAGGTCGAGGCAGTGAAGCTCTTCCTCACCGGTGGCGATGAAGTAGCGGCGGTGCTAGGGTTTGAGAAGCTCGAGCTGGAGAGAGAGGTCGAGCGGAGTAAAAGAAGTGAGGAAGGGAAGGTGGGGTATTTATAGCCACGGTGAAAAACTGCTCGCCCGAAGAAATTGGACGAACGTGCCCCTGACCCTTCTCATTCGCATGACATGTGTCACCCACGTAGTGAGAGGTGGAGATCGTGTTAGATCGTGGGTGAGTGGATAAGTGTATCGTGGGATGCGGAACGGTTTGAGCGGCAAAGCCGAAAATTTAGATAAGATAGGTTTTAAAATTCCGTTCGCAATTTCTTCAGCTGACAAGGACACAATGAAGATTTTGAACGAGTTTCAAATAGAACACACATGAAGAATTTGTGAACAGATTGGGTTGAGTATAGCATAGAGGGGAAGGGTCCGATCACATTCGCTTAGCAGAAAACCAACTTGAAGAAATAGCAATAAGTGAATGCTGTAGAGGACATAAACTCATGTATATATATATATGTAGCCAATGAAGAAAAATGATGGAACCAGTGAAGACTATGCAAAGTTGAAGAATATAAATAATTTGAGAAATTTCAACTTTTGGTGGTGGCGTGACCCACCATATAAGAATGATGATTTCAGACACCACGTACAATTATCGTAGGGTTCTGAGAATCAAATTCTTCATTAATTTCTTCACACTAAGAGTGTCATTCTTCATTGATTGAAGAAAAATGTTTCTTTCATGTGTTGCACATCTAAGTCATCAATTTTGCATAAGTGTTAGGATGAGTGTCCTTTTCAAAGAACATTCGAAGATTCTAGGATATTTAGCTCACACCGCAACTTGCTAAATCTCTTCTCATCCAAGGGCTTTGTGAAGATATCGGCTAGCTGTTCTTTAGTCTTCACATGCTCAATAGAAATGTCGCCCTTCAACACATGATCACAAAGAAAATGATGACGAATCTGAATGTGCTTTGTCTTCGAGTGCTGAACTGGGTTGTGAGCAATCTTGATGGCACTCTCATTGTCACAGAAGAGGGGCACATTCTTCATGTTGACGCCGTAGTCCTTGAGAGTTTGCTTCATCCATAGCAATTGGGCACAGCAAGAACCAGCGGCAATGTACTCACCTTCAGCAGTAGATAGTGATACGCAGTTCTGTTTCTTCGAGGACCAACAGACCAAAGATCGTCCGAGGAAATGACATGTACCAGATGTTGACTTGTGATCCACACGATCACAAGCATAGTCAGAGTCAGAATATCCAACAAGATCAAAAGCCGATCCCTTGGGGTACCATAATCCAAGTGTTGGTGTGTGAGCTAGATATCGAAGAATATGCTTCACAGCCTTATGCTGTGATTCCTTCGGTGTAGCTTGAAATTGGGCACACATGCAAACACTAAGCATTATATCTGGCCTAGATGCACATAAGTACAATAAGGAACCTATCATGGAGCGGTATACCTTATGATCGAAGTCAATACCATTTTCATCAGTGCACAGATGGCCATTTGTGGGCATAGGAATTTTGACGCCTTTGCAATCTTGCATGCCGAATTTCCTTAGTACATCCTTGAGGTATTTCTCCTGAGATATGAATATGCCATTGTGTTGTTGATGAATTTGAAGACCTAAGAAGAATTTCAACTCTCCCATCCTAGGCATTTGATATTCTTCACTCATCATATAGGCAAATTCATCACTATAACGTTGGTCAGTACAGCCAAAGATAATATCATCAACATATATTTGGCACACAAACAATTCACCATCATAAGATTTAGTGAAAAGAGTAGGGTCGAGTGAACCGGGTTTGAAGCCTTTCTTCATGAGGAGTTCCTTCAAGGTATCATACCAAGCCCGTGGGGCCTGCTTGAGGCCATAGAGGGCCTTGTTGAGTCTGAAGACTTTGTCAGGATTCTTTGGATCTTCAAAACCTGGGGGTTGAGCAACATATACTTCTTCCTCAAGCTTACCATTGAGGAATGCACTTTTCACATCCATTTGATATAAATTGATATCATGATGGTTAGCATAAGCAAGTAATATGCGAATAGCCTCAAGTCTAGCAAGAGGTGCAAAAGTTTCATCGAAATCAATTCCTTCCACCTGTGTGTAGCCTTGAGCTACAAGTCGTGCCTTATTCCTCACCACATGGCCATTTTCATCTTGCTTGTTGCGGTAGATCCACTTTGTGCCGATGATATTGTGCTTGCGAGGATCTAGACGTTTGACCAGTTCCCAGACATTATTGAGCTCGAACTGATGTAATTCTTCTTGCATGGCCTGAATCCACTCAGGCTCCAGAAATGCTTCATCTACCTTAGTGGGCTCTGTAATAGAGACAAAAGCATACTGCCCACAAAAGTTAGACAAATGTGAAGCTTTTGAGCGTGTGAGAGGACCTGGCGCTTTGATGTCATTGATGATCTTTTCAACTTGCACTTCTTTTGCAATGCGAGGATGAGCTGGTTGTCGTTGAAGAGTTTGATCAGCATTTTCTTCAGCATTTTCTTCAGGTGCATTAGCTCGACGTTCTTCATGTTCTGGAATGAATTCTTCAGCAGATTCTTCAGTAGGAATGACATCCTCAGTAGCCTTGAACTTGATAGTTTCCTGAGGTGCTGGTTCATCTATCATAGTAGGTAGGTGCTCTCTTTGCGAGCCATTAGTTTCATCGAACCGCACATCTACAGTTTCAATAACTTTGTGAAGAACGTTGTTGAAGACTCTGTAGGTGTGCGAGTCCTTTCCGTAACCAAGCATAAAACCTTCATATGCTTTCGGTGCAAATTTTGAGTTGTGATGAGGATCTCTAATCCAACATTTAGCACCGAAGACTTTGAAATAACTTACATTGGGTTTCTTATCAGTGAGGAGTTCATAGGCAGTCTTTTTGAAGAATTTGTGAAGATATACTCTGTTGATGATGTGGCACGCAGTATCAATTGCCTCAGTCCAGGAACGACAAGGCGTTTTGTATTCATCAAGCATAGTGCGAGCCATCTCAGCAAGAGTCCTGTTCTTGCGCACCACAAAGCCATTCTACTAAGGAGTGTAGGGAGCAGATAACTCATGAGTAATACCAAGTTCATCAAGATAGTCATTGAGACCAGAATTCTTGAACTCAGTGCCATTGTCACTTCTGATGTGCTTGATCTTCACACCAAAGTTGGTTGAAGCCCTCGAGGAAAATCGTTTGAAGACTTCCTACACTTCATGTTTGTAAGTAACAAGGTGTACCCATGTATAGCAAGAATAATCATCAACAATAACAAAGCCATATTGAGATGCTTCATTTGAAATAGCAGAATAATGATTAGGACCAAAGAGATCCATGTGAAGCAATTCAAACGGGCGAGTGGTGGTCATGATAGTCTTTGCTGGATGCTTGGCCTTCGTCATCTTCCCAGCTTCATAGGCTCCGCATAGGTGATCCTTGAGGAATTTGACCTTCTCGATGCCAATGCCATGCTTCTTCTTCGCAAGCGTGTGCAAATTCCTCATGCCTGCATGACCAAGTCGTCGATGCCAGAGCCATCCCTCTGAAGCTTTTGCAAGTAAGCACACGGCTGGTTGTGGTCCTGTAGAGAAATCAACAATATACAGGTCTCCTCTCCTAAAGCCTTCAAAGACTTTGGAATTGTCAGCTTCCATAACCACAACACAACGGTACTTGCCAAAGACAACAACCATATCAAGATCACAAAGCATTGAGACAGACATAAGGTTGTATCCTAAGGACTCAACAAGCATGACTTTGTCCATGTGTCGATCCTTTGTAATCGCAACCTTACCTAAACCCAATACCTGACTTTTGCCTTTGTCAACAAAGATGATATGCTTCAGATGCGACGGAGATAACGGAGCATCCATCAATAAATTCTTGTCACCAGTCATGTGGTTTGTACATCCACTATCGAGGACCCACTCAGTGGCTTTAGGTTGATCATCCTATAGACGAATTAGTGCAGCTTACAAACTCATATACTTCATCAATGAAGAATATGACATCAACTCATCAGATCAATTTCATCAAGTAAAAGGATTGATAAAGCAGTATGAGGACGTGAGAAATGAAAGTTCATTTCTTCATGATTAGCCTGCGTCCTATCAGGCATGCTCAGGTCTCCAGCAAATTCTTCAGACGATTACGTGCGTCTGGAGACCTGACCATGCAGAAGAGATTAGTTCTTTTTCTTCACCACCCACATCTGAAGGGGTGGCAAAGAGTACGTCATTCTGCGAGCTCCATACGAGAAGGATGGCATAGAAGCCGGTCCATTTCGTTTCACGTAAGAGGGGTTAGAGTAAGCATAAGAGTATGCAGAGAAATTCTTCGAGGACTTATGGACATAATGATTTGAAGAATAATGCACATATCCATAATCCTTAGATCTTCCCTGCGAAACAAATGGGTTAGCATGATGATGTTCATATGAGGACTTTGATCCATATGAGGAATTTGGTCCGTATGAGGACTTGAATCCATATGAAGAATTTGGTCCATATGAAGAATTTGATCTGGGGTTCCTATTATTCACAGGTGGAACCCATATTTTCTTCATAGGGGAGCCGTTCCTGCAATTAGTGTTGTCGGTGTCAAAACCGGCGGATCTCGGGTAGGGGGTCCCGAACTGTGCGTCTAGGATCGATGGTAACAGGAGGCAGGGAACACTTTGTTTTACCCAGGTTCGGGCCCTCTCGATGGAGGTAATACCCTACTCCTGCTTGATTAATATTGATGATATGGGTAGTACAAGAGTAGATCTACCACGAGATCAAGGAGGCTAAACCCTAGAAGCTAGCCTATGGTATGATTGTCGTATATATTGTCTCTCTGGACTAGCCTGGCCTCGGTTTATATAATGCACCGGAGGCCTAGGATAACAAGAGTCCTAGCCGAATACGCCGGTGGGGAGAAGTCCTTGTCTTGATCGCCAAGTCTTGTGGAATCTTCCTTGTATGCGGTAGCCGTCCGAACTGGCCCATGAGTATACGGCCACAGGGGTCCTCGGCCCAATCTAATAGATCGGAGGACGACGTGGTGAGTACCCCCTAGTCCAGGACACCGTCAGTAGCCCCCTGAACTGGTCTTCAAGTTGGGGACGCTCCTCGATTCTTCCGAACTGTTCTTCATCTTCGGTCGACGGTCTTGAAAACTGGTTCAACAAATCTTCTCATCTTCGATCTTGAGGATCACCGAAATGCATTCGACGAGTTTACACGTCGGGTATCCGAGGAGCCCCTTTAAGTTTCCGGCCTTTATCAATGCCTTATTATTTTTATGCCACACCTCGGGTTTGAAGTTGTTCCCGGGAGGCAGTGTCCTCTTGCGTCCGAGCTCTAACGCCGTACTGCATTCGAGGTATCTTTTGCGGCCGAGCACCAATGCCGGACCGCTTCCGAGCTCCAACGCCGGAATGTATCCGAGCTCCAACGCCGGACTATGTCCAAGCTTCAACGTCGGACAGTGTCCCAGCTCCAACGCCGGACTATATCCGAGGTGTCATATCACCTTGGTTCAAAAAAGTTGAAGGAGTTTAGCCGAGCTTAATGCTAGAAATGCCCTCTATGGAGCCAGCCACTAGAGCCCGAGCTTTATGCCGGACTGCTTCCGAGGTGGTGCACCACCCCGAATGTGGGCCGATTTTTGTGAATATTTTTTGTTGGTGCAATTTATTCTTTGCCGAGATATATAGCCAGTAGCCCTCAAGGTGTGTATCGGTGTAAAACCCGAGATGCACATGAAGGATGACGTAAGACCGCTGATCCCAGTAGCCGCTGAGACTCAGGTTGATTTGCAAAATCGGCCTGAGGATCAAGTCCTAGCTCGGCAGAATACTTCGGGACACTAAAAGCGGCGTGCTCAGTCCTTGAAACTCAGGTTGGGTGCGGCCGACCAACCTGAGGATCAAAATCTCCTCGGAAACTATATTGCACATAAAATTCTCTGCATTGGACAAGCAATGCAGTAGCCCCCGAGACACTGGTCGGGTGGCAACACCATATCAGGGGATCGATGTGCCCCTTTAATATTTGTAAATAATAAGCCCGAAGCCCAGTAGCCCCCGAGCCTTAATGCGGGCACGGGTGGCCGAATTAAGGATCAATATCCATAGTAAAATCACAAATTATGTGTAATGACTCTATGTATCCAAGTACTTTACATCATTAATGCTCGGATCCGCATTGTACAAAACTTTGTTGACCGACCATCGGCTTCCACCTCCTCGGCCAGTAGCCGAGGAGTGTTTGTCCTACTTTATAAAGCCTTTATGAGGGCAAAGATTTACAACAAACAAGGCAATCTGGCCATACGGTTTTATAAACAAAGGTACGCAGAGAGATATGTTATATTACTGTTTAACAGAAGAAATGTCTTCCAAAGAAAATAGTCCCGCTATCGGTTCCTTTCTTTGGGTTGTCATGCTAAGCATGATCATTAAACCTCAGCTCTAATGTAAGAGCAAAATATCGAGGATTTAGTTTGGCAGGCCAGTTAATAGCCCCCGGTAGTGTTCGGCGACAGTCGAGGTCAAGCCGTAAACACTTCGGCCAATGTTATGAATGGCCCGTCATAGTCATCGGATCGCTGACCAGTTTATGCTTATTGTGACAGTCAGTTTTCGGCTTTCTCCACTAAGGTGCTTAACCATGTGAGCTGGAAGCACAATCGCAGTGGTTCTCCCTTTGCACGCCTAGCCGAACAAAACGAAACGTAGGAAGCAAGTGCAGGAGCCGGGCAACCCAACTATTGACCGAAGACACAATTCGAAACCGATACATATATAGCAATATCTGAGAATGTTTTTGCCGAATCCCTAAAGGTGTCCGACGTTGCACTGCGAGACTAATGCTGGAGAAGCACAAATAGTTTAAAAGTGCCAAAAGGCTTGGAAAACCAAGAAACATCAGTAAAGACATGACGTCCGAACAACATCAAGTGTTCGGTGCCAATCTGAAAGTTGGTCTTAGAAAAAAGAAGTGCTTCTATCGTGCTTTAACATGATACATCCTATCTCAAGACTTCGAGCGGGTCAGCCTACGGCTTCAACTTGCTATCCCGAGGGCAGAGTACTTCTCATCAGGCGAGTTTAGCAAACTAAATTCTAGCAGCTTTGAGAGAGAAATTAGGCTCCCCGGCTAGTGACCGCACACTCGTGTCGAAAAAAGGAGTGATAAATAATAATAATAGAACTTTGCAACGACTGAGAAGAAGAACACTTATTATAAAACGGCTCAAATAAACTTAAGAGCCCCCAAGTGACTTGGGTAGAAGAATGATTGCATGTACCGAAGTACTTATATCATATCTATGTTCAACCGAACTTTAAACGCGTCTTAACCGACCGTCGGCTTCTCCCTCTTCGGTTAAGGACCGAAAAGTGTTATGTACTCCATCGGTCGAGAATATCGACGGTGTTTCCAATAACCAGGCAATCAGGCCATAAGGCTGTAACAGACAAAGCGCGCTCAGGGAACTTATGCTATATTACTGCGAAGAGTAAGAAGCATCTTCGAAGAAAATAGTACCCCCACCGATACCTTTCTTATGAGACTTGTGCAATAGATTTTTTGTACTCATGAGTTCCGTTGTGTGCCGACCATCATTGAATAACTATAAGAGCGCTAGCTTTCGGCTTCACCCAGTCTGAGGTCCGGCTCGGGTGACCCGATCGTGACAATAGCAGAGGTGCTCCCTTTACTCCCTAGCCGAACAATCGGGAACGTAGGGGTAAACACAGGAGCGAGGCAACCCAGCTTGCAAATCGCTTAAGTCAATGTGGTGCATGTTGTGGCGTAATACACGAACAAGGAACGAAGCCGTACAAGTATAATCATATGCAACAGGAAAAGCTTCATAAAGGAAGCCCCCAAGTAAACGGGGTATTTGAATTTATGCATCACAAACAAAGTTTGGACAAGGAAAAAAATTTACAAGCAACTTTTTCCCAAAAAAGTATAATGCTTGGTCGAACCGAACACAAGTTAGAAATTAAAGCTTTGAGCATGAAAGCGACTTAGCTGGTTAATGTGTTCGGTATTGATGACGCGGTCCGAGCTTGATGCAGGGCAAGGTTCCATCCCCCAAGCCGGTCCCGAGGTGGCGGAGCGGAGAGCTCGACACGCCGAAGTGGTGACATAGCACGGTCAATGCAGACCAGCAGAGTGATGCCGAAGTCCCCGGATCATTTTCCTGTGCACAAAAAGTAGTGCAAACCGGATATAATAGTAATAATAATAATTAAAAAATCATTGCATAATAAATAATTTATGCAAAGTGAGTAATCAAAGAAATATGGCCTGGCGTCGAAGTCAATGTCGATGCAGGGCATCGGCATGATGCGGTAAGGGCGTGGCAAAGCCTGAATTCACAGGTCGGTCCGAACTCCGGATGCGGCGTTCGCCGGACTATGTGCGGAGACTGACCGGACCATCATGTGACCGTCGTTAATGCGGCCACCATTTGATAGACCTGTGTACATATGATGGACAAACCAGAGTAATAATTCCTTGGGAAAAATTGAACCCAAACAAGCAAAAAATACTAGGATTAATAGCACCTGGTTTATTTGTTGTAGCAATCCGAAGGAAGGTGATTCCCAAATTGGGACTCGATTCGCACACCCGTTACCGGAGTAGGTTGATGAAGAGATGATGAAGCCCCGGTCCAGCCGAGATGTCAAAGTAGGTCGGCGTGATGGACTCCGGCTCGGAGGAGCAATAGTGTGGCCCTGCCGATGCAGGTCGTGACGTGGTCAATGCCGGCTTGATGAAGTGACCGTGCGGCGATGCCGGTGTGCTCGCTCCGTGTAACCCGTGGGGCGGTGATGTTGGTGATGATTGATTCTTTGCGATGCCGAGCTGTTGTTCAGCTTGCCGAGGTGATGATCCGAAGAAGTTGAGCTCGGCTCAATAAAGTGACGACGTATCTAGCGCAGGTCGGCAGCCTGGAGCAATATTGCTGGACTGGTTTGACACCAGCATGATGTTGAAAATCATGTTCAAAAGATTTTAGTGGGATGTGTTCGGGAACAAAACACAATACCCCATACAAAATTTCCTTCAAAAAGGATGTCTGAAATCCCGTTCATAAAAAAGATGAACTCGGGTCGGATTCGTTTTCGCGCAGAAAACAGATCCGAAAAGTGATGCACTAATCGGAAGGTTCCCGGAGTTTGGACGGTCGGATCGAGCCAAAATTTTGAGAGGTGGTAGATATGGGAATTTTGCAGCCGATCAACGGTTGGATCTTCCAAAGGACGTCCGAGCTAGAAGCTGGACACCACGCCCTAAACTCATCCAAATTCCCGTCCAGATTTGACAGGGCTCCGGTATATCGTGGATTGCCAGAGATTCCTCCATTGGAACTCGACGAAATTTTCCAGGGTTGTTGTAGACTCAATTCCGCACAATTCCACCAAAGCGATCGTCAAAGCGATACTCGAGGAGGTGGTGGTGGCAGATACGGGTTCGCTGTCCAAAAAAACAGCACGGTCGCTTGAGGGCAATGTTGACGTTGAGCCCCCGAGCTCCATAGATGATTCCTCCGTGATCTTGATAGAGATCGGAGTTGATGTTTGATGAAGGCCCTCGTCCGGACATGGTGATCCGAACACGGGGCGCAATTCTTGGTCGAACCAAGGTGACTAGTCGAGCAGGTGACGAAGATGCCAAAGTCGCAGTTGATCTGCAGGTGAGCCATCGATTCTTTTGTCGATCACACAGCGGAACTCTCAATGAAAGCACCAATGTCGGTGTCAAAACCAGCGGATCTCGGGTAGGGGGTCCCGAACTGTGCGTCTAGGATCGATGGTAACAGGAGGCAGGGAACACTTTGTTTTACCCAGGTTCGGGCCCTCTCGATGGAGGTAATACCCTACTCCTGCTTGATTAATATTGATGATATGGGTAGCACAAGAGTAGATCTACCACGAGATCAAGGAGGCTAAACCCTAGAAGCTAGTCTATGGTATGATTGTTGTATATATTGTCTCTCTGTCGACTAGCCTGGCCTCGGTTTATATAATGCACCGGAGGCCTAGGATAACAAGAGTCCTAGTCGAATACGCCGGTGGGGAGAAGTCCTTGTCTTGATCGCTAAGTCTTGTGGAATCTTCCTTGTATGCGGTAGCCGTCCGAACTGGCCCATGAGTATACGGCCACGGGGGTCCTCGGCCCAATCTAATAGATCGGGAGACGACGTGGTGAGTACCCCCTAGTATAGGACACCATCAAGTGCCAACATATCTAGCAAATACTTCACCATTCTGATTTTTGAATAGCTTATAGTTGGAGTCAATTGACTCATCATCGGAATGAGGAGATTCACATGAAAATCCAGATAAGTTAGATGGATCAACTGGAGGTCCCTTTGCAGCAACCCATGTAGTTTTGGGGTACTGCTCAGGCTTCCAATATGTACCATCAGCATTGAGTTTCCTCTCAAAGGCGATACCCTCTTTCCTAGGGTTCCTGTTGAGGATCTGCTTTTTAAGCACATCACAAAGAGCCTGATGCCCTTTGAGGCTTTTGTACATGCCTGTCGTGTACAATTCCTTCAGCCCTGCATCATTAGTGATACCAGCAATGTCCTCAGATGAGGAATTAGTGATAGCAGAGGCATGTGAATAATTTGAAATATTAGCAGCATTTGAACATTCAGGTGAAGAATTAGCAGATTCACGTTCAATGCACTTCAAGCATGGAGGAACAAATTCTTCCTGAGAAGCGTTGATTTGTGGAGCAAGTAATGAATCGCGCTCCTTTTGAAGATCTTCATAACACAGTCTTAGCTTTTCAAGATCTTGTTTTCTTTGAAGAAATTCATAAGAAAGCTTCTCATGATCGAATAAGAGAGTGTTATGATGACTTTAAAGATTGTTAGACCTAGTCTGAAATCTCTGAAGATTTTCAGTCAGGGCTTTAGTGCGATCCATTTCTTCACCCAACATATCATCACTTTTGTCTAGCATGTTTTGAACCTTTTCTAAAGCCCTTTGTTGTTTTACAGCAATCTTAGCAAGTTTAGAATAGATGGGCTTAAGATTTT
Organism: Triticum dicoccoides; assembly: GCF_002162155.2. Taxonomy (NCBI): domain Eukaryota; kingdom Viridiplantae; phylum Streptophyta; class Magnoliopsida; order Poales; family Poaceae; genus Triticum; species Triticum dicoccoides. Next base: position 78,305,260 of record NC_041390.1, read on the forward strand.
CATCAGATTCATTTTTACTTGATTCAGATGAGGTATATTTGAGTACCTTGGCACCCTTTGCCATGAAGCAGTAGGTGGGAGCATAGTCATCATCCCCTTCATCAGCTTTGTTGGTGAGGTTATTTTCTTCAGTGTTGAAGATAGACTTGCTGATGAATGCAGTAGCGAGAGCTAGGCTCGCCACTCCGGATTCGGACTCCTTAGATGACTCCTCTTCCTCATTTTCTTCAGATTCAGCTTCAGAGTCCATTTCCTTGCCAATGAATGCCCTGGCCTTCTTGGAGCTGCTCTTCTTGTGATATGAAGGCTTTGAGGATTTTGGTGATGAGGATTTTGAGGATTTCTTCTTTTTCTTCGCATCATCAGAACTGTAATCCTTGTATTTCTTATTCTTTGATTCCTTTTCCGATTGAGCACAATCTTGAATGTAATGTCCAGGCTTCTTGCATTTGTGGCAGAGCCTCCTCTTGTAGTCACTTGATGAGGAATCATTGCTCCTTAAGGGTCTTCCAAGGCGACCACGTCTTGAGAACTTTTGGAACTTCTTCACGAGCAGAGCCAAATCATGGCTCAGTTCTTCAGGATCACCAAGGCTGCTATTAGAGTCTTCATCTTCAGACTCAGATACTGCCTTGGCCTTTAGTGCAGGTGATCTGCCATAGCTTGAACCATAGAGATCTCTCTTTTCAGCAAGTTGGAACTCATGAGTATTTAGCCTCTCGAGAATATCAGCAGGATCAAGTGACTTGTAATCAGCATGTTCTTGTATCATCAATGCGAGAGTGTCAAATGAGGAATCAAGCGATCTCAGTAATTTCTTCACCACCTCATGATCGGTGATGTCCGTCGCACGAAGTGCTTGAAGCTCATTTGAGATGTCAGTGAGGCGATCGAAGGTTTGTTGAACATTTTCATTGTCGGGTCTTTTGAAGCGGTTGAGGAGATTGCGAAGAACATCAACTCAAGAGTCACGCTGAGTTGAGACTCCTTCATTCACTTTGGACAACCTGTCCAGATAAGCTTCGCTGTCTCCAAAGCACTCACTCTGCCATACTGTCCTTTGCTCAAAGGGCCACATATGATATTCTTCGCTTGAGAGTCGAGTTGCTTGAATCTCTTCACATCAGCAGCATTCAGTGAAGGTGTGACTAAGGGAACACCATTTTCCACAACATACCAGAGATTGTTATCAATTGCTTCAAGATGCATTCGGATCTTATTCTTCCAGTAGGCGTAGTCCGTCCCATCGAAGGTAGGACACCCAGCAGAGACCTTGAGCATACCTGCGGTCGACATAACTAAAACTCCAGGCGGTTAAACCAAAATCACACAGAACAAGGGAGTACCTTGCTCTGATACCAATTGAAAGTGCGTTATATCGACTAGAGGGGGGTGAATAGGCGATTTTTATGAAATTCTTCACTGAGGAATTTGCCGGTGAGGAAATTCCTTAGTGAAGAACTACTAGCAGCGGAATAAGTACTCAAAAGTAAACATAACAGAATACAAGCATAGTCATCATGATGAAATGAAGACAGGCACAGAGTACAGGAAGCGTAATCACAGGATAACACGGGATGAAGACAAACAGACTGAAGAAATTAAACTGAGGAAATTGAGAAAGTCTTCAGTCAAAGTCTTCAAACATAGATATGAACAAACACACAACACAGTTATGAGGAAATGAAAGAGTTGAGAAAATAGAACCAGTAAGCTTGGTGAAGACAATGATTTGGTAGACCAGTTCCAACTGTTGTCTCAGTTGTACGTCTGGTTGGAGCGGCTGAGTATTTAAACTCGATGACACACAGTCCCGGACACCTAGTCCTGAACACGCAGCTCAGGACAACCGGTCCTCACCATATTATCCTTGAACTAAGGTCACACAGACCTCGTCCAGTCACTCGTGGTAAGTCTTCAAGCGACTTCCAAACCTTCACAAACTTGGTCACTCGGCGATCCACAATTCCTCTTGGATGCTCTAGACCATGACGCCTAACCGTCTGGAAGAAGCACAGTCTTCAAAGGTAACAAGCGTCGGATCCACTCAGGATCAATCTCTTCAGTGATGCTCAATCACTTGGGGTTTGTAGGAGTTTGGGTTTTGGGTTTTTGGTTTTTCCTCACTTGATGATTTTCGCTCAAAGTCCTCAGAGGATGGGTTGCTCTCAAATGACAAGTGTTAGTTTCTCTCGGAGCAGCCAACCAGCTAGTGGTTGTAGGGGGGGCTATTTATAGCCTAGGGAGCAGCCCGACATGATAAGACATAAATTCCCTTCAATGATATGACCGTTAGGTGGATAGATATTTTGGGACAGCTGGCGCATAGCACAGCAACGGTCGGAATTTTGAGTAGCAAAATCCTCAAGGCTATCATGTTCCTCACCGTGTAGGCAATCCGCACTGGCGAATTCCTAACTCCTCAGTCAGGACAAATTCCTCAGAGACCAGAAGAACTTCATCTCTGTCACTGAAGAAATTGACTGAACTGTATGAGATTTCCAATGGCTTCACTCGAAGGGATTGGTAGGTGTAGGATTTTGAGTTGAGCATCACATGGAAATTTTTCCTTAGTATTTCCTCGACCCCCTTTAACAGTACGGTGTTTCCTATGACTCAAGAAAGAGAAAAACAAAACTATGAAAACGGAAGTCTTCAAGCTTCATATTCCTCGCATGAATATCAAGTCTTCACGGACACACCAATTTCTTCACTTTCAAAGTCTTCATGAAAGTCTTCAGAAATACCAAAATCTTCAGTCGAAGATATTCATTTTTAGGGGTCGACTTTTCCTGTAAATATCAAACTCCTCATAGACTTATAGACCTGTGTACACTCACAAACGCATTAGTCCCTTAACCTATAAGTCTTCAATACACCAAAATCACTAAGGGGCACTAGATGCACTTACAGGAGCGAGCAACTGACTTATTGGAAATAATACATACTGATGTATGTGATCCGATAAGTGTTGAGGCTCACGGCGGGTATCATTATTTGCTGACCTTCACAGATGATTTGAACAGATATGGGTATATATACTTAATGAAACATAAGTCTGAAACATTTGAAAAGTTCAAAGAATTTCAGAGTGAAGTGGAAAATTATCGTAACAAGAAAATAAAGTTTCCATGATCTGATCGCGAAGGCGAATATTTGAGTTACGAGTTTGGTCTTCATTTGAAACAATGTGGAATAGTTTCGCACCTCATGCCACCTGGAACACCACAGCATAATGGTGTGTCCGAACATTGTAATCATACTTTATTGGATATGGTACGATCTATGATGTCTCTTACCGAGTTACCACTATCGTTTTGGGGTTATGCATTAGAGGCAGCTGCATTCACGTTAAATAGGGCACCATCTAAATCCGTGGAGATGACACCGTATGAACTATGGTTTGGCAAGAAACCAAAGCTGTCGTTTCTTAAAGTTTGAGGTTGCGATGCTTATGTGAAAACGTTTCAAACTGATAAGCTCGAACCCAAATCGGAGTAGTGCGTCTTCATAGGATACCCAAAAGAAACTGTTGGGTACACCTATCATAGATCCGAAGGCAAGATATTTTGTTGCTAAGAATGGATCCTTTCTAGAGAAGGAGTTTCTCTTGAAAGATGTGAGTGGGAGGAAAGTAGAACTTGATGAAGTAATTGTACCTTCTCCCGAATTGGAAAGTAGTTCATCACAGAAATCAGTTCCAGTGATTCCTACACCAATTAGTGAGGAAGCTAATGATGATGATCATGAAACTTCAGATCAAGTTACTACCGAACCTCGTAGGTCAACTAGAGTATGGTCCGCACGAGAGTGGTATAGTAATCCTATTCTGGAAGTCATGTTACTAGACCATGACGAACCTACAAACTATGAGAAAGCGATGATGAGCCCAGATTCCGCAAAATGGCTTGAGGCCATGAAATCTGAGATGGGATCCATGTATGAGAACAAAGTATGGACTTTGATTGATTTGCCTGATGATCGGTGAGTCATTGAGAATAAATGGATCTTCAGGAAGAAGATGGATGCTGATAGTAGTGTTACTATCTACAAATCTCGAATTGTCGCAAAATGTTTTCGACAAGATCAAGGTGTTGACTACGATGAGATTTTCTCACTCTTATTGATGCTTAAAAGTCTGTCTGAATCATGTTAGCAGTTGCTGCATTTTATGAAATCTGGCAAATGGATGTCAAAACTGCATTCCTTAATGGATTTCTTAAAGGAGAGTTATATATGATGCAACTAGAAGGTTTTGTCAATCCTAAAGGTGCGACAAAGTGAGCAAGCTCCAGCGATCCATCTATGGACTGGTGCAAACATCTCCGAGTTGGAATATATGCTTTGATAAAGTGATCAAAGCATATGGTTTTATACAGACTTGCGGTGAAGCCTTTATTTACAAGAAAGTGAGTGGGAGCACTACAACATTTTTGATAAGTATATGTGAATGACATATTGTTGATCAGAAATAATGTAGAATTTTCTGGAAAGCATAAAGGAGTGTTTGAAAGGAGTTTTTCAAAGAAAGACCTCAGTGAAGCTACTTACATATTGAGCATCAAGATCTATAGAGATAGATCAAAATGCTTGATATATTTTCAATGAGTACATACCTTGACAAGATTTTGAAGTAGTTCAAAATAGAACAGTCAAAGAAGGAGTTCTTGCATGTGTTGCAAGGTATGAAGTTGAGTAAAGACTCAAAACCCGACCACGGCAGAAAATAGAAAGAGAATGAAAAGTCATTCCCTATGCCTCAGTCATAGGTTCTATAAAATATGCTATGTTGTGTACCAGACCTATTGTGTACCTCACCATAAGTTTGGCAAGAGGGTACAATAGTGATCCAGGAGTGGATCACTGGACAGTGGTCAAAAATATCCTTAGTGGAATAAGGAAATGTTTCTCGGTTATAGAGGTGACAAAGAGTTCGTCGTAAAGATTTACGTCGATGCAAGCTTTGACACCGATCTGGATGACTCTAAGTCTCGATCTAGATACATATTGAAAATGGGAGCAGTTAGCTAGAGTAGCTCCGTGCAAAGCATTGTCGACATAGAAAATTTGCAAAATACATACGGCTCTGAATGTGGCAGACCCGTTGACTAAATTTCTCTCACAAGCAAAACATGATCACTCTTTGGGTGTTAATCACATAGCGATGTGAACTAGATTATCAACTCTAGTAAACCCTTTGGGTGTTAGTCACATGGAGATGTGAACTAATCACATAAAGAAGTGAACTATTGGTGTTAAATCACATGACGATGTGAACTAGATTATTGCCTCTAGTGCAAGTGGAAGACTGAAGGCAATATGCCCTAGAGGCAATAATAAAGTTGTTATTTATATTTCCTTATATCATGATAAATGTTTATTATTCGTGCTAGAATTGTATTAACCGGAAACTTAGTACATGTATGAATACATAGACAAATAGAGAGTCACTAGTATGCCTCTACTTGACTAGCTCGTTGAATCAATGATGGTTGTGTTTCCTAACCATAGACATGAGTTATCATTTGATTAACGGGATCACATCATTAGAGAATGATGTGATTGACTTGACCCATCCATTAGCTTAGCAGGATGATCATTTAGTTTGTTGCTATTGCTTTCTCCATAACTTATACATGTTCCTATGACTATGAGATCATGCAACTTCTGAATACCGGAGGAACACTCTGTGTGCTACCAAACGTCACAACGTAACTGGGTGATTATAAAGGTGCTCTAAAGGTGTCTCCGATGGTGTTTGTTGAGTTGGCATAGATCGAGATTAGGATTTGTCACTCCGATTGTCGGAGAGGTATCTCTGGGCCCTCTCGGTAATTCACATCAATATAAGCCTTGCAAGAAATATAGCTAATGAGTTAGTTACGGGATGTAGCATTACGAAACGAGTAAAGAGACTTGCCGGTAACGAGATTGAACTAGGTATTGAGATACCGACGATCGAATCTCAGGCAAGTAACATACCGATGACAAAGGAAACAATGTATGTTGTTATGTGGTTTGACCGATAAAGATCTTCGTAGAATATGTAGGAACCAATATGAGCATCCAGGTTCCGCTATAGGTTATTGACCGGAGGCGTGTCTTGGTCATGTCTACATAGTTCTCAAACTAGTAGGGTCCGTACGCTTAACCGTTCGGTGACGATTTTATTATCAGTTTATGTGTTTTGATGTATCAAAGGTAGTTCGGAGTCCCAGATATGATCACAGACATGACGAGGATTCTCGAAATGGTCGAGACATAAAGGTCAATATATTGGACGACTATATTTGGACGTCAGAATGGTTCCGGGTGAGATCAGGCATTTACCGATGTACCTGGAGGTTACCGGAACCCCCCAGGAGGTATATGGGCCTTATTGGGCCATAGTGGGAGAGAGGAGAAGGCAGCAAAGGAGGGGGCACCCCCCAAGCCCAATCCTAATTGGGAGGGGGTCGTTCCTTCTTCCTTCCTCCCCTTCCTTCTCTCCTAATCCAACTAGGGAAGGGGGGATCCTACTCCCGATGGGAGTAGGACTCCCCTTGGGGCGCGCCTAGGAGGCCGGCCTCCTCCCCCTCCTCCACTCCTTTATATACGGGGGAGGGGGGAACCCCATAGACACACAAGTTGATCATTGATCTCTTAACAGTGTGCGGTGCCCCCTCCACCATAATCCACTTCGGTCATATCGTAGCGGTGCTTAGGCAAAGCCCTATTCCGGTAGCATCATCATCACCGTCATCACACTGTCGTGCTGATGAAGCTCTTCCCCGGCACTCTACTAGATCGTGAGTTCGTGGGACGTCACCGAGCCGAACGTGTGCAGATCGCGGAGGTGTCATATCTTCGGTACTAGGATCTCGATCGTGAAGATGTACGACTACATCAACCGCGTTGTCATAACGCTTCCGCTTACGGTCTACGAAGGTATGTAGACAATACTCTTCCCTCTCGTTGCTATGCATCACCATGATCTTTCATGTGCGTAGGAAAAAATTTCAAATTACTGCGTTCCCCAACACTTGGGGGTAGTTAAAGATCGCCGGAAGAAGAAACGGCAGACGGCGGCGCCGGCGCTGGATCTCGGTGAGATTCGGGCAGCCAGGGAGGCTCGTTTGAATTCTCTCCCGTGCCAAGTTGGGCCTGATTTGAGAGGTGTGGTCTTGGGAAAAACAGAACCCGGGCAAGTGGCCCAGGTAGCGACCCAAGCCAATGAGCCCAGCAGATCGATGCATGCAGTACGTGGTTTTGGCTTGCGAGCGGTTTTGAGTCACGTACGGCGCTGCGCTAGGGATCACGTGATCGCTAAGCCGGGTTTCCCCAAGCTGGGATCGGGATGAGCGGCTCGAGTGTCTCCGCCGGTCGCGATCCCTACACCATCACTCGCGCGCGGTAGCCATGGCAGGCCGGGGGGCGGGCCGCCGCGTACATAGAGGACGGATCCACCGCCGCCGCAAGGAGTTCAGCCGACCAGGCCACCTGCTCGTGCAGCGGGGAACCCTAATGGTTTCGGCCGAGGGTGCTTCGCGGGCATGGGGCATGAGGATCGTGCCCGATGGCAGTGGGGGGACGACGGCTATGACGCCTATGGGGAAGGCCAGCATCGCGATTCTTCATCAACGAGAGGAGGTCGTGGTTTTGCATGGCAAAACAACGATGGTGGCGGTCATGACTTCTATGGACCTCCAGGAGGTTTTGTGGAGGGGCCAGCATGCTCCAACTACCGGCCTCGCGGCAACTATCGGTATAACCGGGGAGGGAGGGGAGGTGGCAGATGACCGCCCCCGCCTAGACCTCCGCCGCCACCGGCTCACACGACAGTGGTGCAGAAGACACCGACGACGGTTCATGTGGAGCCGGTTGCTGCGCTGACGCTACCGGCGGCTGCCATGGAGGCGGTCATGGTGCTGGCAACTGTGAAGGTTCCTGCGGCTAAACAGACGGTGTTTAAGCCGCGGGACTCCGCCTCTGATAAGAGTTCTGAAAAAGCCGAAGGCGAACGCAAGGGTGTAGAAAAACACGACGGGGAAAAGCTATCCAAGTGGGCACTTAAGAAGAAAAAGTTACCGTGTTACAAATGCGGTGAGCCGAGACATTTTGTGGCAGAGTGCACGACTAAGCTTTGTGACTATTGTAGTAGATCAAAGCATGTGTCTGCGGACTGCCCACTTCTTTCAGGCCCCAAACCGCTGGTTAACATTTATGGGGTGTGTGAAGGAAAATATGCCCTAGAGGCAATAATAAAGTTGTTATTTATATTTCCTTATATCATGATAAATGTTTATTATTCATGCTAGAATTGTATTAATTGGAAACTTAGTACATGTGTGAATACATAGACAAACAGAGTGTCACTAGTATGCCTCTACTTGACTAGCTCGTTAATAAAAGATGGTTAAATTTCCTAGCCATGGACAAAGAGTTGTCATTTGATAAGCGAGATCACATCATTAGAGAATGATGTGATTGACTTGACCCATCCGTTATCTTAGCACAATGATCATTACACTTTCATTGCTACTGCTTTCTTCATGACTTATACATGTTCCTTGGATTATGAGATTATGCAACTCCCGAATACCTGAGGAACACCTTATGTGCTATCAAACATCACAACGTAACTGTGTGATTATAAAGATGCTCTACAGGTGTCTCTGATGGTGTTTGTTGAGTTGGCATAGATCAAGATTAGGATTTGTCACTCTGTGTATCGGAGAGGTATCTATGGGCCCTCTCGGTAATGCACATCACTATAAGCCTTGCAAGCATTGTGACTAATGAGTTAGTTGTGGGATGATGCATTACGAAACGAGTAAAGAGACTTGCCGGTAACGATATTGAACTAGGTATGAGGATACCGACGATCGAATCTCAGGCAAGTAACATACCGATGACAAAGGGAACAATGTATGTTGTTATGCGGTTTGACCAAAAAAGATCTTTGTAGAATATGTAGGAGGCAATATGAGCATCCAGGTTCCGCTATTGGTTATTGACCGGAGATGAGTCTCGGTCATGTCTACATAATTCTCGAACCCGTAGGGTCCGCACACTTAACGTTCTATGACGATTTGTATTATGAGTTATGTGATTTGATGACCGAAGTTTTTTCGGAGTCCCGGATGAGATAGGGGACATGATGATGAGTCTTGAAATGGTCGAGACGTAAAGATCGATATATTGGAAGGCTATATTCAGACATCCGAAAGGTTCCGAGTGATTCGGGTATTTTTCGGAGTACCGGAGAGTTATGAGAATTCGTATTGGGCCTTAATGGGCCATACGAGAAAGGAGAGAAAGGCCTCAAGTGTGGCCGCGCCCCTTCCCCATGGACTGGTCCGAATTTCACTAGGGAAAGGGGGCGCCCCCTTCCTTCCTTCTCCTTCCCCCTTCCCTTCTTCTCCTTCCCCCTTCCCTTTTTCCTATTCCATGTAGGAGGTGGAATCCTACTAGGAGTAGGGAGTCCTAGTAGGACTCCACACTTTGAGCGTGCCCTATGAGGGCCGACCTCCTCGTCCCTCCATCCTTTATATACGTGGCCAGGGGCACCCCATAGACACAGAAGTTGATCGTTGATCTTTTAGCCGTGTGCGGTGCCCCCTCCACCATAATCCACCTCGGTCATATCATCATAGTGCTTAGGCGAAGCCCTGCGACGGTAGCATCATCATCACCGTCATCACGCCGTCGTGCTGACGAAGCTCTCCCTCAACACTCAGCTGGATCGAGAGTTCGTGGGACGTCACCGAGCCGAACGTGTCCAGATCGTGGAGGTGCCATACTTTCGGTACTAGGATCAGTCGATCGTGAAGACGTACGACTACATCAACCGCGTTATCATAATGCTTCCGCTTACGGTCTATGAGGGTATGTATACAACACTCTTCCCCTGCCGTTGCTATGTATCATCATGATCTTGCGTGTGCATAGGAATTTTTTTTGAAATTACTACATTCCCCAACAGTCTGTTGTCAAGAGCTAATGTTTTTTGAGTCACCGGAAGTGGCACCTGTGGGGCATGTGATGGAGAGTAACTTCCCCGCAGTTGTCAAGGTTACTAATGGGGTTTTGACAGAGGCCCAGATTGTGCGGCAGTTGAGGGATCTAGTACCAGGAAATTATCAGTGGGACCTTGTCAAGTTGGAGAACCAAACTTACAAGGTGGACTTTCCCACTAAGGAGGACCAGCTGCATGTTCTCAAGTATGGCTTGTGTAGAGTTCAGAGCTTGAATATTGCCATTGGGTTTGATGAGTGGATAGAGAAGGAGCCCGAGGGTACACCGTTAGAGAAGGTGTGGGTTCGATTCTTGGGGGCACCGCGCAAATATATTAATCATTTCCTGGTTTCTTGGAGCTTGGGCTCACTCATTGGTAAGACGGAGCAGGTTGACATGCCGTTTACTCGGGCTAACGGAGCTGCGAGGCAACTTGTGAGCATGCTTAGTTTGCAGCACGTGCCAGATGTGGTCAAGTGGACACATGCCGGGGTTACATATGTGCTCGATATTGAGATTGAGGATACGCCGGTACCACATGAGGGAGATGATCTTCAGGACATGGATACGACTGAGGGAGATGGAGCCCCCGGGAATCAGGAAAAGGGGCCTGAGAGTAATCCACAGGATTTGGCCAAGGGGCCGGAGTCGCAGACAGATAAGGCGGCAACGGCCAAGGGAGCGTCATCTTCCACGACACCGATTAACATGGTTAGGTTTGGTTCTTTTGGAGCTCGGTCTGCACCTAGTCGGTTATGGAGTAACCTAGTTGAGGCGGATGACCCTGAGGAGCTCGAGTTACCACCGGTGTTGCTCCCTATTATTGGTTTGCCTAATGTGCTTTTCTCCCAGAGGGTTGATTCCGATTTCCGAGGTTCAGGACCCGCAGGGCACCAGTATACCGATGGCGGTTGGGGGTGGTGGGCACGAGGCTCGCATCCCCAGCCCAATTTCGACTATACCAGGCCAGTTGGGGGAGGGGCGCGGGCAGGAGGCCCGCCCTGCTCTCTCATCGCGGGGCAGCCCTGGACAGCTTGGAGCGGAGTGCGGGCAGGAGGCCCGCAAAGTCCTCTTGCTGACGTCGTCTTCGAGCCATGATGCCGGTTTGGGGGAGCGGGACTGTGGAGCAGGTGGCTCCACGGTCGTCATCTCCCGCCATTGCGGCTGGGGTTGCTAGCTCGGTCGTGCCTATCCCTTCTTCACCGGCAATTAGGGATGGGTGTATGAGGGGAGAGTACTCACCTCTGGAGAGGACTATGCAGGAGCTCATCACCTTTCGGTGGGATCCCAGATCCGGTTATGTCTGGCAGGCGTGTCAGCAACCGGATCCAGGAACGGCCTGATGTTGATGACCTGCAGTTAGCGCGCGCCAAGAGGGGGGCATGCATCGAGATGTCGAGGCAAGTACAGGTATGTCTTTTGATAGAAGTTGTTCAATTATGCAGTTTTCCGAGCATGAAATTATTGATAAGGCAAACAACTTAGGAATTACTTTGGGTTCAAATGAAAAAGAGGTAGCGAAATATGTTAATGATCTTTTGGATTTAGAAGCAGAACGGCCCTCTGAAATAATCAGGAACCTTGCATCAGTTAAACCCATGAATGAGGGTGGCATGAACAATTTAGGAATTGTAGCCCTAGAAAACATTTGCAATAATCTATTACCTAGTGATGACGCCGAGGATGAGAGGGGTCGGAGAGTATGGACACGATAGAGCCTCTAGTGACAGAGGGCACTGTTTCGTGTTATGCTCAACATACGTGTTCGGTGGGTGCTGGGAGAAGCCTAAGCGACCCGGGAAACGAAATATTTATCCTACCTCTGCGGTACGTAGAAGCGCTAGAGTTAAGCTTAAGAAAAATTTCCATGATGACCTATGAAAGGAATCTTTTGGAATAGCAGAGGTCTAGCTGACTTGGCTAAACGAAGATTCTTGGCAGAAACAACAGTGGAGCAACATTTAGATTTTATTGCACTTTTATAAACACGGCGAGATAATTTTACCTCACATTTATTGGAACTCTTGCCGGAGGAATTGATTTTGACTGTCACATCTTAACTCCTAGAGGAAGATCTGGGGGGATCTTACTAGGAGTTCGATGTGAAACACTTGAGGTCCTTAACGTGGTTCGGGGTGATTTTGCGGTTAAGTTTCGGGTGAGATCAAAATTGGATGGGTTCCGATGGTCTCTTGTGGTTGTGTATGGAGCAGCAAAACCTGAACTTAAACCAGATTTCTTACCCTACTTGGTGCTGATTTGTGGAGATGAGACTTTACCGATCCTTGTCGGTGGTGACTTCAATATAATTCGGAGCAGAGATGAAAAGAACAATGACAATTTTGATGGTCGGTGGACAATTTTGATGGTCGGCGGATCTCAGGTAGGGGGTCCCGAACTGTGCATCTAGGCGGATGGTAACAGGAGGCAGGGGACACGATGTTTTACCCAGGTTCGGGCCCTCTTGATGGAGGTAAAACCCTACGTCCAGCTTGATTTATTCTTGATGATATGGGTATTACAAGAGCTGATCTACCACGAGATCGGAGAGGCTAAACCCTAGAAGCTAGCCTATGGTATGATTGTTGTTATTATCCTACGGACTAAAACCCTCCGGTTTATATAGACACCAGAGAGGGTTAGGGTTACACAAGGTCGGTTACAAAGGAGGAGATATCCATATCCGTACTACCTAGCTTGCCTTCCACGCCAAGTAGAGTCCTATCCGGACACGGGACGAAGTCTTCAATCTTGTATCTTCATAGTCCAACAGTCCGGCCAAAGGACATAGTCCGGCTGTCCGGAGACCCCCTAATCCAGGACTCCCTCAGTAGCCCCTGAACCAGGCTTCAATGACGATGAGTACGGCGCGCAGTATTGTCTTCGGCATTGCAAGGCGGGTTCCTCCTCCGAATACACCTCGAAAGAATTTGACTACAAGGATAGTGTCCGACCCTGCAAAATAAGTTCCACATACCACCGTAGAGAGAATAATATTTCCACAAATCTAATCTGCTGACACGTTTTGGCAACATGACATCAGGCCATGGCTCGGTGATTTATTCGAACCGTTTTTATTCAACCAGCTCCACACATAACGCGAGGCGGTTTCTTGACACGTCTTGTCAAAGCAGAGATCGTGTTCCCCTAATTACGGGATTCTCATCAATACAGCCGTGGGTAACCCAATCGTGCCTAGGACTCCTAGATTTTAGGCAAGTCCCAAACGGCCACTAGGAAGACGCTTGATATTCACCCTCTTTATAAAGGGACAAGGCTTTTACTTTTTTTCCTCCCGTGCTCAATCGAATCCTTCCCCTGCATCGAGTTCTAACACCCAAAGCCTAGGTCAGGTGCATCGGACCTTCAATCATGTCTGGATCTAGCCTTCAAGGCCGGTGGATGCCCTCCTCCGTTACAGAAGAGGATATCAAGAAGTTGAGGGAGGCCAGATACCTGACCGTCGAGGTTTCGCATCGGCTACCTGCCCGAGGGCAGGTCGTCCCTACTCCCGAACCCAACGAGAATGTTGTGTTCGTCTCCCACTTCCTCCGAGGTTTAGGCCTCACTCTGGATCCCTTCGTTAGGGGTTTGATGTTCTATTACGGGCTATATTTCCATGATCTAGCCCCGGACTCCTTTCTCCACATCTTGGCATTTATTGTCGTATGTGAGGCCTTCCTCCGCATTACCCCTCACTTTGGCCTGTGGCTCAAGACCTTTGATGTGAAGCCGAATATGGTCGAGGGGCAGCATGTAGCATGCGGAGGCGCATTAATAAGCAAGATCGCTGGAGCTCCATGGCCAAAGGGTTCCTTTCCAGAGGTGTCCGGATTATGGCAACGGGAGTGGTTTTACATCACAGCTCCCAGAAGTGCCAAGTGGGTGGCTGCCCCTGCTTTCCGCTCGGGCCCTCCACCACAACTGATGTCATGGATTAGCAGAGGGCTGGGCTGGGGTCCAGCCAAGGACGTGCCTATATTGCAGAGCCGCATTCAAGATCTCTTTGAAGGAGATTTCAGTCTGGTTACGGTGGTGCAAGTCATGCTGGTTCGTCGAGTCCAGCCTTGCAAACGCCGGCCCCTCCGCATGTGGGAGTTCAACCCAGAAGGACCACGCACTATTTAGAATTTCCTTGGCCTGACGCACGAGGAGATGTATAAATTAATCTTTGGACCCCAAATAGAGTGTCCGGATACTACCGAGGACGTGGGCCTGAGCAGCAACCGCACCGCCGACCAAGTAAGTAATCCTCTAGCCGAACACACTGTTTTTCATTTATCATGACGTCATTCTGAGAAATCGCTCTTTGACCAGGACTGGTTAATAAAGGCGAAGATGATTTGGTGTCCGGCCCCCCTTCCTGAGGGTTTGGACAATCCATTACTGGAAAAGATGCTCGAGCTAGCACCTTGCCCGGAGCCCTCAAAGGAAGATAGAGGGGGAATAATGAGGGCGAAAGCGGGCCCCCATCGCTACCAATTCCAACTAAGGGAATAAGCGCCTCCATGAAGGAGGATAACCAGGGGGAAGAATCTGACCTTCTCTCGCTCCGGGGAAGGAAGAGGACTGCCTCTGAAGATCTGGAAACCAAGGATTCCAAACGGGAGAAGAAGTCTCCGCCAGAGGGTCCTGCCTCAGAGGGCGCCTTTGCCGAACAAAGTCCGCACGGGGATCAGCCCTCTAACGAGCCGTAAGTGATCAAAAAATACTTAATAGTAAAGATATTACTTTCGAGGAAAATGACCGAAGCGTTTGTCTCGCAGTTCGGATCTTAGCCCTTCTCAACAGAGCTCGTCTTCAGGGGGTCTTCTTCCGAAGATGATGGAGAGTGAAACGCCTCCCCCGGACTCCCCCGCTCAAGAGGCGGGCAACCTTGAAGTGTCGTCAAGGAGGGCCTCCCTAGGTCCGGTGAGGCTAGAAGATAATCCTATGGTCACCCGAAGTCCCCAGTATCCGGCTCTTGAAGAGGGTGAACAAAAGAGTCCAGCGCCGTCTGGTATGCGGTGGGACGCACTGAGGGATCTGCTAAAGCGAGCGACCATCTCGGAAGAACACCATACATTGATGGGTACGGTGATAGAAAGGATTTCGTCCGCCGAAAGTGGGTTGCATGACGCCTTTATGAGTCTATTGATGGGCTTTGAGGTACATAAAATGATGTACATTTGTGATAGTACCGCACATTTTTAGGTGTGCCATGTGTAGATAGTAGCCCCTGAGACTCTGGTTGTTGCCGAGGACGGCGGCAAATAGAGGATCGTAGTCCCAGGTAATAACCATACCGCTTTATGTGCAGGTGGTGGAAGCTCCGGTGGCTAGCCGGACTAATGAGTTTGCCGAACTAAAGCGGCAACTGGATGCGGCAGATGCCGACATCGAGCTTGTTAACAAGCGGCTTGACGAGGCACAGGGTAAGTAATGTTTTCTGGCGAATGTCACATAGTAAGGGCAGCGTGATGCCAGTATCTTTAATATGTTGTGACTACAGACGGAGCTGCCACCATGGAGACCCTTCGGGCGGAGCTTGCCCAAGCCAAAGAACAAACAAGGATTAGTAATGCAGCCGCTTTAAAGGTGGCCGAAGAGTTAAGAGCTGAAAAGGCTGCACATTGCCAGAGCAAAGATAAAATGGCCAAGATGGCTGTAAAGTTAAAAGACACTGCCGACCGTTGCCAGTTCCTCGAAGAAGAAAACCGGGCGAGGGCGACGGACCTTGAGAAGGCCACAATGGCGACTAAGGATGGCAATTTTATCCACGGACATGGATACCCGCGGATATCTGACTCGAATGGATAGGGTTTGGGTACATTTTTACGCCCATGGGTAGTGCCCGAACCCGAGCCGATTACTTATGGATAGGGCATGGATATAATTATGTATCCGTGGATATACCCGAACCCGACCCGATAGTTTTATATGTATGGCAAAATTGGGTGATCCCCACTATCCCATCTTCTAATGTATTTTTCTTTATAAAAAGTGAAAAAGAAATTGTGCAATCCCTCCCCAATCCCCGCCGTAACTTACTCCTTCTCATTCTTTTATCTCCTCGGTAAATGACTCACAATTAAGCATCATATCTACTTACTCCTCTAGTAGCCCTAGATGCAGCCGCCGGCGCCTCCAGCCTTACCTCTCCCATGTTATTTTGTGAGAATCAAAGAGCTTATTTTGACATTGTGCACTTGTGCTATGTCATTTTGCGAGAATTTGAGAGCTTATGTGAATGTTGTGCTACGTCTTATGTATACGTGTTGAGAGAACCCGACGGATATCCATATCCAATGGATATAAATCGGGTTTGGACATGGACATCATTTTCCGCCCATGAATTTTTTCGTGGGTGGGCACATAATGTCTTTATGGATTTGGATATGGATTTGATATCATTCAACCTGAACCAAACCCGATCCATTGCCATCCTTAATGGCGACCAAGGACACCCGCTCTGCCATGAGAGTGAAGAAGGAGGAGCTGTGTGAAGCTGGGGATATTGTGGCTGGGAAGCCCTTTATGCTGCGGAGGAAGTTCAGAGATCCGCGGTATGCCCCTCTAGATCGGCTGTGGAGTTTGGCAGACGCATATCTGGACTTGGCGGCGAGCGCGGTCGATGCGGCCGAATACTTCCGAGATCAAACAGATCGTGAAGTGGACAAGCTGTTCTGGTCGTAGTTTAACGTTCCAGAGCGTCCGCTTCCATTGACTGATCAGCTAGCCCAATGGGCCGAACTCCATAGGTTGTCCGGACTCGCCATGAGGTCTGTCGTGGATCAGCTGTGGCCAGAAAGGCCAAAGCCGAATAGCTATTTTAGCCTGGTGTAGCAGTTCCTTGGTGCGGTGCCGCGCATCAATGCGATGAAGAGGTCGGCGTGCATAGAAGGCTCGCGGATGGCCCTTGCCCGTGTCAAAGCATACTGGGCGGAGATGGATGCTACCACTGTTGCGGCGCAGGGTTCGGCCATAGGCCGAGTGGCTGCCGAGCACTATTTTGAAGAAGTTCTTGAGGGTGCTCGTTTGATAGAGGCCCAGTGCTCGAAGAATATTATGTTTGAGTGACATGTATTCCCATTGTAAAAACAATGTTTTAGTAAATTTATCAAGGCTGTATTTATACTTTTGCCTGAAAGTAATATGATGCCTCCTGTGCGGTCGTTTACGTATGTATATCCTGAAAGATTGCAGTCGTCGGCTTCAGCCCCCATGCATATAATGCGGGGGTGTTCGCAGAAGACGCATGTTCACACTTAATCCAACGTCTTGGTCCTATTGAGGAGGTGATAGCGCAGCGAACTAGGCAACCGTACTATAATGCTTTAACACTTTCACTTAGCTAGAGGAGTTTGACAGTGGGGCTACTATATAGCCCCTGGTGGCTCCGCACTCACTCGAACTTGGGGTGCGTACATGCCTGGCCGAGAAATGGCCCTTTGTTAAGGCTGAGGAATTCTAAGATTCTGATAGGTCATCGAGTGGTTGACCAGTATCACGCTATATCATGACAGTCAGTTTTCGGCTTTCTCTACTGAGGTGCTCGTCCGGATGAACCAGGGCACAATCGCAGTAGTTCTCCTGGTGCCGCCTTAGCCGATAGAGCAGAACGTAAGGCAGCAAAACACAGGTGCCGGGAAAAACCAACATTTGACCAAAGACATGATTCGGAGCTAATGCATATAAGGCCAAACTCGCGACGCCGAACACTCCCTAAGGTGTTCGGTCTTTATTGTGGGCCTAAACAGTGCCCTTTGTAAGAAGCCCCTGGTGTCCAGGTACGTGCATTATTCTGACGTGGCCACATGCCAAGACGTCAGCATCCTTCTCTATTGTACTGAGAATCCGAGGGATGTGTATCAACAAGAGACAGTAAAAAAGGTTGACGCGGGGTCTTAATCTAAAAAGAATCCTTGGAACGGGTCCCTGCTGCACGTCTGCGCATGTGTCTCCGTTGTGCCGTATCCTGGACAGGTGTAGCATGATGGTCATCTGTAAAAGAGAGGAACTTAGGTGAAAAGTTGTCGTGCAAAAAGGTAGGTTTAAAGAAACCATGTTCAATTCAAGATGAGTAAAAATTGCCACTTGTCTGCGTGCGTTGAGCCCCTTGTATTTGTAATAGGGGTGTGGCCATCAAACCTGTATGAATTACATATAGCTGCGCCGGACTCGTCTAACCGTGTCCGTGGTCTTGACGACCTATCAAATGCTTTACTTGGTGAGGCTGTTTTAGTGTGCGACTGCCAAGGCCGTCGCACTCTCTTCGGCGCGTAGGGATCGCTCAATATTTCCATTTACTGTAATGATGCCACATGGACCGGGCATCTTAAGAGTGAGGGAAGCGTAATGCGGTATTGCATTAAAGCGAGCGAAAGCTTCGCGTCCAAGTATTGCTTGATAGCCACTTTGGAATGGCGCAATGTGGAAGGTTAAATTTTCGCTACGGAGGTTATCGGGGAAGCTGAATATAACCTCTAGTAGCAGGGAGCCCGTGTAATGAGCCCCTGGGTCTGGTGTTACTCCTTTAAAGGTAGTATTGCTGTGGCAAATTTTCGTTGGGTCTATCCCCATTTTGCGGACTATGTCCTGATATATCAGGTTTAGACTGCTGCCACCGTCCATTAGGACTCGTGTGAAGTGGTATCCGTCAGTTATTGGATCTAATACCAAGGCAGGCCATCCTGCGCGCCGGATACTTGCCGAGTAATCCTGATGGTCGAAGGTGATCGGTTGAGACGGTCAGTGGCAGAACTCTGCGGTGATAGGCCCTTGGGCATATTTATCTGGGAGTGTCGCTTTATTTCTCCCCTTTATCACATGTAACACGTTTACTGTTTTGACTTCTGGTGGAAATTTCTTCTGTTCCCCAGTGCTTTGCTTGCGAGGCTCATCCTCGTCTTCGCTTGGTGTATCCTACCCCTTATGTTCGGCGTTGAGCTTGCCAGACTGCTTGAAGACCCAACATTCTCTGTGGGTATGATTTGCAGGTTTATCGGGGGTGCTATAGATCTGACATATTTGGTCCAGAATTTTGTTTAGGCTGGACAGTTCATCTCTGGCGCCTTTAGAGGACGGCTTTTGCTGACCTGGCCGAGAGCTTCTGAATCCGGCATTTACCGTCGTGCTCTTCGGGATGTCTTCTTTATTCCGGCGCTTATTATTTTTGCTGCGTCATGATTTCCCATTTCCATCTCTAACTTCGGATGTACTTGGGTCGCTGGTGCTGCATCGGGCTAGCCAGCTGTCCTCGCCCGCGCAAAAGCGGGTCATGAGGCTTGTTAATGCTGCCATTGTTCTCGGCTTTTCTTGGCCGAGGTGTCTGGCAAGCCATTCGTCTCGGACGCTGTGCTTAAAAGCTGCCAAGGCTTCGGCGTCCGGACAGTCGACTATTTGGTTCTTTTTAGTAAGAAACATGTTCCAAAGCTTTCGGGTTGACTCTCCAGGCTGTTGAGTTATATGACTCAAATCGTCCACATCCGGAGGTCGGACATAAGTCCCTTGAAAATTTGCCCGAAAAGCGTCTTCGAGCTCTTCCCAGCTTCCAATGGAGCTTTCGGGAAGGCTTTAAAGCCAGTGCCGAGCTGGCCCTTTGAGCTTGAGGGGTAAGTACTTGATGGCATGGAGATCATCTCCTCGAGCCATATGGATATGGAGGATATAGTCCTCAATCTAGACCCCAGGGTCTGTTGTTCCGTCTTATGCCTCTATGTTTACGGGTTTGAATCCCTCTGGAAATTCGTGGTCCAGCACTTCGTCGGTGAAACATAGGGGGTGTGCGGCACCCCTGTATTTGGGTGTACCGTTGTGTTCGGATATTTGTTGTGTTGCATTGCTTGCAAGAGCGTGCTTTCTTGGCCCGTAGATAGATCTGGTTGGGCCATCTCTTTGATGCGAGCCCTCGCGTGGATCGCATATTGGCTTATGTGCGGCGTTGTTTGCCGCTCTATGTTGGCCGTGAGGTCGTCCATCCGGCCAGATGGCCGTTTTAATTTTTGGTTGCGGGGGATCTAAGGCCTCCTCATAGAATTCAGGTAGCAACTTCCGCTTCAGGTAGCTCTTGGCGGGGCGATTACCGCCATACTTCGCTGCTGTGTTGAGTACTTTACTCCATCTGATTCTGAGTGTGTCTTGCGCAGCCTTGAGCCTTTGCTTCTGCTTTTTTAGACTCCTCGCGGTGGCAACAAGTCTTTGACGGGCAATCTGTTGCTCTGGGTGTCTGTCCAGTGTGATGTCGTCCGGAAAATTATCTTTGACAGAGTCGGGTTGTTCGGTTTGATTCTCTGTGTTGCCGTGGTCCGGCGATGGTTCACCCTGCTCTAACGCTGGGTCTATATGATCATTGTTTCTGCCGAGGCGGGATTTGGAGCGGCGCTTACGCCGCCGCTTTGACTACTTCACGAGGGGACAACCCTTCGTTGTGTCCTTCCGTTCCTCGTCATCGTTTTCTTTTGGTGTGTCCACCATGTATACGTCATATGATGAAGTGGGCGTCCAGTGCCCTGTGGGCAGTGGTTCCTGTTTGTCTCCTACATCGTCGTCCATACCGTCGATGTCTTCGGAGTCGAAGTCGAGCATGTCGGTTAAGTCATCGACAGTGGCTACTAAGTGGGTTGTGGGTGGGCGGCGAATTTCTTCGTCATCCGCATCCCAATCCTGCCGGACATAGTTCGGCCAGGACTCTCTTGATAAGGAGGGAGACCTTAGTGAGTTCAGTATGTCGCCGAAGGGCGAGTGCTAAAAGATATCCGCGGTGGTGAACTCCATGATCGGCGCCCAATCGGATTCGATTGGCAGGGGCGCGGATGGTTCAGAGTCCGGAGGAGAGTCCGGCGATGGGGAGTCACGGGCCTCGCGAAGGATAAGGTTGGTGTTCGGCTCGATCACCGTCGAGGCTGCGGCCTTCATAGCGGGGTTCAACCACCCATCCCTGGATGGCGCAGTTGGCTCCGAACTGAAGGTCGGAGCGATTGCAGGTGCGATCTCCTGAACATTGTCAGGCGGTAGAGCTAAATCATGCCCATTGTGACAGTGCGGCGCACTTGGCAAGGGCTCGAATCCGTCGAAGATTAAGTCTCCGCGGATGTCGGCCGTGTAGTTTAAACTTCCAAACCTGACCTGATGGCCAGGGGCGTAGCTTTCAATCTGCTCCAGATGGCCAAGCGAATTGGCCTGCAGTGCAAAGCCGCCGAATACGAAGATCTGTCTGGGTGAGAATGGACCGCATCGCTAACGATGATCAAAGGAGCCATCAAGCTTGATGATGATGACACAGAGGAACTCTCAATGAAAGCACCAATGTCGGTGTCAAAACCGGCGGATCTCAGGTAGGGGGTCCCGAACTGTGCATCTAGGCGGATGGTAACAGGAGGCAGGGGACACGATGTTTTACCTAGGTTCAGGCCCTCTTGATGGAGGTAAAACCCTACGTCCTGCTTGATTTATTCTTGATGATATGGGTATTACAAGAGTTGATCTACCACGAGATCGGAGAGGCTAAACCCTAGAAGCTAGCCTATGGTATGATTGTTGTTATTGTCCTACGGACTAAAACCCTCCGGTTTATATAGACACCGGAGAGGGTTAGGGTTACACAAGGTCGGTTACAAAGGAGTAGATATCCATATCCGTACTACCTAGCTTCCTTCCACGCCAAGTAGAGTCCTATCCGGACACGGGATGAAGTCTTCAATCTTGTATCTTCATAGTCCAACAGTCCGGCTGTCCGGAGACCCCCTAATTCAGGACTCCCTCAAATAGATTGACACAAATCGCGCATTCAGTGGTACAACCGAGCCAAACAGTGTTCATGCCAGGACGACATATACTTGAAGGGGTGGTCATTTTGCATGAAACGCTACATGGAATTCATTCGAAGAAGCTAGATGGGGTTATCTTCAAAGTGGACTTTGAGAAGGCATATGATAAAGTTAAATGGCCCTTCCTGCAACAAGCAATGCGCATGAAAGGATTTAGCGAGGTCTGGCGGAACCAAGTGGGTTCTCAAGTCCAGAAGGGTAGTGTCAGAATCAAGGTTAATGATGATATCAGACATTATTTTTAGACACACAAGGGTTTGAGACAAGGAAATTCCATGTCTCCTCTCCTATTTAATATAGTGGCCAATATGTTAGCCATTCTTACTGCAGGGCCAAGCAGTATGGGCAAGTGGAGGGGTTAGTTCCTCATCTGGTTGATGGAGGAGTATCCATCTTACAGTATGCTGACGACACCACTCTATTCATGGAACATGACATTGCTAAGGCGCGTAATATGAAACTTATATTATGTCTATTCGAACAATTGTCTAGTTTAAAGATAAACTTTCACAAAAGTGAGTTGTTCTGTTTTGGGAAGTGAAAGTGCGTTATATCGACTAGAGGGGGGGTGAATAGGCGATTTTTATGAAAGTCTTCAAAACGTTGGAGTTATGAAGACAACAGCGAAGATTTTGCCTATTACTATGCAGCGGAAGTTAGATTACACTAGGCAAGCCATGGTCAAGTATTCAATAGAGTGAAAGCACAAAGACAAACAGCTGCAGTGTAATAAGGATTAGGTAGGAAGAAGTTATGAAGCCAAATAGATCATACATTCACGTTGTGAAGACAAAAGATAGAGCAAGCATGCAATGGCTTCACAGTGAGTAACAGTAAGAAAAAGGAAGTGAAGATGAAACTGGTGACTCGTTGAAGACAATGATGTGTTGGACCAGTTCCAGTTGCTGTGACAACTGTACGTCTGGTTGGAGCGGCTAAGTATTTAAACCTTAGGACACACAGTCCCGGACACCCAGTCCTGAACACGCAGCTCAGGACACCAAGTCCTCACCGTATTCTCCTTGAGCTAAGGTCACATAGTCCTCGCCCAATCACTCTGGTAAGTCTTCAAGGTAGACTCCCAAACCTTCACAGACTTCATTCACTGGCAATCCACAATGTCTCTTGGATGCTCTGAACGTGACGCCTAACCGTCTGGACGATTCACAGTCCTCAAGTGTAATAAGTCTTCAAATCACACAGACAAGAAGACTTAAGTGATGCCCAATGTTCTCTGGCTCTGGGTGGTTAGGGCTTTTCTCCTCGCTAGGAATTTTCTCTCAAAGGCTTCGAGGTGGGTTGCTCTCAAACGACAAAAGCCGTGCACTAAAATCTGAGCAGCCAACCATTTATGGTTGTAGGGGGTGGGCTATTTATAGCCACTTGGCAACCCGACCTGATTTGTCCGAAATGACCCTGGGTCACTAAGGAACTGACACGTGTCTCAAAGGTCAGATTTCAAACTCTCATGGCAACTTTACTTGGGCTACAAGCAAAGCTGACTTGTCCGGCTCTGGACAAGATTCGCTCTCATTGTCTTCACTCGAAGACATAGGTTTTTGGTTTAGGCATCACTTCAGTCATTCTGACTGGTTCTCCTGGACCCCACTTAACAGTACGGTGGTTCCTATGACTCAACACAAAAGAAAAAGAACTATGCAAGATCTAAGTCTTCGAGCTCCATAGGCTTCATAACGTGTCTTCTTTTGTCATAGTCTTCAATGTGAATATCTTCATATACCACCTTTGGCTTCAATGTCTTCATACATTTTTAGGGGTCATCTCTGGTAGTAAAACCGAATCAATGAGGGACTTCTACCTGTGTTATCCTGCAATTCTCACAAACACATTAGTCCCTCAACTAGGTTTGTCGTCAATTCTCCAAAACCAACTAGGGGTGGCACTAGATGCACTTACAATCTCCCCCTTTTTGGTGATTGATGACAAACTAGTTGAAGTTTTCAACGGGGAATATAGTCTATGAAATTGTAAAGGATAAGGAATTGTCTTCATAAGTTGCAAGGGCTCCCCCTGAAGATGTGCATATAAGTTAATTTGCTTTTGGAATGCAAATGCACATGGCAGGTTGTACTTGGAGATCCACTTCAGCTTATGATGACAATCCACTATGCATGTGAAAGTATATGAAGATAATGACATGCATAATGGAAAATGGACGTCTGCAGAATGAGCTAAGTGCGGAATTTATCGTCGCACATGCGGAATTTATCTTCACAAAACAGGGTGGCAAACAAGTAGCAGACGACCATCTGGTTTAAGTGTTACAACTCATAAGAACCAAATGAAGCAAAAACGAGAGTTGTAAGCACGAAGCAAAATATAGCAAAACATAAAGCACCCGCCCATATGGACCCGCTTGAAGACTATCAACCCATATGCTTCTCCCCCTTTTGTCAGCAAGGACCAAAAAGGTTTGAAGACATAGAGTGTCTACTCGTTCCCAGGAGCAGCAGGGTCGTTGGAGGTGTTTGGCGGTGCAGAAGAGCTTGGAGGTGCTAAAGCAGGTGGCGGTGATGTAGCATCGTCTTCTTCATCAATGATTCTGGCAGTGACTGTGGCAGCAGATGAAGAAAACTCAGAGTCTTCAAGTGATAGTGTGTTGCGCATCACAGCCCTTCTAGGAGGTGTGGTGTCAAACTTGAATCGCTCAGTGAAGCCATCCTCTTCAAGTTCAGCTTCAGTACACATCATTGATAGCCCTTTCCATGTACGACGACAGGTTTCATGAGTGACGAAAGCATTCTTGGTGGCAAGATTTCGAAGACGATTAACATCCACCAAGAGGCTTTTCATCTGACGCTTTAGCCAGTCGTGATGCCTATCTTGTTTTTGATGAAGGGCCACAAGAAGCTCTCGGTCATTGAGAACACGAGCGTGCTTCTTGGGTCTTGAAGCAGTTGCACTATCAGTGGCTTCAGTTGAAGCAGGGTGTGGCGCTCGTGTAGTGCCAGCCAAAGGATACACCCTCGAGATGGCTTCAACACCTTCATCGTTTTGAGTGAAGCTCTGGTGTTCTGCATTCTGAAGACTCAAAGGTTGCTTGGCAGGCTTAGGATATATAGCTTCGGCAGAGGTATCCACATCTGGCAAGAAGATCCGATGGTTGTGGGCTGAAGACTGATATGAGATCGCAGAGTGAAGCTTGATCGGTCTCATTACCCAAGGAGCATAGAACTTTAAACCAAACAGATCTGAGCCTGATGCAGCGAGTTGGCGTATGAAGAAATCCTGTGCGTTGAAGCATTTGCCATGAAGGATACAGAATATCAGAGTCTTCATTGCACCCTCAATCTTGGCATTTGGAGAGTGCCCTTTAATAGGCCAGAGAGTCCACCGGATAATGTGATAGATTGTTCTGGGCAGGTACTCAAAGTCTTCAACGAAGAACTCTGTTGGATAAGGAGCATCGAGAGGCAGTGGCTTCATCATGGAGAGCATCTAACTCATATTTGGTTCAGGCCTCTGGAATATGCTCTCAAGAGCTTCAGTGTCTAGTGGACAACCTTCCTCGAAGAGTTTGCCAGGAGTGGGCAGGTCGGTGAGCTCAATGATATTGAATGCATTGGCTTCGTGATGGACATTGCCGGTCATCCACTCCAGGGCCCAAGTTTTCGGATCTCTGTTGTATCCCTTGATGTGTAGGGTGGCATAGAATTGCAACAGAAGCTCTTCATTCCAGTGCTCTTCATCAGTTATAAACTGCAGCAGACCCACTTGCTTGAAGCAATCCAGCGCTTCCTCTAAACAGGGCAGACTAGCAATAGCTTCAACATCAAGGCGCTTGTGCTGGAAGATGCGACCTTGGTTGTATAGGATGCATGAATAGTAGCTGCGCTGAGGATAGCTCCAGAACCTATCTGATGAAATCCTTTCCCTTGAATAGGGGTTCTTAGAGCTGTTGAAGAACGTATTGTCTGCCTTGAAGCTATTGATGTCGAAGGAGCCAGGTGCTGATGCAGGACCTGGGAACCTTGGCAGCCTTGGGACTGGCTTCTGGACATGAGGCCTGTGCTCAACATGATAATCAAATTGAGGACCAGCAGCACACTCAGGAACAGAAGTGTCTGGATCAGTAGCTTCGCTGTCTGCTGAAGCTTTTGGTGGGGAGGGCTCCACATTGGCTTCAGTGTTGGTTGTGGCAGCCTCAATATTTTCAGCCTCCGCTTGACTAGCTGGAGGGTCAGTCACAAGCACGTTCTCCTGGAGAACTGCTTCTTGGTGGAGCATTGGAGTGGGCTCTTGTGGTGCTTCTTCTTCGGCTGATGCAGCCGGAATGTCTTCAGCATAGACTTGAGGCCTTGGACCTTTGCGAAGCCTGTGGAATGCAGACGACGCCTGTGGGGGTGGAGTGGGCTGGGCCTCATTGTCTTCTTCCTCTTGAGGGCGATCCGCCCATGACGCATCTTGTGCAATTGGCGTCAGAGGACGACCAATGCTGATGAGCTCGCTTTGTTCATACTGAGGAAGGGCTGCATCATCTTGTACATTGTCCTGATGACCAATGTCTTCAACAGCAATGGGGTCGGAGCCTCTGTGGAAGCAGGCTCATGAACTGTCAGTTGTCGTTCTGCGTTGGGGTGAACCATAGAGATAGGTTCAACTATCAAAGGCTCTGTGGGAGCAGCCCAAGATTTCTTGATCTTTCGCTTCTTCTTGCTGGGGGCAGTAGGAGAGGCTTCAGAGCTTTTCCTTTTTCTGGCTTCAGCCTCAGCAGTTCTTGTCTTCTTGAGCTCTGAAGCTGTTGACCGGCTCTTTGGCTTCGAGCCAGTCGTTGCAGTTGGGAAGACAATTGGAACTGCTTCTTGCCTAGGTGCCTCTGGTTCAGCCATAGCAGGCTTCTTCTTCTTCGCGGCCATCTTGGGGTCGATGCCAGGACGCCCAAGTGCCTTGCGCTTCTCAGCCTCATTGTAGGCTTGTACACATCTTTCAGCCAGAGACTTCATCTGCTCACGTGAGCCCTGAGCTTCTGCACGCTTCTTCAGAAAATTTTCCTTCAGCTCATGCAACATGGTTTTGAAGCTCTTCACTTCTTGCACGCTGAGCTTGGCCATATTCTTCTTGAACTGAGCCTTTTCATGATCAATTTTCTGCTTCAGTTCAACAATGCGCTAGGCAATGGCAAGCTCTGAAGCAATTGCGCCTTGGAAGGCGACGCTGAGGCCAACAGGCAGCTGCAGATCTTCGAAGCTGATGTTTGGTGTGGCAAACCATTCATCGATGAAGTTGTGGATGATGGCGACATCAAAGAGAGGCAAATTGTTGAAGATTTTAGCTTCTTCTTTGCTCTTGATGAGCTGCTCTAGAGCGTCATCTCCAAGATCTTCATCACTTGACAGATCAATGGCTTCACTGCGCAGAATGGCAGCAGCTGTGAGCTCTTTGCCGGTGTGTGGCTGAGGCACCTTGGCCTTCTGGTGCTTGGAGACGCGGGATACGTCTTCAGACTGCACACTGTCTTCAGGAGGTGCAGTTGCCAATGGCTTCTCCCTTGAGATTTTTGATGAAGGGGCTGGCTTTGAAGCTTTTGGCTTCTTCGACTGCTTTGGCTTCGGTACAGCAGGAGCTTCATCAGACTCAGAGTCAGCTGGAGGGTCATTCACGGCAGTCCCTTGGACTAAGATGCGGGTGATGAGGCCCTCAAGATTGGCATACGGACCGATGATATTGGGTTCTGCGTAGCGTGTGCCATCTGCCCTTGGTGCTGAGGGACCAAGGTTGAAGTCTAACCCAAATTTCTTCTTGTTCTGCTTCGCTGATTGTTGGGCAAACTGGAAGTTGCGCTTGAACAGATTGTCGTCACGACACCAGAGGAGTGACGACGGATGCGCATCATCAGGCTGTGGTCCTCGGACCATGCATGGGTAGAAGCCTTGAGCAATGGCTTCATCTCTGGTCCTGGGTATGAGATTCTTGTAGAGGATTTCCCCCCATGGTCTCTTGATGGCACTTTTCTCAGCATACTCCTGGGTGACGAAGCGGTATTTGAACCATTGTTCTGCCCAATAGCGTCGAATCCATTGGATTCGGGTCTTGCGCTGCTCATAATTCTCTTCAGGATCTGTTTTATACATTTCTGCCAGGTCTTCAGGCAGATCTTTGGAAGTTCCTTCACGTCGCTGTCTGCCCCCCTTCCTTGTTGCTGCTTCTGAAGCCATATACTTTAACTTGAAAGGATTCAAAACTTTCAAAGGCTTCAAAGGCTTTCTTTTGCTAGACCAACAGGAACTGGCTTCAGGAGAATTTATGTGATGCTGTAGGAATTCTGCAAATGAATGCAGACTATGAGAACCGAAGGATTCTCCCACGGACATGTACCTGTGACAGCATTAAGGTGCGAGGGAAGGGGAAGAGGTCATATGCATTCTCAGAAGGTTTTGAAGATTAATCAGTTTAGAAGACATTGACCTCATCGTGCGAAGACATTCACTCATAGATAAGAAGTTGGTTCCAAATTTGTATGAATCCACAGATCAGTACAAGTGAGGAATCTAACTACTTCATGAAGCACAAGTGAATATACTAGGCATGTTATGAGATGCAGATTGAGAGATCTAACTTGTGTGAAGATAAACTTCTTATGGTAGAAAGTGACAGAACTATGAGATCAAAAGGGGCTGTAAAAAGACGTTTTATTTACCACACTTGGAACTGCTAGACGGAAGTGGGAGATGATGCCGAGCAGTTCAGTCCTCCGTGCCCTAACTTGGCGGCGGAAGACACCTACGGCGCCGGCGGAGAGAACGATGTCCGCGGTCAGCGTGAGGACGGCGTCGGAGAGGTTGCGGCAGCGAAGCGCTTCGTCGCCGGCGTCGTCGAGAGCTAGCGGTGGCGCTAGGGTTCGTGCGAGGGTGGAAGAAGGAGATAATGACCGCGGTAAGTGTGAATTTATAGGCACAGGGGCGGCACTGTGCTATTACACAGGTGCCCCTGGCGATTCGCATCTGAGGAACGCGTGGCCCGTTTGCGGAAGTTTGGGGTTTGTTCCACGTCCCACGCACGCCTGGATTGTCGGGCGGTCGTTCCTGCTTCTCCGGATTTTATGTGGAGGAATGAGCATTGAAAACGGACTTTATGGTTGTCTCTATATCTTCTGCTGACAAGGACGCAGTGAAGACATTCGACAGTTTCAATAGAATGCATATGACTTGGAGAGATAGAGTTTGAGATAGAAAGCATAGAGATGTTGGGGGCCGATCACATTCACTTAGTTTAGAAAGATTCAACCAAGAAGACATAGCTATAAGTGAATGCTGTAGAGGACAGAACACTAGCATACATACATATATATATATATATATATATATATATATATATATATATATATATATATATATATATATATATATCTGTAGTCAACATAGTGAAGATAATCATGAAAATATGTTGAGTTCGAAGCCAAATCAAATGTGAAGACATTGCAAGGTAACGCCATGAGTGAAACACTTCAAAACAGAACATTTGGTGGTGGCGTTACCCACCGTATAGGAAGTATTAGACCCAGACACGGCGCACAATTATCGTGGCGCTCTGAAGTCAAATTCCACATTAATATATTCACACTTAGAATGTATGTCTTCATTGATTTGAAGATATACTTCACTTCGTGTGTTGCACATCTAAGTCATCAATATGCATAAGGGTTAGGATGTGTGCCTGATCATAGGACATTTGAGGATTCCAGGATATTTAGCTCACACCGTAACTTGCAAAACCTCTTCTCATCCAAGGGCTTGGTGAAGATATCTGTCAATTGTTCTTCAGTGTTGACGTGTATGATATCAATGTCTTCCTTCACAACATGATCTCTGAGAAAGTGATGACGAATTTCAATGTGCTTTGTCTTCGAGTGCTGAACTGGGTTGTTGGCAATCTTGATGGCATTTTCGTTGTCGCAGTAAAGTGGTACTTGCTTGAGATGAATGCCATAATCCTTGAGTGTTTGCTTCATCCACAGAAGCTGAGCGCAGCAAGATCCAGCAGCAATGTATTCAGATTTAGCAGTGGAGAGAGATACACAGTTCTGCTTCTTTGAAGACCAACATACAAGTGATCGTCCCAGAAAGTGACATGTGCCTGATGTAGACTTGCGATCAACTTTGTCACCAGCATAATCAGCATCCGAAATCCAACCAAATCAAACTCTGAGCCCTTTGGATACCATAATCCTAGAGTTGGGGTGTGATCCAAATATCGAAGAATTCGCTTCACAGCTAAGTGATGCGACTCCTTTGGTGCCGCTTGAAATCGAGCACACATGCAAACACTAAGCATAATATCTGGCCTAGATGCACATAAATAAAGCAAAGAACCAATCATGGAGCGGTATACCTTTTGATCGAACTCTTTACCATTGTCGTCAAGACCTAGATGATGTTTGGCTGGCATTGGTGTTGTGAAGCCTTTGCATTCTTGCATACCGAACTTCTTCAGGCAATCTTTGAGATACTTCTCTTGAGATATGAAGATGCCATTGCGTTGTTGTCGTATTTGAAGACCAAGGAAGAACTTCAGCTCCCCCATCATGGACATCTGATATTGCTCTTGCATCATATATCCAAACTCTTCACTGTACTTCTGATTGGTGCAGCCGAAGATAATGTCATCCACATATATTTGGCACACAAACAGTTCACCATCATATGTCTTCGTGAAAAGAGTGGGATCCAGGGAACCAGGTATGAAGCCTTTGCTCTTCAGGAAGTATTTGAGTGTGTCATACCAGGCCCTAGGGGCTTGTTTGAGGCCATACAGTGCCTTGTTGAGCTTGTATACCATGTCAGGATGTTTTGGATTTTCAAAGCCAGGCGGTTGTGCAACATACACTTCTTCTTCAATCTTGCCATTGAGAAAGGCACTTTTCACATCCATTTGATATAGAAGTATGTTATGATGATTTGCATAGGCCAGCAGAATGCGTATGGCTTCAAGCCTAGCCACGGGAGCAAATGTTTCATCGAAGTCAATGCCTTCCACTTGAGTATATCCTTGAGCAACGAGACGAGCTTTGTTTCTGACAACTTGACCATGCTCATCTTGTTTGTTGCGGTATATCCATTTGGTGCCTATTATGTTGTGCTTCCGTGGATCAGGACGCTTAACCAGTTCCCATACATTATTCAGCTCAAACTATTGAAGCTCTTCTTGCATAGCTTGAATCCATTCAGGTTCCATGAAGGCTTCTTCAACTTTCTTGGGTTCTGATATTGAGACGAATGCGAAGTGCCCACAGAAATTAGCTAGCTGAGTTGCCCTTGAACGAGTGAGTGGACCAGGTGCATTGATGCTATCAATTATTCTGTCAATCTGCACTTCATTGGCAACACGAGGATGTACAAGGCGAAGACTTTGCTCTTGCTGATCTGTGTTGTTGTTGGGAGGAATGTCTTCAGGCTGAGCATTGTCTTCATGTTGATCAGGTGCTGAGATGATAAGTTCTTCTTCAGGATGAGCTTCAGAAGGTATAATCTCTCCAGTTCCCATTAGCTTGATCGATTCACTAGCTGGAATCTCATCTAGCACATTTGGCAGTTGCTCTCTTTGTGAACCATTTGTCTCATCGAACCGCACATCCACTATTTCAATCACTTTGTAATGAAAAAGATTGAAGACTCTGTAGGAGTGCGAATCCTTTCCGTATCCAAGCATAAAGCCCTCATGTGCTTTTGGTGCAAACTTTGAGGTGTGGTGTGGGTCCTTGATCCAGCACCTTGCGCCAAATACTCTGAAGTAGCTGACATTTGGCTTCTTACCAGTTAGGAGTTCATAAGATGTCTTGTTCAGAAGCTTGTGAAGATAAATACGATTGATTGTATGGCATGCAGTGTCAATGGCTTCAGTCCAGAATTTTCTTGGAGTCTTGTATTCATCTAGCACTGTTCTGGCCATCTCAATGAGTGTTCTGTTCTTGCGTTCGACGACGCCATTCTGCTGTGGCGTGTACGGAGCTGAGAATTCATGTGTGATGCCCAAGGTATCAGATATGTATCAAGGCCAGTGTTCTTGAATTCAGTGCCATTGTCACTTCTGATGTGTTTTATCTTGGCGCCAAAATTGTTCATAGCACGATTGGCGAAGCGCCTGAAGACATCCTGCACTTCAGTCTCGTAAAGGATTATGTGCACCCAAGTATATCTAGAGTAATCATCAACAATGACGAAGCCATAGAGGCAAGCAGTAGTAGTAAAAGTTGAGTAGTGAGTGGGGCCGAAAAGATCCATGTGGAGCAGTTCGAAGGGTTGAGTAGTAGTCATGATTGTCTTCGAAGGATGTTTTGCCCTTGTCATCTTCCCTTCTTCACAGGCACCGCATAAGTGATCTTTCTTGAACTTGACGCCCTCGATGCCTATGACATGCTTCTTCTTCGCAAGGGTGTGGAGGTTCCTCATGCCAGCATGCCCAAGCCTCCGATGTCAAAGCCAGCATTCTGAAGCTTTTGCAAGAAGACATACCGCAAGTTGTGGCCCTGTTGAGAAATCTACCACATACAGATCATCTTTTCGATACCCTTCAAACACTAGAGACTTGTCAGATTCCATTAGTACTAGGCAATGATATTTTCCAAACATTACGATCATGTTCAAATCGCAAAGCATTGAGACAGACATTAAGTTGAAGCCAAGGGATTCAACAAGCATGACTTTATCCATGTGTTGATCCTTTGAGATTGCAACTCTACCTAGACCCAATACCTTACTTTTACCAGTGTCAGCAAATGTGATGTGGCTCTTGTCGGATGGACGTAAGGTTGAGTCCATAAGAAGGCTTCTTTTGCCAGTCATGTGATTTGTACACCCACTGTCAATAATCCATTCTGAAGACTTTGAAGACGCTGGTGTCGTACCCTACAGTGCAGTTAGGGGGATAGGCTTCACGAAGAGAATTGTGAAGCAAAAACATTTGACGAACCAGTGGGTTATGAAAACTTAGATCCAGATTAGGACTAATAGGGAGAGTAGCATGCGATTCAGGAACAAAGTACATAATGATGCCATTCGGGCATTTTATCTTGCGCCCTACAAGATTTTTAAGGTCCCCAGCAATAGCGTCAGAAGATTTTGGTTTTCTGCTGGAGACCTTTCCCTGCAAAAGAGAGTTAAGCCTTCTTAACCACCCACATCTTCAAGGGTGGCTTAGAAGCAATAAGTCTAAGTGCAGCATCTGAGAATTTTGGCTTTGAAGCCGTAGCAAACAGTCTTGCAGGTGGACAATAATACTCATAGGAATAAGCAGAATAATTTTTGGTCATATGAACATGATGGTTCGATGAACCGCTCTCATATTCATATGCCTGAGTATGGTTTCCCTGCAAAACATTTGCGTTAGTGTGACTCAGGTGAGTCCTCTGTTTGTATGAAGCCTTTGGACCGTATGAAGCCTTTGGTCTGAGGTTTGTCTTCTTCAAGTGAGGTGTCATGAAGACATTCACAGGAAGATCTTCCAGACACTTTTTCGGAACCCAGATCTTCTTCATAGGCGGTCCATTCCTGCAGTTAGTACCAATGTACCTGGCAAACACTTCACCATTCTGATTCTTAAACAGTTTATAGTTTGCATCAAAGGATTCATCAATAATAATGGGGTTAGCACATGTGAAGCCAGATAAATTGGATGGATCTGCTAAAGGTTCCTTTGCAGCAACCCATGTGGTTTTGGGGTACTCCTCAGGTTTCCATTAAGAGCCATCTGCATTTATTTTCCTTACGAACCCAACACCCTCTTTCCTAGGGTTTCGGTTCAGAATCTGCTTCTTGAGGACATCACATAATGTCTGATGTCCTTTAAGACTTTTGTACATCCCTGTTTCAAGCAATGTCTTCAACCTAGCATTCTCATCAGCAATAGCAGTGGTATCCTCAGCAGAGGGGTTAGTTACCACATCAACAGTTGAAGATATTGCAACAGCAGTAGCAGTGGAACATTCAGCAACAGAAGCAGCATTATCACGCTCAATGCATTTAAGACATGGTGGTTCAAATCCTTCCTGAGCGGAACTGATCTGTTCGGCGCGAAGTGATTCGTTTTCCTTTTGAAGATCTTCATGAGCCGCTCTCAATTTCTCAAGTTCTTGCTTCCTTTGAAGATAATCATAGGAAAGCTTTTCATGAGTTGTTGAGAGAGTATCAAGACGATCTTCAAGTTCCTGATACTTAACGTGAAGATTTTTTATGTCTTCAATTAAGGATTGAGATCGAGTCATTTCAGCACCCAACAGATCATCGCTTCTGTCTAATAGTTTTTGAATATGTTCCATAGCTTTCTGTTGTTCAGTTGCAATTTTAGCAAGTGTTTTGTAGCTGGGTTTTCAATCACAGTCAGAGTCATCGTCACTAGATGTTTGATAGCGAGTAGTGCGTGTGTTTACCTTGGCACTGCGTGCCATGAAGCAGTAGGTAGGAGTGGAGTCGTTCTTGTCATTTGCATCAGTGTCGGTGATGAAGTCATTGTCTTCAGTGTTGAAGATGGACTTGGCGACGTATGCTGTAGCCAGACTCGCAATGCCAGAATCAGACTCCTCCTCAGATTCCACCTCTGCCTCCTCAGAAGCGGACTCCTCCTCTGAATCCATTTCCTTGCCAACAAACGCACGTGCCTTGCCAGATGAGCTCTTCTTGTGTGATGAAGACTTTGAGGAAGACTTGGAAGAAGACTTTGAGTATTTCTTCTTCTTCTTGTCGTCAGAATCATATTCCTTGCTCTTCTTCTTCCTTCTGTTCTCATTGTCCCACTGTGGACACTCAGAGATGAAGTGTCCAGTTTTCTTGCACTTGTGACATGTTTTCTTCTTGTAGTCATGAGCAGAAGCTTCATCATTCCTTGAGCTTGATCGTGAAGATTTTCTGAAGCCTTTCTTCTTGGTGAATTTTTGGAACTTCTTCACTAGCATTGCAAGTTCCCTTCCAATGTCTTCAGGATCATCAGAACTGCTGTCAGATTCTTCTTCAGATGAGGAAACAGCTTTTGCCTTCAAGGCACGAGTTCGCCCATAGTTTGGACCGTAGATATCTCTTTTCTCAGAAAGCTGAAACTCATGTGTGTTGAGCCTCTCAAGTATGTCAGACGAATCGAGTGTCTTGAAATCAGGACGTTCTTGAATCATCAGGGCTAGGATGTCAAACGAACTATCAAGTGATCTCAGCAGCGTCTTGACGATTTCATGTTTGGTGATCTCAGTGGCGCCGAGGGCTTGAAGCTCATTTGTGATATTAGTGAGCCGGTCAAATGTGTGCTGGACATTCTCATTGTCATTTCTCTTGAAGCGGTTGAAGAGGTTGCGAAGAACACTGATTCTCTGATCTCTCTAGGTTGAGATGCCTTCATTGACCTTGGAGAGCCAGTCCCAGACCAGCTTGGATGTCTTCAAGGCACTCACACGGCCATACTGTCCTTTTGTCAGATGACCACAGATGATATTTTTGGCAGTAGAGTCTAGTTGAGTGAACTTCTTGACATCAGCAGCAGTGACACCTTCTCCAGCCTTGGGAACGCCGTTCTCGACGACATACCATAGGTCGACGTCAATGGCTTCAAGATGCATGCGCATCTTATTCTTCCAGTAGGGATATTCAGTTCCATCGAAGACGGGGCACGCAGCGGAGACTTTGATTATCCCTGCAGTCGACATAGCTAAAACTCCAGGTGGTTAAACCGAATCACACAGAACAAGGGAGCACCTTGCTCTATACCAATTGAAAGTGCGTTATATCGACTAGAGGGGGGGTGAATAGGCGATTTTTATGAAAGTCTTCAAAATGTGGGAGTTATGAAGACAACAGCGAAGATTTTGCCTATTACTATGCAGCGGAAGTTAGATTACACTAGGCAAGCCATGGTCAAGTATTCAATAGAGTGAAAGCACAAAGACAAACAGCTGCAGTGTAATAAGGATCAGGTAGGAAGAAGTTATGAAGCCAAACAGATCATACATTCACGTTGTGAAGACAAAAGATAGAGCAAGCATGCAATGGCTTCACAATGAGTAACCGTAAGAAAAAGGAAGTGAAGATGAAACCGGTGACTCGTTGAAGACAATGATGTGTTGGACCAGTTCCAGTTGCTGTGACAACTTTACGTCTGGTTGGAGCGGCTAGGTATTTAAACCTTAGGACACACAGTCCTGGACACCCAGTCCTGAACACGCAGCTCAGGACACCAAGTCCTCACCGTATTCTCCTTGAGCTAAGGTCACATAGTCCTCGCCAAATCACTCTGGTAAGTCTTCAAGGTAGACTCCCAAACCTTCACAGACTTCGTTCACTGGCAATCCACAATGTCTCTTGGATGCTCTGAACGCGACGCCTAACCGTCTGGAGGATTCACAGTCCTCAAGTGTAATAAGTCTTTAGATCACACAGACAAGAAGACTTAAGTGATGCCCAATGTTCTCTGGCTCTGGGTGGTTAGGGCTTTTCTCCTCGCTAGGAATTTTCTCTCAAAGGCTTCGAGGTGGGTTGCTCTCAAACGACAAAAGCCGTGCACTGAAATCTGAGCAGCCAACCGTTTATGGTTGTAGGGGGTGGGCTATTTATAGCCACTTGGCAACCCGACCTGATTTGTCCGAAATGACCCTGGGTCACTAAGGAACTGACACGTGTCTCAACGGTCAGATTTCAAACTCTCATGGCAACTTTACTTGGGCTACAAGCAAAGCTGACTTGTCCGGCTCTGGACAAGATTCGCTCTCATTGTCTTCACTCGAAGACATAGGTTTTTGGTTTAGGCATCACTTCAGTCATTCTGACTGGTTCTCCTGGACCCCACCTAACAGTACGGTGGTTCCTATGACTCAACACAAAAGAAAAAGAACTACACAAGATCTAAGTCTTCGAGCTCCATAGGCTTCATAACGTGTCTTCTTTTGTCATAGTCTTCAATGTGAATATCTTCATATACCACCTTTGGCTTCAATGTCTTCATACATTTTTAGGGGTCATCTTTGGTAGTAAAACCGAATCAATGAGGGACTTCTACCTGTGTTATCCTGCAATTCTCACAAACACATTAGTCCCTCAACTAGGTTTGTCGTCAATTCTCCAAAACCAACTAGGGGTGGCACTAGATGCACTTACAGGAAGGCCAAAGACGAACAAGACACATATAGACAATTTTTTGGATGTGAATTGGGTTCTTTACCTTTTAGTTATTTGGACATACCGATTCATCACCGTAAGTTATGCAATAAAGAATGGAATTGTATCGAAGATCGAATAGAAAAAAAGCTTAGCTGCTGGAAGGGTAAGCTAATGTCTTATGGAGGTCGGTTAGTGTTGATTAACTCAGTACTGACTAGTATGCCGATGTTCCTACTATCGTTCTTCGAAATTCCGAAAGGGGTACGGAAATGACTTGATTTTTTCAGATCTCGGTTCTTTTGGCAGTCAGATTACCGTCTCGCGCGATGGGACATTCTTTATCGACCAAAAGACCAGGGCGGTCTCGGTATCGAGAACTTACAAATCAAGAACAAGTGTCTTATGAGCAAATGGCTCTACAGGTTAGAGATAGAGTTGGAGGGCATGTTGGCACAGATTTTGCGTAATAAGTATCTCCAGTCCAAAACACTCGCTCAGGTTACAATGAGACCAACGGACTCGCCATTCTGGAAAGGGCTTATGCCAGTGAAGGACCTGTTCTTTCAGAGGGTCAAATTCCTAGTTGGCAATGGGATGTCAACAAGGTTTTGGGAGGATACATGGTTAGGAGAGACGCCCCTGGCCGTACAATATCCCACCATGTATAATATTGCGCAACGTAAGGAGGATTATGTAGGCACTGTTTTACATGCGATCCCCTTAAATATTCAATTCAGACGAGCACTAGTTGGTGAGCGATTGAATGCATGGATGCACCTGGTTCGGAGATTGATAGATGTTCAACTCTCCGACCAATCGGACTCCACGCAATGGAAACTAGCTAAGAATGGGATTTTTACGGTAAAATCTTTCTATCTGGATTTGATTAATCCTGGCCCGGTCTCGAGATCGTTGCATATTTGGAAGATTAAGGTTCCTTTGCGCATTAAAATCTTTATGTGGTTTGTCCACAAACAAGTAATTCTTACAAAGGACAACTTAAGCAAGAGGTGATGGATAGGTAGTCCACGATGTTGCTTTTGTGATCATGATGAAACGATACAACAATTATTTCTTGAATGCCCATTAGCCAAATTGCTTTGAAGAACGATTCATATAGCCTTCAACATTACTTCTCCAGTTGACATTGCATATTTGTTTGGAATGTGGTTAACTGGGGTCGAACATACTATGGCGGCTCATATTCGGATTGGAATATGTGCGCTCTTGTGGGCTATATGGAACTGCAGGAATGATTTGATATTTAACAGACAACACAATTTAAGTTTCTTGCAGGTCAGGTCATCTTCAGAGTTACCGCTTGGATCCGTACGTGGTCCTTACTCACTCCTATGGAATCCAGGGAGGCTTTGGTTACTGGGTGAAACTAGTGGGAGATGGTCGCACGGGCTATATTCAACCGGTTCGGATGGCGGTCGCATAACAGGATAGGAGTCTAGGGAGCTTATCCTTTTTATTGCCATTTCGGTTGTGATTGTTAGCATGAACATTGCTTTATTTTTATTTTTCGCTCCACTTGCGAGCTGTAATACTTTGACGACTTTGTGACACTTTGCAAATTTTAATAATATGGTTGCATGCATCATTATGATACAGAGGCCGGGGGTACGCCTCCATTTCCAAAAAAATCCCAAAACCAATCAATAGTAACTTGCTCGCAGGAAACAATCCATAGATCTATTGTCTTCAGTAAACAACCTGACATGATAATCGATTCAGAAAAAAGTGATGGGCCTTTTTTCACCTAGGAAGTATTCTAGCATGGTACATGATACTTGTTGGGGAACGTAGCAGAAATTCAAAATTTCCTACGTGTCACCAAGATCTATCTATGGAGAAACTAGCAACGAGGGGAAGGAGAGTGCATCTACATGCCCTTGTAGATCGCTAAGCGGAAGCGTTCAAGTGAACGGGGTTGATGGAGTCGTACTCGTCGTGATCCAAATCACCGATGACCAAGTGCCGAACGCACTGCACCTCTGCGTTCAACACACGTACAGCCCGGTGACGTCTCCCATGCCTTGATCCAGCAAGGAGAGAGGGAGAGGTTGAGGAAGACTCCATCCAGCAGCAGCACAACGGCGTGGTGGTGGTGGAGGAGCGTGGCAATCCTGCAGAGCTTCGCCAAGCACCACGGGAGAGGAGAAGTACTTGGGAGAAGGGGAGGGCTGCACCAGAACATTGGTATGGCTGCCCTCCCACCCCCCACATATATATAGGGGCAAGGGGGGGGAGGCGCAGCCTTGGCCCTTCCTCCAAGGAAGGGTGCGGCTAGGAGGAGTCCCTCCTCCCCAAGGCACCTCGGAGGTGCCTTCCCCCTTTAGGACTCTTCCTTTCCTTTTCCTTTGGCGCATGGGCCTCTTGGGGCTGGTGCCCTTGGCCCATATAGGCCAAGGTGCACACCCCTACAGCCCATGTGGCCTCCGGGGGCAGGTGGCCCTACCCGGTGGACCCCCGGGACCCTTCCGGTGGTCCCGGTACAATACCGGTGACCCCGAAACTTGTTCGGTGACCAAAACAGGACTTCCCATATATAAATCTTTACCTCCGGACCATTCTGGAACTCCTCGTGACGTCCAGGATCTCATCTGGGACTCCGAACAACATTCGGTAACCACATACAAACTTCCTTTATATGTTGGGTTACGTAGCAGAAATTCAAAATTTTCCTACGTGTCACCAAGATCTATCTATGGAGAAACCAGCTACGAGTAGAAGGAGAGTGCATCTACATACCCTTGTAGATCGCTAAGCGGAAGCGTTCAAGTGAACGGGGTTGATGGAGTCGTACTCGTCGTGATTCAGATCACCGATGATCCTAGTGCCGAACGGACGGCACCTCCGCGTTCAACACACGTACAGCTCGACGATGTCTCCCACGCCTTGATCCAGCAAGGAGAGAGGGAGAGGTTGAGGAAGACTCCATCCAGCAGCAGCACAATGGCGTGGTGGTGATGGAGGAGCATGGCAATCCTGCAGGGCTTCGCCAAGCACCTACGGGAGAGGAGGAGGTGTCACGGGAGGGAGGGAGGCGCCAAGGGCTCAGGTATGGATGCCCTCCCTCCCCTCCACTATATATAGGGGCAGGGGAGAGGGGGGAGGCGCAGCCTTGCCCCTTCCTCGAAGAAAGGGGTGCGGCTAAGAGGGGGGGAGGAGTCCATCCTCCCCAAGGCACCTCGGAGGTGCCTTCCCCCTTGAGGACTCTCCCCTTTTTCCTATATCTTGGCGCATGGGCCTATAGGGGCTGGTGCCCTTGGCCCATGTAGGCCAAGGCGCACCCCCTACAGCCCATGTGGCCCCCCGGGGCAGGTGGCCCCACCCGGTGGGCCCCCGGGACCCTTCCGGTGGTCCCGGTACAATACCGATGACCCCGAAACTTGTCCTGATGGCCGAAACAGGACTTCCCATATATAAATCTTTACCTCCGGACCATTCCGGAACTCCTCGTGACGTCCGGGATCTCATCCGGGACTCCGAACAACATTCGGTAACCACATACAAGCTTCCTTTATAACCCTAGCGTCATCGAACCTTAAGTGTGTAGACCCTACGGGTTCGGGAGACATGCAGACATGACCGAGACGTTCTCCGGTCAATAACCAACAGCGGGATCTGGATACCCATGTTGGCTCCCACATGTTCCACGATGATCTCATCGGATGAACCACGATGTCAAGGACTCAATCGATCCCGTATACAGTTCCCTTTGTCTAGCGGTATTTTACTTGCCCGAGATTCGATCGTCGGTATACCGATACCTTGTTCAATCTCGTTACCGGCAAGTCTCTTTACTCGTTCCGTAACACATCATCCCGTGATCAACCCCTTGGTCACATTGTGCACATTATGATGATGTCCTACCGAGTGGGCCCAGAGATACCTCCCCGTTTACACGGAGTGACAAATCCCAGTCTCGATCCGCATAAAACAATAGATACTTTCGGAGATACCTGTAGTGCACCTTTATAGTCACCCAGTTACGTTGTGACGTTTGATACACCCAAAGCACTCCTACGGTATCCAGGAGTTACACGCTCTCATGGTCAAAGGAAGAGATACTTGACATTGGCAAAGCTCTAGCAAACGAACTACACGATCTTTGTGCTATGCTTAGGATTGGGTCTTGTCCATCACATAATTCTCCTAATGATGTGATCCCGTTATCAACGACATCCAATGTCCATAGCCAGGAAACCATGACTATCTGTTGATCACAATGAGCTAGTCAACTAGAGGCTCACTAGGGACATATTGTGGTCTATGTATTCACACGTGTATTACGATTTCCGGATAATACAGTTATAGCATGAATAAAAGACTATTATCATGAACAAAGAAATATAATAATAACACTTTTATTATTGCCTCTAGGGCATATTTCCAACAGTCTCCCACTTGCACTAGAGTCAATAATCTAGTTCACATCACCATGTGATTAACACTGACAGGTCACATCGCCATGTGACTAATACCCAAGAGTTTACTAGAGTCAGTAGTCTAGTTCACATCACTATGTGATTAACACTCATTGAGTTTTATGTTTGATCATGTTGCTTGTGAGAGAGGTTTTAGTCAACGGATCTGAACCTTTCAGATCCGTGTGTGCTTTACAAATCTCTATGTCATCTCCTAGATGCAGCTACCACGCTCTATTTGGAGCTATTCCAAATAATTGTTCTACTTGGAGTTATTCTAAATTGTTGCTCCATTATACGTATCCGGTATCTCTACTCAGAGCTATCCGGATAGGTGTTAAGCTTGCATCGACGTAACCCTTTACGACGAACTCTTTTACCACCTCCATAATCGAGAAAATTCCTTAGTCCACTAGTTACTAAGGATAACTTTGACCGCTGTCCTGTGAGCCATTCTTGGATCACTCTTGTACCCCTTCACTGACTCATGGCAAGGCACACTTCAGGTGCGGTACACAGCATAGCATACTGAAGAGCCTACGTCTTAAGCATAGGGGACGACCTTCGTCCTTTCTCTCTATTCTGCCGTGGTCGAGCTTTAAGTCTTAACTTCGTACCTTACAACTCAGGCAAGAACTCCTTCTTTGACTGGTCCATCTTGAACACCTTCAAGATCATGTCAAGGTATGTGCTCATTTGAAAGTACTATTGAGCGTTTTTGATCTATCCTTGTAGATCTCGATGCTCAATGTTCAAGTAGCTTAATCCAGGTTTTCTATTGAAAAACACCTTTCAAATAATCCTATATGCTTTCTAGAAATTCTACATCATTTCTGATCATCAATATGTCAACAACATATACTCATCAGAAATTCTATAGTGCTCCCACTCACTTCTTTGGAAATACAAGTTTCTCATAAACTTTGTACAAACCCAAAATCTTTGATCATCTCATCAAAGCGTACATTCCAACTCCGAGATGCTTACTCCAGTCCTTAGAAGGATCGCTGGAGCTAGCATACCTTTTAGCATCCTTAGGATCGACAAAACTTTTCTGATTGTATTGCATACAACCTTTCCTTACGAAAACTAGTAAGGAAACTTGTCTTGACATCCATCTGCCAGATTTCATAAATGCAGCTAATGCTAACATGATTCCGACGGACTTTAAGCATCGCTACGAGTGAGAGATTCTCATCGTAGTCAACTCCTTGAACTTGTCGGAAAACACTTCGCCACAGGTCGAGCTTCATAGATGGTGACATTACCATCCACGTCCGTCTTCTTCTTAAAAGATCCATTTATCTCAATGGATTGCCGATCATCGGGCAAGTCCATCAAAGTCCATGCTTTGTTCTGATATATGGATACTATCTCGGATTTCATGGCTTCTAACCATTTGTCGGAATTCGGGCCCACCATCGCTTCTCCATAGCTCGTAGGTTCATTGTTGTCCAGCAACATGACTTCCAAGACAGGATTATGTACCACTCTGAAGTAGTACGCATCCTTGTCATCCCACGAGGTTTGGTAGTGACTTGATCCGAAGTTTCATGATCAATATCATAAGCTTCCACTTCAATTGGTGTAGGTGCCACAGGAACAACTTCCTGTGCCCTGCCACACACTAGTTGAAGAGACGGTTCAATAACCTCATCAAGTCTCCACCATCCTCCCACTCAACTCTTTCGAGAGAAACCTTTCCTCGAGAAAGGACCTGATTCTAGAAACAATTCATATTGCTTTCGGATCTGAATTAGGAGGTATACCCAACTGTTTTGGGTGTCCTATGAAGATGTATTTTATCCGCTTTGGGTTCGAGCTTAATCCTGAAACTTTTTCACATAAGCGTCGCAGCCCCAAACCTTTAAGAAACGACAACTTAGGTTTCTCTAAACCATAATTCATACGGTGTCATCTCATCGGAATTACGTGGTGCCCTATTTAAAGTGAATGTGGTTGTCTCTAATGCCTAACCCATGAACAATAGTGGTAATTCGATAAGAGACATCATGGTACGCACCATATCCAATAGGGTGCAACTACGATGTTCGGACACACCATCACACTATGGTGTTCCAGGCGGTATTAATTGCGAAACAATTTCCACAATGTCTTAATTGTGTGCCAAAACTCGTAACTCAGATATTCATCTCTATGATCATATCATAGACATTTTATCCTCTTGTCACAATGATCTGCTACTTCACTCTGAAATTACTTGAACCATTCAATAATTCAGACTTGTGTTTCATCAGGTAAATATTCTCAACATCTACTCGAATCATCTGTGAAGTAAGAACATAACGATATTCACTGCATGCCTCAGCACTCATTGGACTGGACACATCAAAATGTGTTACTTCCAACAAGTTGCTATCTTGTTCCATCTTACTGAAAACGAGGCTTTTCAGTCATCTTGCCCATGCGGTATGATTTGCATATCTCAAGTGATTCAAAATCAAGTGAGTCCAAACGGTCCACTTGCATGGAGTTTCTTCATGCATATACACCAATAGACATGGTTCGCCTGTCTCAAACTTTTCAAAAACGAGTGAGTCCAAAGATCCATCAACATGGAGCTTCTTCATGCGTTTTATACCATTATGACTTACATGGCAGTGCCACAAGTAAGTGGTACTATCATTACTATCTTATATCTTTTGGCATGAAAATGTGTATCACTACGATCGAGATTTAATAAACCATTCCTTTAGGTGCAAGAGCACTTATTCAGGTTTAATACTAATCTTGATGGTAGAGGGAGTGTGCGATGTTAGATCACATCAAACTTGGAAACACTTCCAACACATATCGTCAGCTCACCTTTAGCTAGTCTCTGTTTCATTCTGTAGCTTTTATTTCGAGTTACTAACACTTAGCAACCGAACCGGTATCTAATACCCTGGTGCTACTAGG
The DNA here is from genome assembly GCF_002162155.2 of Triticum dicoccoides. Lineage (NCBI taxonomy): Eukaryota > Viridiplantae > Streptophyta > Magnoliopsida > Poales > Poaceae > Triticum > Triticum dicoccoides. The sequence continues at coordinate 78,349,507 of NC_041390.1, forward strand.
AGTACTAGTAAAGTACACATTAACATAATGTATATCCAATATACTTCTATCGACTTTGCCAGCCTTCTCATCTACCAAGTATCTAGGGTAATCCTGCTCCAGTGGTTGTTCCCCTTATTACAGAAGCACTTAGTCTCGGGTTTGGGTTCAACCTCGGGTTTCTTCATTGGTGCAGCAGCTGATTTGCCATTTCATGAAGTATCCCTTCTTTCCCTTGCCCTTCTTGAAACTAGCGGTTTCATCAACCATCAACAATTGATGCTCCTTCTTGATTTCTACTTTCGCGATGTCAAACAATGCGAATACCTCAAGGATCATCATCTCTATCCTTGATATGTTATAGTTCATCACGAAGCTCTAGCAGCTTGGTGGCAATGACTTTGGACAAACATCACTATCTCATTTGGAAGATCAACTCCCACTCAATTCAAGTGATTGTTGCACTCAGACAATCTGAGCACAAGCTCAACGATTGAGCTTTTCTCCCTTAGTTTGTAGGCTAAGAAAATTGTCGGAGGTCTCATACCTCTTGACGTGGGCACGAGCCTGAAATCCCAATTTCAGCCCTCGAAACATCTCATATGTTCCGCGACATTTCGAAAACGTCTTTGGTGCCTCTACTTAAACCATTTAACTGAACTATCACGTAGTTATCAAAACGTGTATGTCCGATGTTCACAACATCCACAAATGACGATTGGGGTTCAGCACACTGAGCGGTGCATTGAGGACATAAGCTTTCTACTGTCCGCATAATCGCTACTGTCAACTTTCAACTATATTTTCTCTAGGAACATATCTAAAACAGTAGAACTAAAGCGCGAGCTACGACATAATTTGCAAAAAGGTCTTTTGACTATGTTCAAGATAATTAAGTTCATCTTATGAACTCCCACTTAGATAGACATCCCTCTGGTCATCTAAGTGATCACATGATCCGAGTCAACTAGGCCGTGTCCGATCATCACGTGAGACGGACTAGTTAACGTCGGTGAACATCTTCATGTTGATCGTATCTACTATACGACTCATGCTCGACCTTTCGGTCTCCGTGTTCCGAGGCCATGTCTGCACATGCTAGGCTCGTCAAGTTAACCCTAAGTGTTTTCACTGTGTAAAACTGTCTTACACCCGTTGTATGTGAACGTAAGAATCCATCACACCCGATCATCACGTGGTGCTTAGAAGCGACGAACTGTAGCAACGGTGCACAGTTAGGGGAGAACACTTCTTGAAATTTTGTAAGGGATCATCTTATTTACTACCGTCGTCCTAAGTAAACAAGATGCATAAACATGATAAACATCACATGCAATCAAATAGTGACATGATATGGCCAATATCATTTTGCTCCTTTTGATCTTCATCTTCGGGGCTCCATGATCATCATCGTCACCGGCATGACACCATGATCTCCATCATCATGATCTCCATCATCGTGTCTTCATGAAGTTGCCTCGCCAACTATTACTTCTACTACTATGGCTAACGGTTAGCAATAAAGTAAAGTAATTACATGACGTTTAAGTTGACACGCAGGTCACAAATAAATAAAGACAACTCCTATGGCTCCTGCCGGTTGTCTTACTCATCGACATGCAAGTCGTGATTCCTATTACAAGAACATGATCAATCTCATACATCACATATATCATTCATCACATCCTTTTTGGCCATATCACATCACATAGCATACCCTGCAAAAACAAGTTAGACGTCCTCTAATTGTTGTTTGCATGTTTTACGTGGCTGCTATGGGTTTGTAGCAAGAACGTTTCTTACCTACGCATGAACCACAACGTGATATGCCAATTGCTATTTACCCTTCATAAGGACCCTTTTCATCGAATCCGTTCCGACTAAAGTGGGAGAGACTGGCACCCGCTAGCCACCTTATGCACCAAGTGCATGTCAATCGGTGGAACCTGTCTCACGTAAGAGTACGTGTAAGGTCGGTCCGGGCCGCTTCATCCCACAATACCGTCGAAACAATATTGGACTAGTAACGGTAAGCATATTGAACAACATCAACGCCCACAACTACTTTGTGTTCTACTCGTGCAAAGAATCTACGCAATAGACCTAGCTCATGATGCCACTGTTGGGTTACGTAGCAGAAATTCAAAATTTTCCTACGTGTCACCAAGATCTATCTATGGAGAAACCAGCTACGAGTAGAAGGAGAGTGCATCTACATACCCTTGTAGATCGCTAAGCGGAAGCGTTCAAGTGAACGGGGTTGATGGAGTCGTACTCGTCGTGATTCAGATCACCGATGATCCTAGTGCCGAACGGACGGCACCTCCGCGTTCAACACACGTACAGCTCGACGATGTCTCCCACGCCTTGATCCAGCAAGGAGAGAGGGAGAGGTTGAGGAAGACTCCATCCAGCAGCAGCACAATGGCGTGGTGGTGATGGAGGAGCATGGCAATCCTGCAGGGCTTCGCCAAGCACCAACGGGAGAGGAGAAGGTGTCACGGGAGGGAGGGAGGCGCCAAGGGCTCAGGTATGGATGCCCTCCCTCCCCTCCACTATATATAGGGGCAGGGGAGAGGGGGGAGGCGCAGCCTTGCCCCTTCCTCGAAGAAAGGGGTGCGGCTAAGAGGGGGGGAGGAGTCCATCCTCCCCAAGGCACCTCGGAGGTGCCTTCCCCCTTGAGGACTCTCCCCTTTTTCCTATATCTTGGCGCATGGGCCTCTAGGGGCTGGTGCCCTTGGCCCATGTAGGCCAAGGCACACCCCCTACAGCCCATGTGGCCCCCCGGGGCAGGTGGCCCCACCCGGTGGGCCCCCGGGACCCTTCCGGTGGTCCCGGTACAATACCGATGACCCCGAAACTTGTCCTGATGGCCGAAACAGGACTTCCCATATATAAATCTTTACCTCCGGACCATTCTGGAACTCCTCGTGACGTCCGGGATCTCATCCGGGACTCCGGACAACATTCGGTAACCACATACAAGCTTCCTTTATAACCCTAGCGTCATCGAACCTTAAGTGTGTAGACCCTACGGGTTCGGGAGACATGCAGACATGACCGAGACGTTCTCCGGTCAATAACCAACAGCGGGATCTGGATACCCATGTTGGCTCCCACATGTTCCACGATGATCTCATCGGATGAACCACGATGTCAAGGACTCAATCGATCCCGTATACAGTTCCCTTTGTCTAGCGGTATTTTACTTGCCCGAGATTCGATCGTCGGTATACCGATACCTTGTTCAATCTCGTTACCGGCAAGTCTCTTTACTCGTTCCGTAACACATCATCCCGTGATCAACCCCTTGGTCACATTGTGCACATTATGATGATGTCCTACCGAGTGGGCCCAGAGATACCTCCCCGTTTACACGGAGTGACAAATCCCAGTCTCGATCCGCATAAAACAATAGATACTTTCGGAGATACCTGTAGTGCACCTTTATAGTCACCCAGTTACGTTGTGACGTTTGATACACCCAAAGCACTCCTACGGTATCCAGGAGTTACACGCTCTCATGGTCAAAGGAAGAGATACTTGACATTGGCAAAGCTCTAGCAAACGAACTACACGATCTTTGTGCTATGCTTAGGATTGGGTCTTGTCCATCACATAATTCTCCTAATGATGTGATCCCGTTATCAACGACATCCAATGTCCATAGCCAGGAAACCATGACTATCTGTTGATCACAATGAGCTAGTCAACTAGAGGCTCACTAGGGACATATTGTGGTCTATGTATTCACACGTGTATTACGATTTCCGGATAATACAGTTATAGCATGAATAAAAGACTATTATCATGAACAAAGAAATATAATAATAACACTTTTATTATTGCCTCTAGGGCATATTTCCAACATTATAACCCTAGCGTCATCGAACCTTAAGTGTGTAGACCCTACGGGTTCGGGAACCATGCAGACATGACCGAGACGTTCTCCGGTCAATAACCAACAGCGGGATCTGGATACCCATGTTGGCTCCCACATGTTCCATGATGATCTCATCGGATGAACCACGATGTCAAGGACTTAATCAATCCCGTATACAATTCCCTTTGTCTAGCGGTACGATACTTGCCCGAGATTCGATCGTCGGTATCCCGATACCTTGTTCAATCTCGTTACCGGTAAGTCTCTTTACTCATTCCGTAACACATCATCCCGTGATCAACTCCTTGATCACATTGTGCACATTATGATGATGTCCTACCGAGTGGGCCCAGAGATACCTCTCCGTCACACGGAGTGACAAATCCTAGTCTCGATTCGTGCCAACCCAACAGACACTTTCGGAGATACCTGTAGTGCACCTTTATAGTCACCCAATTACGTTGTGACGTTTGATACACCCAAAGCATTCCTATGGTATCCGGGAGTTGCACAATCTCATGGTCTAAGGAAATGATACTTGACAATAGAAAAGCTTTAGCATACGAACTACACGATCTTTGTGCTAGGCTTAGGATTGGGTCTTGTCCATCACATCATTCTCCTAATGATGTGATCCCGTTATCAACGACATCCAATGTCCATGGTCAGGAAACCGTAACCATCTATTGATCAACGAGCTAGTCAACTAGAGGCTTACTAGGGACATGGTATTGTCTATGTATCCACACATGTATCTAAGTTTCCTATCAATACAATTATAGCATGGATAATAAACGATTATCATGAACAAGGAAATATAATAATAACTAATTTATTATTGCCTCTAGGGCATATTTCCAACAATACTTAGCAAATTAACTTGTTCGCAACTGATTTTGATGCAAATATAAGAGAACAATGGCATATTTCAACACAATAATTAGTACAAAAAGCTGCAAAGCAAATGTTTCTATGACATGCCATATATGAACTCAATATGACATCCTAGTAATATTTTTGCAAAAGAAAGAGAACATCATGTCCCTGAATATGCAGATACAAATAGTAACCTGGTACGTAAACATATATAAATTAGTAGCTTAAAACCAGATCGATGATAATTAATAACTGAAATCGGTTATATATATTCACGTGCACTGTAGTTCATTTAAGGGAATCCTATAGAATAGGTGAGCAAAGACATACCAAGATTCAGGTTGGACATGATGGATGATAGGATGATTTTCCTGTGCAAGCACTCATGTACAGTTCCACAGGATAATCTCATATGTGTTCCACCTGAAGATAGTGAAGCAGTAGTGTCCAATAAAAACAACCGTGCTTACTAATAAAAACAATACCAATAAACATCATAAAGACTGAAGTAGTAGTGTCTTCGACTTCCATTGAAACTGAACTAAGACCTATGATTAATCTTTAATAATGCAAAAAAGAGAACGGAGAACGGAAAACCTGTCACCAATTCACCACAAATCGAGCCATTGGCTGTCGGACACCCATTTTCCTGGAGAACGGTGTTTGAGGTGTAGACAACCCTGCCAACGTTTTCTCTGAGGTGCGATAGAGCACGCCTTCACCCACAACTACGGGGAACGACCCGGGAGGAGGCATCGCAGTGGAAGCGGAAATACTCGCTGTGGTGGTACGAAACAACAACAAGTCGAGTTGCATCTTTTCTCGATCTGGTGCCAGAAGTGGGGAAAGAAGAGTGCTGGAAGGAGGGAGGCCGTCCTCGATGCTGCCCCGCGGCGGCGCTGTACGGAGCCGCTTGATAGGTCGCTCTCCTCTGTGCGTCCTACACAAGCAGGAAAGGAGGGACCATCAGACCATCACTTCGTCGTTGGATGCGTTTTGATTTTCGGCCCAAAAAAACGAATTTCGGCCGTCTCGCTAGGGGCCGATATATGGGCCTATCAGACGAATAATTTGGCCCAGTTTGATTTTTTTTGCCCGGCCCAGCTTCGAGAGCCTTACTGTAAGGCTTCCGCTGAGACAAAACCACTGAACACAACAGCCTAACCCTAGAATCGCTCGTTTTCTGTCCCTCCTCCTGTGTGTGGCGCCGCCGTTGCGCACAGGACACATCTCAGGCGAGCACTTCCACCCAATCTCCTCGCCCTCCTCCACAGCTCCGGCCAAGGCGCTCACTTCTCCGGCCCTCCTCCATATTCCTCACCTCCACCCCATCCACTTCCTGTCCTTTGCTTCTCCAAGACTGCATCATGGTGCTCGGCGGCTGCGGCATCAGAGCTGATGGTGCGCGAGCCGACCAGTTCAATGGAGGCAGTAGCACGGGGCAGCAGCAGCAGCAGCATGGAGGGCGGCCACTTGATCGGCAAGGTACAGATGTTCTTGATGCAGTTTTCAGTACGCATATGCAGTTTCAGTCTTCAGCAATTTGTCTCGTCCAAGTACGTGTATGCAGTTTCAGTTCTTCAGCAATTTCAGATCGATGTTGCTTTGTTTCTTGGTTATAATCTGTGTCTACTTGTGCTGCTTTAGATTTAGGAGAGGTCCCTAGTAAATGGCTGGCAAATGCATACATCATACGCGGGGAAAAAGTGAGTCTTCATGAGTTGAACGTATAGCAGTGAGATTATTAATCTGAAATATACGCATCTGGTAGTCACCAAGGAGTCTCACAATGTTTTGGTTTGGTATATAATCTGAAACATACATGCATCTGGTAGTCACTAAGGATGCTCACGATCTGGTAATGTTTATTTTGGTCCAACAAAAAAGTGGGTTCTAAATGTTATTCTGAATATCCTAAAACATATAATCGTTCCATAGATCTGGGTTGTGTGCTTGTTTTTGAGCTGTTGAGATGATGCTTGTGTGCGATATTAAAGTTTTTTTATCACGTCCAACCACTGGCTTGTATGTTTGCAGAAGCATCTCATGTTTGAATTGATCATTTATTTAGATCTACAGAACGTCCAATAAAAAATCAGTTGTGTTACTTGTGTATTATTTAGATGTTGACCGATGGTTAATTTCAATGTTCAGCGGTATCATTAAGTGGTGGTTCTAGAACTAAGCTTTGCAGTATCTTTCTCAATAATAGATCATAGTTTTGACTTGTCTTTTTGGCAAACTAGAGCATCAGGTTGTATATAAATTACTTATTCCTTAGTATCTAGACTAGAGAGCATTAAGCTGTACTGTTTTTGTTTATAATTCATATGAGGACACCAAAGTAAGCAAGGGTTGCTTCCTTAGTTACCTACTCTTCATAACTGGCCGTTGTTCTTTTGGCATGTGATTTTCAGGTCCTAGAACTGCAAATAGGAGTGGCAGTGGCAATCACGATGCAAATGCAAGTGGTGCCCAAAGATCTTGCAAAGGTATTACTATGCTATGCTTGTTCACACGATGCAAATGGAACCATATGATCTTGATTTGCTAGGTTCATTTTAAAGTGATGTTGTTTGTAACTTTGCAATGCAGAAATTAAAGACAATAACTTATATGATCCTTGGAACCATGCATGGCCGTATTATGGTGGTTTTGATTGTGTGTACTGCAGCCTAAAGTACAAAGGTGGGGGTGCAACCTAAAGAAAAAAGAGACACAAATTCAAGTGGAAAAGGACGCACCGCCAAGAGATGGCAATTTGGAGACCCGTAGATCTGTACGGCTTGTCAAGAAGAAGACCAAGGAGCAAGGACGTCAACAGCCCATACCCTGTTGCTTAGAATCTGCTTGTAAGTCTCTTCTTTTTAGTGTTTTATGATTCATGATAATTTCTTAGAAAATTTTAGTTACTTGGAGCTGCTAGTTACTTAGATGTGTTCGCTTTCTATCCATGCCTAGCCTCGTTATCATGTTAAGCAATGTATTCATATTATCCTGAATTGTTACCACTTGACTATTGTTGCACTAGACACTTCCCTGTTAGTCCATTTTATTTCATTATGCACAAAGTGGAAGAAGAAAATTCTGGTGTTAAACTACATCCATCCTGATCCTTTCTTTGTTTTCTCTAAACTAGAAATGCCACATGAAGAACTAAGGATATCAAGAAGCTTTTGGATGTATGCAAGCTTGGAGCTGCTGTTTTATAGGTATATTAACCACTGTATTTATCTTGTAATATGTTTGAGCTTATGCATGATTTTTGATTCACATTTTTCACCGTGGATTTTCCTTCTGTATGACAATTGACAAATGGCTAGTCCAAGCCAACAATGGGTTGTTTGTGTCTATGTCGCTTTCTTTGTATCCTTAGAGTTTTGTTGTGCTGGAGTACAAACTATGAACTAGAATTCATCATTCTAGTATATGGAGGAATTTAACCTTTGCTCCTGAAGCTTTTTGGTGAATAAAAAACTATATTGTTGTAGTAGATTTGTTATTTGATTCATGAGCATGCATAACATTTGACTATTGTTCTACTAGCCACTTACTTGTCCTGTTAGTCCATTTTATTTTTTATACACAAAGTGGCGGAAGATAATTCCGATGCAGAACTACCTCCATCCTGACCCTTCCTCTGTTTTCTCTAAACCAGAAATGGCATTTGAAGAATAACCAAGGATATCAATAAGCTTTTGGATGTAGGCAAGCTTGGAGCTTCTGTTTCAATGTCATGCTTCGATGGTTGTCTTTTGGAGCTGTTGTTTCTATGTGTAATCCTTTAAGTATGTTGGCTGTACCGGACTATTTAAACTCTGAACTACACTGTGATGCTTGAACTGATGTTGGACTGTTAAGGGTTATGATGGAGGCCACTTTATAACTAATGTGTGCATGTTAAGTTGGACAGATGCAGTTTTATTAATCCCTAGAGCTTATTTGCTGAAGTTTATATGATCAATCCTGATGGTCGTTGTGCTGCTATATTTATGCTCTATTTTATTTCAAATCTTTTTCGAATTTTGGCCGAATTTCGGACAAATTTCGGCCAAATTTTTAAATTTTGATTTTGAAATTTCGTCCGAGATTTTGCCGAAAAATTTAAAATTCCTCAAATTCGGCCATTTCGGCCAAGGACGAAAAAAAACACAAACCGAAAATCAAAACGCCTCCCCTTTCTTGTTTGCTTTTGGTGGAGTGTATGATTGACAGGAAGGACAAACTACACGTGAGATCTATCTTCCATCAGAGTGCAGGTGAATTTGGCCGTTCTACTTCGGAATGGATCGACAATGGACAGTAGATCACACGAGGGGATTAATAGCCAAGGAAACTACCAGAGAATGAAGAGACAAAGAAGGGAATTAATAGCTGAGCAAACTGCCGGAGAATTAAGAGACGGAGAACAGACAGAAATATCAATCTAGTGGGGAGATAAAAAGAATAGGCCTTATTACGGATAGAAAACTTGGTCTTCATTATCGATCAATTCACGCCCGAGGAGTAATCGATCCGGACGTCCCCTAGCTCGTAAAGCTAGGGTTTCTCTCTCCTCCGGTGACTCACGTCAAGAGTGATCCTTCCTGGCGCTCTTGGCCCCGGATTTCTTTAAGATCGATCCGGAGACGGCCTTGCCACCTCCTAGCCTCGTTCTATCGGCAACTTTGAGTGTGTCCTCGAACCCTTCTGTCCAGGTTGCCTTAATGGCGGAGGGAGGTGGATCGCAAAGGAAGGGAAAGGAGATCGAGGATGTAGAAGACCTGCTTAATCGTCTTGAGTTACATGAAGATGATGGGGATGATTTCATCTGGGAGGAGGAGGTTGTTGAACAGGAGATCCAGGCGAAGTGGCTTGCTATCGTGCGAGTCCATACCAACAAGGGGTTTTCCCCTTCGGCTCTATACGGGGATATGAGATCCGCTTGGAATCCCGCGAAAGCTGTTCGCTGGCGCATGATCGAACAGAATCTATTCACCGTCCAATTTGGATGTTTGGGGGATTGGAATACCGCGATGATCAATGGCCCATGGCTTTTTCGCAATCAGGCGGTGATTATGGAGGAATATGATGGGTTCACTAACCCGAGAACAGTAAAACTAGACAAGATTGTTGTATGGGCGAGGGTTTTGAAACTCCCAGACAATTATCTGAATGAAGTGGTCATCAAAGGGATGTGTAGAAGGATGTGAAGAATCCTTGAAGTGCAGATTCAACTCCCTGCTGATTATCTTGGAGCTTTTGTTCGAGTAAAAGTCCTACAGGATGTGAACAAGAAACTAGAAAGATTTGCATCCATAACAAAAGGAGGAAAGAAAGACTGGTATCAAATTAAGTATGAAAAACTTCCTGTTTTCTATGGGCATTGTGGCTTGTTAGGCCATTGGTACCAGGAATGTGGGACGGGTGAGCATGATGTGGCCAAATTCGAGTGGGGTGACTTTATACTAGCTGATGAATGGCGCAATCGTGGTGGAGGCCGTGGACTAGGAAGGGGGTCAGGTAGAGGAAGGACAGGTGCTGGTTCTGGTCGTGGTTTTGGAAGAGGTGGACCACCTGCTGATGATTATGATAGTAGGTTCGACCGAGATAAAAGATATAATGTCCTGGAGAGTTGGAGATGGAACGCCACATTCGCTCCACAAGATCCAAATGTTACTGAAATTAATACAGTTGAGCCTTCAGATGGAAGGAAGCATAGCATGGATGTGACAATGGCTGAGATCGGGACATTAGCTAGGAAACGTTTGACCTTAAATTCCAATGCCGGAACTGCAGAGTCTCCTTCTTCAGGAGCTATTGTCCCTGCTGGGGGTAAGTATAATGTGGGAAATAAGGTAGATATACTTGACGGAAGTTGTACTTCGGATCCATTGTCTACACCTCAAAAAAATGTTAACAGAAAGAAGCTGAGAGGTCTAAATGGAGAAGCAATTGATACAGTGGAAGAGGAGCATAATTTTGGATCGGCGGCTCCCCTCGAGGGTGACCGCCGGGAGCAATGAAAATATTATCTCTCAACTGTCGGGGGTTGGGCAATGAACCGGCAGTTCGCGCGCTTCTGGATCTCCAGAGGCAGTATTGCCCCGAGGTGTTGTTTTAGTCGGAAACGCATCTTGATACTTTTCCGGCTGAATGTTTGAGAAGGCGACTAAAGATGGATCAGAAAATTGTCAGTCGTAGCAATGGACAAACAGGAGGAGTTTTGTTGTTATGGAGAAAGGAGGTAAAGATTAGTCAGCTATTTTGTCATACCAATTATATTGATGCACAAGTAGAAGAGGATGAGAAGATATGGAGATTTACTGGCATGTATGGAGAATTTAGGTGGGAGGACAAATATAAAACATGGGATCACATAAGAGCTTTACATTCCCGACACAGTATGCCCTGGGTTGTGGTGGGTGATTTCAATGAAATACTATACAATCATGAGAAGGAGGGGGGAAACCCAAGACCCCAAAATTATATGAATGCTTTTAAGCATGCAATGGAGGCATGTGATCTTCATGATATTGGCTTTGAAGGCGAACTGTTTACCTGGAAGAGAGGAGCTATTAGAGAACGCCTGGATAGAGCAATCGCCAACTCGGATTGGATCCATATGATGCCGTCGGCTGCTCTCCTTAATCTCCCCTTCAGTCACTCTGACCACCGGCATCTCTTACTGAACACTGAGTATTTTAATCAGGTAAATACGGGAAGTAGACCAGCAAAATGATTTGAGGCACGGTGGTTAAGAGAGGATAACGTCAATGAGGTAGTTCATAATGCATGGCAAGATGCCCTTCTGCATGCACCAGGGACGAGATGTGAATAGTAGGCTTCAGCACTTGCATGCAAAGCTTCATGACTGGGATAAAAATGTTCTGAAGAAGCCAACGCACAGAATCAGGCGGGCGTAGAGGAAGCTGGACAAGGTCTTGTCAGGGCCGATGACAGCAGATGCAGAATCACAGAGGAAAGAATTAGCAGCTTTAATTGAAAATCTTTTGGAACAGCAGGAGATACTGTGGGCGCAACGCTCGAGGGCCGACTGGCTTGTCAGGGGGGACAGGAATACTGATTTCTTCAACGCGTATGCTTCTGCGCGGCGGAAGAAAAACTATATAAAACGACTGAAGAATGACTCTGGGGACTGACTGGAAGGTAGTGATCGAATGAATGATTGGATTGTCAATTATTTCTCTCACCTGTTTTCTGCTGAGGTAAATGAAATAGATGCTGCACTGCTGGACAAGATTACTCCAAAAGTTACACATGCAATGAATGATATGTTATTAGCACCCTTCACAGCTAATGATGTGAAGAAGGCAGTATACAGCATAGGGGATTTGAAAGCACCTGGGCCGGATGGATTGCATGCTCCGTTTTACAAGAAATTTTGGCACATTGTAGGAGACAATATTACAGAAGAGGTACTGAAAGCAATAAATGATGGACATATCCCTGAAAATTGGAATGAAACAGTGGTGGTTCTAATTCCAAAGACGGAGTCACCGGAGCTTATTACGCAATTCCGTCCAATTAGTCTTTGTAATGTGATATATAAAATAATCTCCAAAATGCTAGCTTTCAGACTCAAACATATATTACCAGATATCATTTCTCCCACTCAGAGCGCTTTTGTCCCGGGGCGACTCATTACAGATAATGTGCTGGTGGCATATGAATGTGTACATACCATCAAAAATAAAAGGAAAGGAAAGACAGGTCTTTGTGCTGTTAAGCTTGATATGCACAAAGCGTACGACAAAGTGGAGTGGATATTTCTCAAGAATATGATGTTGAAGCTTGGGTTCCATGAAAAATGGGTGAATATGATGATGGCGTGTGTATCTTCAGTTAACTATACTATCCGGTATAATTCACAGGAGACTGAAAAATTCATCCCGACACGTGGCATAAGACAGGGAGACCCTCTCTCCCCATATTTGTTTTTAATTTGTGCAGAAGCTCTCTCAAGTTTACTGTTGTACGAAGAAGAAGTTGGTGGCATGGATGGGATTAAGGTGTGCAGAAATGCACCGTCAGTTTCACACCTTTTATTTGCTGATGATTCCTTAATTCTCATGAAGGCGGATATGAATAATGCAACTTCCTTACAACAGGCACTTGAAATTTATTGTGCAAATTCTGGACAGATGGTGAGTGCAACAAAATCGAGTGTTTTCTTCAGTCCAAATACGGATGTTTATATAAAAACAGAGATATGTCAGTGTTTGAACATTGATACTGAAGCACTATCTGACAAATATTTGGGTCTTCCGGCACTAGTAGGAGCAGATAGAAGTGACTATTTTAAGCACTTTGTTTAGAGGGTATGCTTCAGAACAAAGGGATGGAATGAGAAACAACTGTCTATACAAGGTAAAGAAATTTTATTAAAGGTTGTGGCTTAGTCTATACCTGTTTTTGCAATGTCAGTTTTTAAGCTCCATAAAGGCATTTGCAAGGATATCATAGATGTTATAGCAAAATTCTGGTGGGGAGATGATGAGAATACTAAAAGAATGCACTGGTGGACATGGTGGAAATTATGTTTCCCTAAAAAAGATGGAGGAATGGGCTTTCGTGATCTCCACTATTTTAACTTGGCAATGCTAGCTAAGCAAGTATGGAGGCTGATTGATGAACCTGAATCCCTTTGTGCAAGGGTACTGAGAGCAAAATACTACCCCTCTGGTGATATTTTAAAAAGCAGGGCCCAAGAAAGGATCTTCCTTTACTTGGCAGAGCTTAGTAGTGGGTATTCAGACATTCAAGCGTGGGCACATATGGAGGAATGGCACTGGGGAAAAGATCAATATTTGGGAGGACCATTGGATTCCCTCGAGCCCTACTAGACAAATTATTACACCGAGGGGTGGTGTTCTAATTACTAAAGTCAATGAACTTATTGATCCTGTTACCGAGCAGTGGGACGAGGAGTTAATACGTGGGATATTCAACCTAGTGGATGTTAGTCGGATCCTATAGATTCCCTTAAGCCACCACGGATTTGACGATTTTGTAGCCTGGCATGGCAATAGTAATGGAATTTTTCGGTAAGATCGGCATACCATTGTGAATGGAAACATCAGTTCAGCTCAAGATCTTTGTCGGCAATAACAGGACCATCAATGTCAAATCCAGTTTGGACAATCCTATGGAAGCTCAAAGTCCCGGGAAAAGTGAAAATATTCGGCTGGAGGGCCCTTCATGGATTAATCCCATTAAAATCAATCTTGGCAAACAGGCACGTTGGTACTGATGGAAGTTGTCTGATTTGCCATCAAGGGGCTGAAGACATCCATCATCTCTTATTTAGTTGTGGCAGAGCAGTGGAAATGTGGAGGTTACTGGGAATTTATGACACAATTGCAAAAGCCCGTCTTGTGGATCGTGTTGGGGAACGTAGCAGAAATTCAAAATTTTCCTACGTGTCACCAAGATCTATCTATGGAGAAACCAACAACGAGGGGAAGGAGAGTGCATCTACATACCCTTGTAGATCGCTAAGCGGAAGCGTTCAAGTGAACGGGGTTGATGGAGTCGTACTCGTCGTGATCCAAATCACTGATGACCAAGTGCCGAACGGACGGCACCTCCGCGTTCAACACACGTACAGTCCGGTGACGTCTCCCATGCCTTGATCCAGCAAGGAGAGAGGGAGAGGTTGAGGAAGACTTCATCCAGCAGCAGCACAACGGCGTGGTGGTGGTGGAGGAGCGTGGCTAGAAGAGGAGGAAGAAGAGACGCAGGGCTGCACCAACGAGAGATCTAATCGCGTGTATTGGGCAGCCCCTAGGCCTCATATATATAGGGGAAGGGGAGGGCTACGCCCCCATCTAGGGTTTCCCCCCCCCCAAGGGGTGCGGCCAGCCCTAGATGGGGCTTGGGGAGGCGGCCAAGAGGGGGAGAGAGGGGAGGCGCGCCTGGGGTGGGCCTTAGGGCCCATCTGCCCTAGGGTTTGCCCCCTCCACTCTCCCTTGCGCCTTGGGTCCCTTGTGGGGGGCGCACCAGCCCTCCTAGGGGCGGGTCCCCTCCCACACTTGGCCCACGCAGCCTTCTGGGGCAGGTGGCCCCACTTGGTGGACCCCCGGGACCCTCTCGGTGGTCCCGGTACGTTACCGATAAAACCCGAAACTTTTCCGGTGACCAAAACAGGACTTCCCATATATAAATCTTTACCTCCGGACCATTCCGGAACTCCTCGTGACGTCCGGGATCTCATCCGGGACTCCGAACAACATTCGGTAACCACATACAAACTTCCTTTATAACCCTAGCGTCATCGAACCTTAAGTGTGTAGACCCTACAGGTTCGGGAATCATGCAGACATGACCGAGACGTTCTCCGGTCAATAACCAACAGCGGGATCTGGATACCCATGTTGGCTCCCATATGTTCCACGATGATCTCATCGGATGAACCACGATGTCAAGGACTCAATCGATCCCGTATACAATTCCCTTTGTCTAGCGGTATTTTACTTGCCCGAGATTCGATCGTCGGTATACCGATACCTTGTTCAATCTCGTTACCGGCAAGTCTCTTTACTCGTTCCGCAACACATCATCCCGTGATCAAACCCTTGGTCACACATTATGATGATGTCCTACCGAGTGGGCCCAGAGAAACCTCTCCGTTTACACGGAGTGACAAATCCCAGTCTCGATTCGTGCCAACCCAATAGATACTTTCGGAGATACCTGTAATGCACCTTTATAGCCACCCAGTTACGTTGTGACGTTTGGTACACCCAAAGCATTCCTACGGTATCCGGGAGTTGCACAATCTCATGGTCTAAGGAAAAGATACTTGACATTAGAAAAGCTATAGCATACGAACTACACGATCTTTGTGCTAGGCTTAGGATTGGGTCTTGTCCATCACATCATTCTCCTAATGATGTGATCCCGTTATCAACGACATCCAATGTCCATAGTCAGGAAACCATGACTATCTGTTGATCACAACGAGCTAGTCAACTAGAGGCTCACTAGGGACATATTGTGGTCTATGTATTCACATGTGTATTACGATTTCCGGATAATACAGTTATAGCATGAATAAAAGACTATTATCATGAACAAAGAAATATAATAATAACCAATTTATTATTGCCTCTAGGGCATATTTCCAACAGTCTCCCACTTGCACTAGAGTCAATAATCTAGTTCACATCGCCATGTGATTAACACTCACAAGTCACATCACCATGTAACCAACATCCAAAGAGTTTACTAGAGTCAATAATCTAGTTCACATCACTATGTGATTAGCACTCAATGAGTTCTGGGTTTGATCATGTTGCTTGTGAGAGAGGTTTTAGTCAACGGGTCTGCAACAATCAGATCCGTATGTGCTTTACAAATCTCTATGTCATCTCCTAGATGCAGCTACCACGCTCTATTTGGAGCTATTCCAAATAACTGTTCTACTTGGAGCTATTCTAAATTGTTGCTCCATTACATATCCGGTATCTCTACTCGGAGCTATCCGGATAGGTGTTAAGCTTGCATCGTCGTAACTCTTTACGTCGAACTCTTTATCACCTCCATAACCGAGAAAATTCCTTAGTCCACTAGTTACTAAGGATAACTTTGACCGCTGTCCTGTGATCCATTCTTGGATCACTCTTGTACCCCTTGACTGACTCATGGCAAGGCACACTTCAGGTGCGGTACACAACATAGCATACTGAAGAGCCTACGTCTTAAGCATAGGGGACGACCTTCGTCCTTTCTCTCTATTCTGCCGTGGTCGAGCTTTAAGTCTTAACTTCATACCTTACAACTCAGGCAAGAACTTCTTCTTTGACTGATCCAGCTTGAACACCTTCAAGATCATGTCAAGGTATGTGCTCATTTGAAAGTATTATTAAGCATTTTGATCTATCCTTATAGATCTTGATGCTCAATGCTCAAGTAGCTTAATCCAGGCTTTCCATTGAAAAACACTTTCAAAATAACCCTATATGCTTTCCAGAAATTCTACGTTATTTCTGATCAACAACATGTCAACGGCATATACTCATCAGAAATTCTATAGTGCTCCCACTCACTTCTTTGGAAATACAAGTTTCTCATAAACTTTGTACAAACCCAAAATCTTTGATCATCATCAAAGCATACATTCCAACTCCGAGATGCTCACTCCAGTCATTAGAAGGATTGTTGGAGCTTTGCATACTTATTAGCATCTTTCGGGATTGACAAAACCTTCCGGTTGTATCACATACAACCTTTCCTCGAGAAAATCGTCGAGGAAACAATGTTTTGACATCCTATCTGCAAGATTTCATAAACAATGCAGTAATCGCTAATATAATTCCAACAGACTCTTAGCATCGCTACAAGTGAGAAAATCTCACTGTGGTCAACTCCTTGAACTTGTCAGAAAACATCTTAACGACAAGTCGAGCTTTCTTAATGGTAATTCTTACCATCATTGTCTGTCTTCCTTTTAAAATCCATCTGTACTCAACAGCCTCACGACCATCGAGCTGTTCTGTCAAAGTCTACACTTTGTTTTCATACATGGATCCTCTCTCGGATTTTATGGCCTTGAGCCATTTATCGGAATCCAGGCCCACCATCGCTTCTCCATAGCTCGTAGGTTCATTGTTGTCTAGCAACATGACCTTCAAGACAGGATTACTGTACCACTCTAAAGTAGTACGTATCCTTGTCACCCTACGAGGTACGGCAGTGACTTGATCCGAAACTTCATGATCACTATCATAAGCTTCTACTTCAATTGGTGTAGGTGCCACATGAACAACTTCCTGTGCCCCGATACACACTGGTTGAAGTGATGGTTCAATAACCATATCAAGTCTCCACCATCCTCCCACTCAACTCTTTCGAGAGAAGCCTTTCCTCGAGAAAGGACCCGATTCAAGAAACAATCCATATTGCTTTCGGATCTGAATTAGGAGGTATACCCAACTGTTTTGGGTGTCGTATGAAGATGCATTTTATCCGCTTTGGGTTCGAGCTTATCAACCTGAAACTCTTTCACATAAGCATCGCAGCCCCAAACCTTTAAGAAACGACAACTTAGGTTTCTCCAAACGGTGTCGTCTCAACGGAATTATGTGGTACCCTATTAAAATGAGTGTGGTTGTCTCTAATGCCTAACCCATGAACGATAGTGGTAATTCGA
This sequence comes from Triticum dicoccoides, assembly GCF_002162155.2. Taxonomy (NCBI): domain Eukaryota; kingdom Viridiplantae; phylum Streptophyta; class Magnoliopsida; order Poales; family Poaceae; genus Triticum; species Triticum dicoccoides. The sequence continues at coordinate 78,367,398 of NC_041390.1, forward strand.
TAAGAGAAATCATGGTACGCATCATATCCAATAGGGTGCAACTATGATGTTCGGACACACCATCACACTATGGTGTTCCAGGCGGTATTAATTGTGAAACAATTTCCACAATGTCTTAATTGTGTGCCAAAACTCGTAACTCAGATATTCATCTCTATGATCATATCATAGACATTATATCCTCTTGTCACAATGATCTTCTACTTCACTCTGAAATTACTTGAACCATTCAATAATTCAGACTTGTGTTTCATCAAGTAAATATTCTCAACATCTACTCGAATCATCTGTGAAGTAAGAACATAACGATATTCACTGCATGCCTTAGCACTCATTGGACTGCACACATCAAAATGTGTTACTTCCAACGAGTTGCTATCTTGTTTTGTCTTACTAAAACGAGGCTTTCAGTCATCTTGCTCATGTGGTATGATTTGCATGTCTCAAGTGATTCAAAATCAAGTGAGTTCAAACGGTCCATTTGCATGGAGTTTCTTCATGCGTATACACCAATAGACATGGTTCGCATGTCTCAAACTTTTCAAAACGAGTGAGTCCAAAGATCCATCAACATGGAGCTTCTTCATGCGTTTTATACCAATATGACTTACGTGGCAGTGCCACAAGTAGGTGGTACTATCATTACTATCTTTTGGCATGAACATGTGTATCACTACGATCGAGATTCAATAAACCATTCATTTTAGGTGTAAGACCATTGAAGGTATTATTCAAATAAACAGAGTAACCATTATTCTCCTTAAATGAATAACCGTATTGCGATAGACATAATCCAATCATGTCTATGCTCAACGCAAACACCAAATGACAATCATTCAGGTTTAATACTAATCTTGATGGTAGAGGGAGCGTGCGATGTTTGATCACATCAAACTTGGAAATACTTCCAACACATATCGTCAGCTCACCTTTAGCTAGTCTCCGTTTATTCCGTAGCTCTTTTATTTCGAGTTACTAACACTTAGCAACCGAACCGGTATCTTATACCCTGGTGCTACTAGGAGTACTAGTAAAGTACACATTAACATAATGTATATCCAATATACTTCTATCGACCTTGCCAGCCTTCTCATCTACCAAGTATCTAGGGTACTTCTGCTCCAGTGGCTGTTCCCTTTATTACAAAAGCACTTAGTCTCGGGTTTGGGTTCAACCTTGGGTTTCTTCACTAGAGCAGCAGCTGAATTGCCGTTTCATGAAGTATCCCTTCGTGCCCTTGCCCTTCTTGAAACTAGAGGTTTCACCAACCATCAACAACGGATGCTCCTTCTTGATTTCTACTTTCGCGGTGTCAAACATCGTGAATACCTCAAGGATCATCATATCTATCCCTGATATGTTATAGTTCATCACGAAGCTCTAGCAGCTTGGTGGCAATGACTTTGGAGAAACATCACTATCTCATCTGGAAGATCAACTCCCACTCGATTCAAGTGATTGTTGCTCTCAGACAATCTGATCACAAGCTCAACGATTGAGTTTTTTTTCCCTGAGTTTGTAGGCTAAGAAAAACCGTCTGAGGTCTCATACCTCTTGACGTGGGCACGAGCCTGAAATCCCAATTTCAGCCCTCGAAACATCTCATATGTTCCGCGATGTTTCGAAAACGTCTTTGGTGCCTCTACTCTAAACCATTTAACTGAACTATCACGTAGTTATCAAAACGTGTATGTCTGATGTTCGCAACATCTACAAACAACGTTTGGGGTTCAGCACACTGAGCAGTGCATTAAGGACATTAGCTTTCTACTGTCCGCATAATTGCTACTATCAACTTTCAACTATATTTTCTCTAGGAACATATCTAAAACAGTAGAACTAAAGCGCGAGCTACGACATAATTTGCAAAATCCTTTTGACTATGTTCAGGATAATTAAGTTCATCTTATGAACTCCCACTCAGATAAACATCCATCTGGTCATCTAAGTGATTACATGATCCGAGTCAACTAGGCCATGTCTGATCATCACGTGAGACGGACTAGTCATCATCGGTGAACATCTTCATGTTGATCGTATCTTCTATACGACTCATGCTCGACCTTTCGGTCTCCGTGTTCCGAGGCCATGTCTGTACATGCTAGGCTCGTCAAGTTAACCCTAAGTGTTTTCGCTGTGTAAATCTGTCTTACACCCGTTGTATGTGAACGTAAGAATCCATCACACCCGATCATCACGTGGTGCTTAGAAGCGACGAACTGTAGCAACGGTGCACAGTTAGGGGAGAACACTTCTTGAAATTGTTGTAAGGGATCATCTTATTTACTACCGTCGTTCTAAGCAAACAAGATGCATAAACATGATAAATATCACATGCAATCAAATAGAGTAGTGACATGATATGGCCAATATCATATAGCTCCTTTGATCTTCATCTTCGGGGCTCCATGATCATCTTGTCACCGGCATGACACCATGATCTCCATCATCATGATCTCCATCATCGTGTCTTCATGAAGTTGTCACGCCAACGACTACTTCTACTTCTATGACTAACGCGTTTAGCAATAAAGTAAAGTAGTTTACATGGCGTTCTTCAATGACACGCAGGTCATACAATAAATAAAGACAACTCCTATGGCTCCTGCCGGTTGTCATACTCATCGACATGCAAGTCGTGAATCCTATTACAAGAACATGATCAATCTCATACATCACATATCATTCATCACATTCTTCTTGGCCATATCACATCACAAAGCATACCCTGCAAAAACAAGTTAGACGTCCTCTAATTGTTGTTTGCATGTTTTACGTGGCTGCTATGGGTTTCTAGCAAGAACGTTTCTTACCTACGCAAATCCACAACGTGATATGCCAATTGCTATTTACCCTTCATAAGGACCCTTTTCATCGAATCCGTTCCGACTAAAGTGGGAGAGACTGGCACCCGCTAGCCACCTTATGCACCAAGTGCATGTCAGTCGGTGGAACCTGTCTCACGTAAGAGTACGTGTAAGGTCGGTCCGGGCCGCTTCATCCCACAATACCGTCGAAACAAGATTGGACTAGTAACGGTAAGCATATTGAACAACATCAACACCCACAACTACTTTGTGTTCTACTCGTGCAAAGAATCTACGCAATAGACCTAGCTCATGATGCCACTGTTGGGGAACGTAGCAGAAATTCAAAATTTTCCTACGTGTCACCAAGATCTATCTATGGAGAAACCAGCAACGAGGGGAAGGAGAGTGCATCTACATACCCTTGTAGATCGCTAAGCGGAAGCATTCAAGTGAACGGGGTTGATGGAGTCGTACTCGTCGTGATCCAAATCACCGATGACCAAGTGCCAAACGGACGGCACCTCCGCGTTCAACACACGTACAGCCCGGTGACGTCTCCCATGCCTTGATCCAGCAAGGAGAGAGGGAGAGGTTGAGGAAGACTCCATCCAGCAGCAGCACAACGGCGTGGTGGTGGTGGAGGAGCGTGGCTAGAAGAGGAGGAAGAAGAGACGCAGGGCTGCACCAACGAGAGATCTAATCGCGTGTATTGGGCAGCCCCTAGGCCTCATATATATAGGGGAAGGGGAGGGCTGCGCCCCCATCTAGGGTTTGCCCCCCCAAGGGGTGCGGCCAGCCCTAGATGGGGCTTGGGGAGGCGGCCAAGAGGGGGAAAGAGGGGAGGCGCGCTGGGGTGGGCCTTAGGGCCCATCTGCCCTAGGGTTTGCCCCCTCCACTCTCCCTTGCGCCTTGGGTCCCTTGTGGGGGGCGCACCAGCCCTCCTAGGGGCTGGTCCCCTCCCACACTTGGCCCACGCAGCCTTCTGGGGCAGGTGGCCCCACTTGGTGGACCCCCGGGACCCTCCCGGTGGTCCCGATACGTTACCGATAAAACCCGAAACTTTTCCGGTGACCAAAACAGGACTTCCCATATATAAATCTTTACCTCCGGACCATTCCGGAACTCCTCGTGACGTCCGGGATCTCATCCGGGACTCTGAACAACATTCGGTAACCACATACAAACTTCCTTTATAATCCTAGCGTCATCGAACCTTAAATGTGTAGACCCTACGGGTTCGGGAATCATGCAGACATGACCGAGACATTCTCCGGTCAATAACCAACAGCGGGATCTGGATACCCATGTTGGCTCCCATATGTTCCACGATGATCTCATCGGATGAACCACGATGTCAAGGACTCAATCGATCCTGTATACAATTCCCTTTGTCTAGCGGTATTTTACTTGCCCGAGATTCGATGTCGGTATACCGATACCTTGTTCAATCTCGTTACCGGCAAGTCTCTTTACTCGTTCCGCAACACATCATCCCGTGATCAACCCCTTGGTCACATTGTGCACATTATGATAATGTCCTACCGAGTGGGCCCAGAGATACCTCTCCGTTTACACGGAGTGACAAATCCCAGTCTCGATTCGTGCCAACCCAACAGATACTTTCGGAGATACCTGTAATGCACCTTTATAGCCACCCAGTTACGTTGTGACGTTTGGTACACCCAAAGCATTCCTACGGTATCCGGGAGTTGCACAATCTCATGGTCTAAGGAAAAGATACTTGACATTAGAAAGCTTATAGCATACGAACTACACGATCTTTATGCTAGGCTTAGGATTGGGTCTTGTCCATCACATCATTCTCCTAATGATGTGATCCCGTTATCAACGACATCCAATGTCCATAGTCAGGAAACCATGACTATCTGTTGATCACAACGAGCTAGTCAACTAGAGGCTCACTAGGGACATATTGTGGTCTATGTATTCACACGTGTATTACGATTTCCGGATAATAAAGTTATAGCATGAATAAAAGACTATTATCATGAACAAAGAAATATAATAATAACCAATTATTATTGCCTCTAGGGCATATTTCCAACAGATCGATCAGGCTCAGCTGTTCTGGAGTACATACTCCGGCTCCCACCTTCAAAGTTACCACACATGCTGAACATTGGGATAAGCAAAGGGATTATTACAGCATGCTGGTATCTATGGTGGCTCAGAAGAAGGCAAACACATAATGAGACAGTACCCCCAATGAGCAGAAATGCTATTGCAGTCCAGGCGATTTGCGCCAATTTTCAGAGAGCTTCTTCAGGCACGTATGGGACTACACCTGGGGAGCAATGTTGGAAAAAACCACCTTCAGGAATAGTCAAGATAAACGTGGATGCATCTTTCCATGAGAATGAAGGGAAAGGAGCAACGGGGGTTGTGATCAGAGATAGCCATGGTTCTTTCATTGCGGCATCATGTACGTTAATCCCACATGTGATAGATGCTAACATGGCGGAAACAATGGCAATGAAAAATGGCCTTCAGTTGGCGGAGTCTTTGGGATATACCTCAATTCAGATTGAAGCTGACGCCCTTCAAGTTGTTAATGCATGCTCAGGCCAGGAGAGGATATGGAGTGAATCTACAACTATTTTTGCAGACTGCTTCGTTTTAGCAGGTATGATCGAGAATGTGGAGTTTGTGCACTATCGACGGGAAGCAAATGGTGTTGCCCACCTCTTAGCCAAACATTGATATGATAATGATATATCTAGTAATTGGGTTGAGGAACCCTCAGATTTTCTTGTAAACGCTCTTGTGAACGATGTAATGATATTGCCAAATCAATAAAGCTAGCCATGATGGCATTCCCTCAAAAAAAATCACGCCTGAGGAGGTGAACGTGTTGTACCTGGGGAATGCATGAGTGTGACGTGGTTGCATTGCTGATGTGTACATGTTGCATGTCAACATAGGATAATGTGGCACATTGCTGATGTGGATAGTGTGCATGGTGAGAGAATAGGGAGTAGTGGGGAGCAACTTCTTAAGAATGTTAGATGAATACTCATTGCAAAGTCATCTTCCCAGGTTGCGACAAGTGGCGTGATGCATGTGCGTAATTTGTCGCAACCCAGGAGTTTTCTCTTTTTTCATAGATTCGTTTATTCAAAACATTTCATCTCTTAACTCGTGCGTCTAAATCTGGAACCGTTTTCACCGTTGGATTCCCCGCATCAAAATCTTCAAAATTAGATCCCATGTTGATATGTTTTGACGAACTTTTTTTTCATGAAAAAACGGACGAAAAAACCGAACCGGGAGCACGGGTTTTTTCCCTTTCCGAAAGAGGCACGCCTGTGCATCTCGCGAAATCACAATCGTGCCTTTCGTAGAAGCAAAACCGTACCTCTCGCGAAAGGAAAAAAACATGTTTTTTTCGTTTCTGAGGAGGCACAGCCATGCCTCTCACGAAAGCACAACCATGTCTCTCGTGGAAGCAAATCCGTGCCTCTCGAGAAAGAAAATAAAAATAAAAAATGTATTTGTTTCTATTCCGAGAGGCACGACCGTTCATCTCGTGAAAACACAACCATGCCTCTCGCGGAAGCAAAACCGTGCCTCTCTCAAAAAAATAGAAAACATGTTTTTTTGTTTCCGAGAGGCACACAAAACTGTGTGCCTCTCGCGGAAGAAAAAACAAAACAGAAAACACGTTTTTTTCGTCTTCGAGAGACACGGCCGCGACTCTCGCGAAAGCAAAACCGTGACTCTCACGAAAGAAAAAAAACACGTTTTTTAGCGAAAAAAATTGAATTTTTTTATCCAAAAGCTAAAGCAGACCGGTTGAAAACCAAAACGTCGAAGAAGCCCCAAAAAATGTTTAAAAAGCCAAAAACGCGTGCGAAAAAAAATCCAAAAGGAGCGCCCAAAGGGCGACATGTGGCAAGCGTCTGAGAACGCGCCAAGTGGCGCCGATCGTTGTGAAGCTCCCAAAGAAGCGCTCGTCAATTAGTTTCTCCCTCTTCGCGTGCTCCTTTGTCGAAACTTAGCAGGAAAGCAAAAAAAAGTTAATGGACCTGCCAAGCTCGGACGGGAGTGTGCCCGGATGGCCAAAATGGCTCTAACCGGCGCTGAAGGTGGTTTGCCTCCCAGGCGGATCATACATAGGTCGTTGTTGAGAGACGCGTAGCCCC